>NC_041387.1:561399395-561419298 GCF_002162155.2 Triticum dicoccoides | reverse complement strand
AGAGAGTACTACTTAAGACTACGCATGGATGTGGCTGGCTGCCTGAAAACCTTACATATGGGCAGGGCTCATGCCCAGTTTCTAGCTTAAAGCCTGTCATGGTATGGGAAAGTATATAATACACAAGGCAATCTTCCAAAGCCCAAAAACGAAGTCACAGATTCATCACCAGATTCGTAGATGACCTCGGCATCATCAGTGAGAACAACATACCTCCTCTTGGAATGCTCCTATATCATATGTAGCAGCGCAAAGGGGGGCAAAAATGCCTCCGATGGGGTACTGCAATATCCATGTAGACGTCAGAGTACTAGCAGGAAGGGAGGCTCAGCAGCGGTAGTATGAAGGGACAAAGCTGTTGGAAACATGCCCTAGAGGCAATGATAAATTGGTTATTATTATTATATTTCCTTGTTCATGATAATCGTTTATTATCCATGCTATAATTGTATTGATAGGAAACTCAGATACATGTGTGGGTACATAGACAACACCATGTCCCTAGTAAGCCTCTAATTGACTAGCTCGTTGATCAACAGACGGTCACGGTTTCCTGACCATGGACATTGGATGTCGTTGATAACGGGATCACATCATTAGGAGAATGATGTGGTGGACAAGACCCAATCCTAAGCCTAGCACAAAGATCGTAGTTCGTATGCTAAAGCTTTTCTAATGTTAAGTATCATTTCCTTAGACCATGAGATTGTGCAACTCCCGGATACTGTAAGAATGCTTTGGGTGTACCAAACGTCACAATGTAACTGGGTGGCTATAAAG
The DNA here is from genome assembly GCF_002162155.2 of Triticum dicoccoides. Lineage (NCBI taxonomy): Eukaryota > Viridiplantae > Streptophyta > Magnoliopsida > Poales > Poaceae > Triticum > Triticum dicoccoides. The sequence goes on along the minus strand of NC_041387.1, from coordinate 561,418,518 downwards.
GTGCACCACAGGTATCTCAGAAAGTGTCTGTTGGGCTGGCACGAATCGAGACTGGGATTTATCACTCCGGTTAACGGAGAGGTATCTCTGGGCCCACTCGGTAGGACATCATCCTAATGTGCACAATGTGACCAAGGAGTTGATCACGGGATGATGTGTGCATGCAGATTTTTTCCACACGGGGGAGAGTGGTGGGACCTCCGGAGGGAGGAGAGTCTGGCAGGCATATTGTTTCCACACATGAAGAGGAAAAGATTTGGAGATGAACGGGCTTCCTGCAGGTATGGGGAATGGTGCATAATAAGTCATCTTGCATGCCGGGCTAGGTATAATCTCAAGTCATTAAAAACATACACACCCCACACATGTTCATATTTCAAGGTGCACTAAATTATTGCATGCGATGATTAAGGCTGGCCATAATGGTGGTATCTTAGCTGGTATCATGCACATGGGAATAGCAAACATGCTGATGTGGCAAAGAATTAAAGAAGAGATGGGGGTTAGAGTAACTAGTGTTCATGCATGCATTGGTAAACACATTTTTTTTGTGAAGAACGACAACATTAGTTGAGTACTTTTGCAGACTACAAAAACTATTCCATTGCCTCTATCTTGCTAAGAGTAGGTGAAAATTTTGAATCGAGCCCTTTAAACTAGAAGGGAGGTAGTAGTACTCTAATAGCTAACTTTGTTGTGTTGAAAAGATAGGACATGGCACGCACCTGGACGGAGGAACTAGTCTGCATTGTGCATTTAAGTTTTGTCTAAAGTCAATGTACCTCTACTTTGACAAACTTATAGAAAAATGTATCAACATTCACAATGTCAAATCAATATTTTTATACTCATTCTAAAATGTAGTTCTTATACTCATTATAATCAATATTGTAGATATTGATATTTTTAGTATAAATTTGGTCAAACACTTTGCAAACAGTTGATAGAAGTAAAAAGGATCAGAGGGAGTATCATGCATGCGGAGTAGGCAAAAAAATTCTCATTTATAGCCGGTCGAAGTCTCAATGGGCGCGTCCGCGCGAGGGAGGCGAAGGTCGTGGGAGGCGCGATGGTCGACCAGATTAAGTAAAGTTACATCCACGCGTCGGCATGGCGTGCGAACATGCAGAAGCTATACCGTCAGGCCTACGATATGGCTCTAGTAGACATGACATCTAGTGGGTCCCACATAGTTCTCGAGAACTCTTTGCGGGCTTGCAGCCATTTATCCATCGGGCAAGCCAGCAAGCCCACGCCATTCGCACACCCTACTCGTCCCTGTCTTCTACTAGTACAGTACCTTACAACAGTTCGCTCCCAGTCGCCCCGTCCTTTCACATTACACCAGTTCAACTTCTCCTAACCCTCCTCCAAAATCCATGGCCTCCCAAATCTCCATGGTCGCTGCTGAGTACCAGGTTAGAGCCATCACCGACGATGAGTTCATTGCCATCAGCACACATGGATCCGCAATGGTGAAAGCATGCCTTGCTCGCTTCCTACGCATGTTCAATAGTTCAACGGATGAGTGGGTCGCTGGGCGAGATGTTGAGTACACCACAGTCCTGGAAAGAGAGAAGACTCTAAAGGAGGCAGAGAAGAAGAAGCCCACCATGATCTAGGTTTGCGTACATAACGTGTGCTTAGTCTACCACATATGCTATGCCGATGTTGAGTGCCAGGATTTTAAGAACTTCCTCAAGGACGAAAGAGTGAAATTCGTTACTGTAGACTTTAGGAACGACAGGGATGTCCTCGTCGGATAGGCCTCGTTGTAGGCCAGCCCTTCAATCTCCAAAAGGCAAGCCTGGTGTCCTCCTCTTAGCCTTCAATGTTGACCCTGGAAGCAGCCATAATTGATCCTTCGTACGCTAAACTGAAGAAACCTCACCACGAGTTTCATCATGCATGGGAGTCGAAGACATTACATGAAGATCACATCATGTATGCAGCAATGGATGCATATCTTTGTTTAAATATCTACAAGGGTTGGATGAAGAAGCAGAGCCCAGTGTCCGGTTCAAGCAAAGAAGCATTGGCGAAGAGGAAGAGAAAGAGGGACGAGGAAAAAGTCGAGGACGTGGACTCGGACTCCGAGTAGGTGGCAGTGCCGTCGCTCATGCTCGTTCTACTGCAGTGTCAAGCAGACTAGTTGGTTAGTTTTTTTCAAGGGTGTGTTGTGCTGAGGCCCCAGCAGAACTATGTTTATGTTCTTTCTCGTTATTTGAACGCTTTAGTACATATACAGTAGTACTAGTATTATGTCTTACTACTGTTCTTCTTGCAGTTGGTACTACTGCTCATATCTTCGTGTTCCTACTAATCTTAATACGTTCATACTAGTAGTATAATTTGGGTCAGTCGATTTGTGAAAGAAGTTTGATGGAGCGAAGGAATAAGATGGCAGAGAAGCTACCCCAGTATCTACATTAGGGTGGCAGGGTGCCCATGATCTATCTTATGAGTGTTGGGTGTGGAATGCAGTTCGCCGGAAAAAATGGATCGTTCCCGGGGTTAAACGGATGGCGGGGGTGGGGGGGAATGGCAGTGGCAGGCGGTTCAGGGGAGGGCGGGGTGGCGGCACAGTCGTTTAGGTGTGTGGCGGGCTGAGAAGATGAACCGTGCATCAATTTCGGAGGTTGAAGAAGCCCTTCTAGCCATCCATGTTGGATCAAACAGCTCACAAGAGTTGAATGACCCAAATTGCTCCTTCAGATTACAGGATCCATGTGGCATTCAAGGTCTCGAAGGTAGATTCCGCATCCACACCCGGTTTGCGGGCTCGACACGCGTGCGACCGGCTTCCGCCGCGGCAGCCACCATGCGCGCCTCCTCCGCACGGGCGGAGATGACAATGACATGCTTCCTCCTCTTCGGCGTGCTGGAGCACGTGCTCGTCCTCCTCTTCGTATGATGCGTGCATAGACGCGGCTCCACCAGCTGCTCGTGTGCTTGGCAGCGCAGCGGCATCGCGAGGAGGGTCTACAGACGACGTGAGCGGGCGAGCCTTCGGCTTCATGGCATAGGGATGGCGGCGACACGGCGGTGATGGGCGAGAAATTGTTGGTCGGAGCAGGCAGGCGCCGGCATGCGTAACGGCGGCGACATATTGATGAGTGCACATATGGGAGCTTAGTTTAGTTTTATATATAGGGTTGGTCAAACTTAAAAGAAAACTGTACTAGTACACGTAAACGTTAGACTTAGGCAGCGCTTTTATTAGTTACCACAACCACGATACAGAGTCATGTGCAAGCGCATGAACAGCGGCCACGCGGTCGATCGAACGGTGCGTCACCGTGTCGCGCTCGAAGGACATCAACTGAACCTTTTTGTGTGTATGAAAACAATCCCCGAATATTACTCAACTTTTTTTCCTGGAAAAGTTCTTGACGCTACAATATTTCCATATATTTGAATTTAGCTCCAGTTCGTGTTTATTTGGATTTGGATGTTTCAGGTGCGCCCTAGTTCTTTTAATACTGATTTTGTGTGTGTGACTGAGAGAGAATGTGTGTATGTGTCCATATGTGTGTTGTGGCGGAAGGGCAATGTGGAGACGGTGTGCGTGTGATAGAGACATAAAGAGGTGTGAATGTGCAAATGATCATGCATGAGTGAGACATAGACAGATGCCGATACGTTGTGTATACATGAGAGAATGGTCTTCTATGTTACTTGTGTGTGTATGTGTGTGTGTGTGAGAGAGAGAGAGGAGCATCCGTAACACAACAACCATCTCTCTCGATTCGTCCGTCCCTCGCACGATCGCATGTAACACATGCATCAACACGCACATTTTGACACCCTCACCCGGTCCCTGCCCACCTCAAGGCCGCACATCGCTCTCTATCTCGCACGCACAATCTCTTAGTGAATACCCTATTTAGCATACACACATCACACCCCCCTCCTCCGAGCACACAATTCATCCCCATCCAAGGTTATATGGCGACCACTCTCGCTTGTTCTTCTCTGCACCCCAGCATGCACAACACCTTAATCTTCAAAGAGGGCATCGAGGAGATCGAAGACGGCGACCACACTGCGCTAGAGAATGCGGGGCCATTTGGAAGCATGATGATGTGACGACGGCTGACTGAATCCCCCCACCCTCTCTCTCGCACAAAATTACCAATCCCTCTCTCCCCCCACAAAATTATCAATCCCTCAACCCACGAGATCCTTCCCCTCTCGTCCATGTTTTTTCAGCTCTCTCATCAAACCTGTTGTCTCTTCTCCTTCCAGGTGTACAGAATCCGGTTGCACACGCATCTCACATATATTACATGTCTCCATCTTTCTCACAGACCTAACTTCCTCTCTCTTTCTCTCTATATCTCTCTCTCTATCTTGTTAGGTTTGTCTCCTACTCTCTCATCCACGTACATACAATCTTTCCCTCCCTATCTGCTCCATCTTCGCAAGCTCTCTCTGCACGTTTCATTCACACATTGGGATATGTTCAAAATGTTACTTTTATAATGGCTGATGTAGAGTTATGGTTGGTTTTGTTGCATCCTACAAAGTAATAACTATGAAATGCATTTACATTCGCATTTGACTGGGATTGTGTGAGTTTGAGCATGTTGTGAAGTACTATAGACCTCGTATACATGTTGGAATTCGACAATGATTATAACTATTGAATTGTATAGACCATTACATTCGAAGTCAGTAGCCTAATATATTTATTTCACAATTTCAACAAATGATTAATTCACTACAAACTAAGAAAACAAATGTGTACTCCCTCCGTTTTTATTTAAGTCTGCATATTAGCATCGGTCAAAGTCAAGTTTTGTAAACTCTCAAAAAGTTTATAACAAATTTTTTTAACATACACAATAACAAATAAATACCATTAGATTCATTATTTAATGTACTTTCACATCATACATATTTGTTATGGTAAATGTTTATATTTTTCTATAAACTTGGTCAAACTTTAGGAAGTTTGACTTTGGTCAAACCTAATATGTAGAGTTTACTAGTACTACTCGCTAGTTTCTTAGCCGAATCACCCAACACGCCACACGGGGAGTTCAGTGTCACAAAATTTTGAGGTCGGCGGGAAAATCTCCCGCGACCCTGATTTGAGCAGTGGGAAGTTACCATCATAGCCTTCGGAACAGGCCTACGGATGACGCTTGGTAGGGGGCTATTTTCGTAACTTCAGGTTCACCCTACCCAGCCAGCCCCACCACGGCACCCAGAGTAGTACACCTGAATACTCCCCATTTTCTATCCCCACCGCAAAATAGACTTCTCCACGGCACCGCAGCCTTCGTGCTCCTCCCCTTCTACATCGGCGCATTCGTCCACCGCAGCGCATCTGCCTCATCGACGACCTCGTACACCACACTGGAGCCGGTCCACCGTCGTCGTCGTACACGGAGCCTCTTCTCCGGCACCGTCTTCCACGGTCTCGGATCTGCTTCTCAGAAGCCGATGCCAAGCGCAGAAGCACCACCGTCGTGGACAATGAACTGACTCCCGTTGCCGACCATGACTCACAGAGGCCGCCGCGACCATCGTTCTCCTCCTCGATTGGTAATGTGTGTATTGAATCACCTAGCAGTACATGTGCAGTTCCAATTTTGTTCATACTTACCTTCAAATTTCCTGGTGGCTATTGTTCCCATAAAAGTAATTGGTTATAGCCTCCATTGTCCAACAGAATATCAGCATGTAATTGTGCGTCGCTCCTGTATCGCGCTGTGCTTGGGTAGGTTTTTCATCTGTAACCAGTAGTGTGGCAAATGATGGAAAGTTTTTTAGAACTAGCAAGATGCCCATGCGTTGCACGCATCAAGATGCATTTGAATGAGTAGTTTATCTTTTGGGAGAAAAGGATGAACGAGGGAAAGCCTTATTTGCAAAGCTGGAGAGGGGTGTGGGTATCTTTTTGGAAAATTGCCATTGTTTCCTTCCTATCTGTCAGATATAAATCGGACGGCCTATATTACAGGATGGCAGGCACACCATCATCACCAACTCTGTTTTTATAAGAGTAGAGAAAAAAAGTAGAGAGTAGAGAAGTAGAGATAAATATTTAATATAAAATACATATAACAGTAGAGAAGAGAGTAGAGATAGCAGAGACGTCGGGAAAGGATCGCGTGCGCGGGGGAAAAAGCGGTCGGGCGTGCGCTAGTTTTGGCGCGTGGCGTTCGGCGCTTTATAAAATCCAATGCCCTCCCACCGCTCTGTGCCTTGCCACCGCTCTCTCCTTGCTTTGTGCCTCACCACCGCTCTCTCCCCGCTGTTTCTCGCCTCGCCGCCACCGCGTCACCATGCCGCCGCGTCGCCGGGAAACTCGGGGATACCGCGGCGTCCGTGCGCGCCCCTCCGGCGGCTTATCTACCGAGATCCGGTTTCGCTGGATGCGCCTCGGCCTCGGCAATTTGACACCGGCAACGAGGCTGCCCACGCGTACGGCGCGGCGGCGTGGCACCTCCGGTGGCCTCATAGAACATGGAACTTCCCCAACGTGCCGACGCGGGAGCGGGCGCAGGAGCTCGCGCCTCTGCCGCGGCTTATCACCGACGAGAATCGTCGCGACAACCGGAGGCGGGAGCATCGTCTCAGCATTGCTGAGATGGACGAGGAAGCCATGGCGCTGTGGTGCCAACGCTTCCCGCAGGACATCATCAACGAGCGCGAGTTCTACGCGCAAAGGAGGGCGGAGAGGGATAAGAGGAGGGCGGAGCGAGCCGCCTATCGCGAGGACAGGCGTAGGTTAAAACGAGACGCTCAATTCAACATGAGGCTAGGAGCAGCGTCGCCCTGGGAATCCGACGATGATCGGTATCTTCACGCCTACAGTCAGATGTCATAGGAGGACATCACCGAGGAGGAGTAGTTCAATTATCTATTTTTTTATCTATCTATGCTGAGAACTATCCTCTACTCTCTAGTCTCTAGTCTCTATCTCTACTTCTCGATCTCAGCACTGTAAATGCTTTTTTAAAGCGCCGCGCGTTGCGATTCTGTTGGCGATGCTCTAACATGGCAGACGAGCGCTTTAATGTTTCCCACAAGATGCGCAAGTATTACTAGTAGTATATTTTTCTTGCCATGTTGAGATTTTAAAACCACGAGTGTGAACATGCAGAGGAGCAACGAAGACCAAACACGGGATATTGGGGACATCTTCAAGGAGCATGGCAAGTTAAAGAGGAGCTGCACTGAACCTGTAAAACGAGCTTTGGTAAGTAACACCCTTTCAATTACTTTCGTTTAGCCTCGTGTTCTTCGATGTGTATATGTTGTAATTTCTGTTTCTCTTAAGCCTCGTGTTCTTCGATGTGTAATAAGAAGAGTCCTAATGCTTTCGTTTTTGGCTTGATGTAGGAAGTGGGTGTTCTCATCTTGTAGTCTGTTTTTATATTTTTACTTTTGAATTCAATTCTCCGAGTTCTGTTTATCTGGCTTCTACTAAATGGATCTGGGTTGCTCTGAGTATTGATGTAATAAAGAAGTAACTTCATGTCAGGATGCAGTTCCTGCGAGGAGGGAAGTATGGTCGACCTTGAGATCATGTTTCTAAAATGAGGCTAGATTACACACAAGGTGCCAGTTCCCTAATGATGTTGGATTAGACACAAGATGCAAATTCCCATATGATGCTAGATTACACACAAGCCAGGTGGAGTCGTCAACTGTTCATGTCCTCGTGGCTCTAGTAAAGGCTGAAAGAAAGCGTGTAGCAGCCCATGAGAATGTAGCTGAGTTACTGAAGAAGCGAAAAGAGCAATCATATGCTCTCTTCACCCAAGCTAAAGAAGAGATGGAAGAAGCCAGAAATAAGCTAGCAGAGGCAGAGCAGGCTAGGCGTCTCCTGCTATCTAAAACTGTTGTCAATACAAAATTTCCTTCATAATAGCTAGGTTCAAAGGTTTATCCAGTCAGCATGCCTGTTGTGATGTCCATGCATCTACTGATGTGGCACAAAATATTTTTTTTGGGTTATGTAATAACAGCAATTACTTCCCAAACAATAATAGACGAAGCATTGGACATGGTATATAGTTCACGCGCAAGCCCGACATTCCAAGTTCAACTTCCACATCAAACTCATGTTCACAGATATCTGCACATCTATTATATATAAAAAGTACTTTACGGGCTAACCAGAAAAAAGATAATTAAATTAAAAATCCCATAATAATCAAAATCATCCGGCCATTAATTACTTTAACTAAACGGTTACAACCAATGGATCTTGAAAATAATTATATTGTTGCTAGAGTTCACCAAAATTACCCACCAATATCCTTGGTTAAGTTTTCTCATACCCTTCCGCCTCCAAAATAGGGAAAAAAAGAAAAAATACCATAGGCTACGTACCCTAACATGTGATCACCGCCTCACGCAAGCCGGCGGCAGCTAAGATCTCTCATCAGTATCCTTGCAATCCAGCTTCTTTGTGTTGTTGATGTGATTGCCTCCCCACGTACATAAGCTCCAGTCGTAGCCGGCCCAGGATCAAAGTCACCTGGAAACGAACGTCATTGGAGGCTATACTAATTGGTCATGTATCCATGCCAAAAAAATTACTATTTGATGCCGTCCGGCTCACCCAGTTCATCGAGTGATTGTGGCCGGCCGATGGACTCCATGAATAGGAAATAAATACATATCTCTACGTTTAGCGCATGGTCCTGCACTTCCAGATCCACCATGACTATCGTCATTGGAAACATCCGGCAAGGATGCAAGGGGATACACTAATCTGAAGCGGTGGCCGAAGATAAAAAAATCAGGCATGAGTTTTCTATTCAGCGAGTGCAAGCAGTTGGATGGATACATGGCCAGACAACACATGCATGCATGTAAGTCCATAATTAGCAATATTATAAATAGGATGGGAGGTATCTGACCACGTGCCTCTAGCAGTCCTTAAACCCGATGCATATCTATTGATAAGTCCAGCACAAGTATTTTTTCTAAGAATTTTTTGTTGATATTCATTCATGCTAAGTTGGTCACACTTCGATTTTGTTAATCGGGGTTCTGGATTTTTTTAAATGATATCCATTTGTCCTAAGTCCATGACATGTACTCCGAGCTGGCCGAGCTGAAAGCCTGCCGACTCGCTACCAACTAACACATGAGTTGGATGTTCCGAAGATGATCATCGAATCAGATTCAAAACCAGTCAGTGGCGAGCAAACTAAATGACAAGGAGATTAACATGTGTGCTTATGGCTCTATGATTGAGGAGTGGCATAGGTGCGGTGATATGCAAATGTTGTTGCACATTATTTAGCTACGGAAGTTTGTGCAAATAAACTTTGTAAGATTTGGGTCCACATACCAACAGTTGTATTTGTTTTGTACTGAAATCAGGTCTCACCGAGATGCATGAATAAAATGGTAACCATTCCAACTGAGAAAAGTAGTCACATTTGAAAAAATTATATTCAGTAATAGCGTTCTTCTAGCATTGCATTCTTCTGGTGCAACCAATATTATGAAAAAAGAAATAAATAAATTTTGTAAGGCTTGGTCCAGATCCCACCAGATTGTATTCGTTTTGTACTGAACCTCGTCGAGATGCATGACCAAAAACGCAACCATTTCCATCTAAAAAAGTACGTCACACTTATATCCATGTAATATCTACTCCAACAAATCCTCTCACCGTTTGAGATTTATACTGAGTCAATCCTTCATTATTTTGACTGCCAAGAAATTTTAAATATTTGAAAAATAAAAAAAATAAATGCTTGGATTACAATATGACTACAAAATACAATTTTTCTAACATAAATTTTTGTAGGTATAACCGATATCTTTAAAAACATGTTTTGGAGACTCCACATTACATATTTTCGGAGCAAAAAAAATCATATGGCATATCAAACATGTGGATTTGATCTAGTGTATACGAGAATATAAACAGGTACACCTTCTTTATACTAATGCCGAAAAAGGGACAAATTTTATGCAATTGAGCAACAAATAGTAAACCAAACTGAATGGGTGTTGTGATCCATCTTACGAGTGTGCCAACCTATACTTATGATTTATGATGTACTCATTCCATAAAGAAATATAAGAGCGTTTAGATCATTAAAATAGTGATCTAAATATAAATATATGATTTTCCAGTATCATATCCACTTACTCCTCCGTCTCAAAATGAGTGTCTCAACTTTAATACAATGTTGTATTAAAGTTTTTTAGGAAACTTTGTATTAAAGTTAGTACAAAGTTAAGACGCTTATTTTGGGATGTAGAGAGTACTACTTAAGACTACGCATGGATGTGGCTGGCTGCCTGAAAACCTTACATATGGGCAGGGCTCATGCCCAGTTTCTAGCTTAAAGCCTGTCATGGTATGGGAAAGTATATAATACACAAGGCAATCTTCCAAAGCCCAAAAACGAAGTCACAGATTCATCACCAGATTCGTAGATGACCTCGGCATCATCAGTGAGAACAACATACCTCCTCTTGGAATGCTCCTATATCATATGTAGCAGCGCAAAGGGGGGCAAAAATGCCTCCGATGGGGTACTGCAATATCCATGTAGACGTCAGAGTACTAGCAGGAAGGGAGGCTCAGCAGCGGTAGTATGAAGGGACAAAGCTGTTGGAAACATGCCCTAGAGGCAATGATAAATTGGTTATTATTATTATATTTCCTTGTTCATGATAATCGTTTATTATCCATGCTATAATTGTATTGATAGGAAACTCAGATACATGTGTGGGTACATAGACAACACCATGTCCCTAGTAAGCCTCTAATTGACTAGCTCGTTGATCAACAGACGGTCACGGTTTCCTGACCATGGACATTGGATGTCGTTGATAACGGGATCACATCATTAGGAGAATGATGTGGTGGACAAGACCCAATCCTAAGCCTAGCACAAAGATCGTAGTTCGTATGCTAAAGCTTTTCTAATGTTAAGTATCATTTCCTTAGACCATGAGATTGTGCAACTCCCGGATACTGTAAGAATGCTTTGGGTGTACCAAACGTCACAACGTAACTGGGTGGCTATAAAGGTGCACCACAGGTATCTCAGAAAGTGTCTGTTGGGCTGGCACGAATCGAGACTGGGATTTATCACTCCGGTTAACGGAGAGGTATCTCTGGGCCCACTCGGTAGGACATCATCCTAATGTGCACAATGTGACCAAGGAGTTGATCACGGGATGATGTGTTACGGGAACGAGTAAAGAGACTTGCCGGTAACGAGATTGAACAAGGTATCGGCATACCGACGATCGAATCTCGGGCAAGTACAATACCGCTAGACAAACGGAATTGTATACGGGATCGATTGAGTCCTTGACATCGTGGTTCATCCGATGAGATCATCGTGGAACATGTGGGAGCCAACATGGGTATCCAGATCCCGCTGTTGGTTATTGACCGGAGAACGTCTCGGTCATGTCTGCATGGTTCCCGAACCCGTAGGGTCTACACACTTAAGGTTCGATGACGCTAGGGTTATAAAGGAAGTTTCTATGTGGTAACAGAATGTTGTTCGGAGTCCCGGATGAGATCCCGGACGTCACGAGGAGTTCCGGAATGGTCCGGAGGTAAAGATTTATATATGGGAAGTCCTGTTTTGGTTACCGGAAAAGTTTCGGGTTTTATCGGTAACGTACCGGGACCACCGGGAGGGTCCCAGGGGTCCACCAAGTGGGGCCACCATCCCCGGAGGGCTGCATGGGCCAAGTATGGGAGGGGACCAGCCCCAGGTGGGCTGGTGCGCCCCCCACAAGGCCCAAGGCGCAGCTAGGAGGGGAGAGGGGAAACCCTAGGCTGAGATGGGCCTAAAGGCCCACCCTAGGGCGCGCCCCCTCTCTCCCCCCTCTTGGCCGCCCCCTCCAAGTCCCATCTAGGGCTGCCGCACCCCTAGGGTGGGAACCCTAGATGGGGGCGCAACCACCTCCCCTCCTCCTATAAATAGTGGGGGTTTTGGGGCTGCCAGGGACACGAGAACCTCTCCCTCAAGGGGCAGCCCTACCTCTCTCCGTCCTCGTCTCCCGCGGTGCTTGGCGAAGCCCTGCAGGATTGCCACGCTCCTCCATCACCACCACGCCGTTGTGCTGCTGCTGGACGGAGTCTTCCTCAACCTCTCCCTCTCTCCTTGCTAGATCAAGGCGTGGGAGACGTCACCGGGCTGTACGTGTGTTGAACGCGGAGGTGCCGTCCGTTCGGCACTAGGATCTCCGGTGATTTGGATCACAACGAGTACGACTCCTTCAACCCCGTTCGCTTGAACGCTTCCGCTTAGCGATCTACAAGGGTATGTAGATGCACTCTCCTTCCCCTCGTTGCCGGTTTCTCCATAGATAGATCTTGGTGACACGTAGGATAATTTTGAATTTCTGCTATATTCCCCAACAGTGGCATCATGAGCTAGGTCTATTGCGTAGATTCTTTGCACGAGTAGAACACAAAGTAGTTGTGGGCGTGGATTTTGTACAATATGCTTACCGTTACTAGTCCAATCTTGTTTCGATGGTATTGTGGGATGAAGCGGCCCGGACCGACCTTACACGTACTCTTACGTGAGACAGGTTCCACCGACTGACATGAACTTGGTGCATAAGGTGGCTAGCGGGTGCCAGTCTCTCCCACTTTAGTCGGAACGGATTCGATGAAAAGGGTCCTTATGAAGGGTAAATAGCAATTGGCATATCACGTTGTGGTTTTGCGTAGGTAAGAAACGTTCTTTCTAGAAACCCATAGCAGCCACGTAAAACATGCAAACAACAATTAGAGGACGTCTAACTTGTTTTTGCAGGGTATGCTATGTGATGTGATATGGCCAAGAAGAATGTGATGAATGATATGTGATGTATGAGATTGATCATGTTCTTGTAATAGGAATCACGACTTGCATGTCGATGAGTATGACAACCGGCAGGAGCCATAGGAGTTGTCTTAATTTATTGTATGACCTGCGTGTCATTGAACAACGCCTTGTAATTACTTTACTTTATTGCTAACCGGTAGCCATGGTAGTAGAAGTAATAGTTGGCGAGACAACTTCATGAAGACATGATGATGGAGCTCATGATGATGGAGATCATGGTGTCATGCCGGTGACGATGATGATCATGGAGCCCCGAAGATGGAGATCAAAAGGAGCAAAATGATATTGGCCATATCATGTCACTATTTGATTGCATGTGATGTTTATCATGTTTATGCATCTTGTTTGCTTAGAACGACAGTAGTAAATAAGATGATCCCTTATTAAAATTTCAAGAAGTGTTCCCCCTAACTGTGCACCGTTGCGAAAGTTCGTCGTTTCGAAGCACCACGTGATGATCGGGTGTGATAGATTCTTACGTTCACATACAACGGGCATAAGCCAGATTTACACACGCGAAACACTTAGGTTAGCTTGACGAGCCTAGCATGTATAGACATGGCCTCGGAACACAAGAGACCGAAAGGTCGAGCATGAGTCGTATAGTAGATACGATCAACATGAGGATGTTCACCGATGATGACTAGTCCGTCTCACGTCATGATCGGACACGGCCTAGTTGACTCGGATCATGTAATCACTTAGATGACTAGAGGGATGTCTATCTGAGTGGGAGTTCATGAGATGAACTTAATTATCCTGAACATAGTCAAAACATCTTTGCAAATTATGTCGTAAGCTCACGCTTTAGTTCCACTGTTTAGATATGTTCCTAGAGAAAATATAGTTGAAAGTTGACAGTAGCAATTATGCGGACAGTAGAAAGCTTATGTCCTTAATGCACCGCTTAGTGTGCTGAACCCCAATCGTCGTCTGTGGATGTTGCGAACATCGGACATACACGTTTTGATAACTACGTGATAGTTCAGTTAAACGGTTTAGAGTTGAGGCACCAAAGACGTTTTTCGAAACGTCGCGGAACATATGAGATGTTTCGAGGGCTGAAATTGGGATTTCAGGCTCGTGCCCACGTCAAGAGGTATAAGACCTCTGACAATTTTCTTAGCCTGCAAACTAACGGAGAAAAGCTCAATCGTTGAGCTTGTGCTCAGATTGTCTGAGTGCAACAATCACTTGAATCGAGTGGGAGTTGATCTTCCATATGAGATAGTGATGTTTCTCCAAAGTCATTGCCACCAAGCTGCTAGAGCTTCGTGATGAACTATAACATATCAGGGATAGATGATCCTTGAGGTATTCACGATGTTTGACACCGCGAAAGTAGAAATCAAGAAGGAGCATCAATTGTTGATGGTTGGTGAAACCACTAGTTTCAAGAAGGGCAAGGGCAAGAAGGGACACTTCATGAAACAACAAATCAGTTGCTGCTCCAGTGAAGAAACCCAAGGTTGAACCCAAACCCAAGACTAAGTGCTTCTGTAATAAGGGGAACAACCACTGGAGCAGAATTAACCTAGATACTTGGTAGATAAGAAGGCTGGCAAGGTCGATAGAAGTATATTGGATATACATTATGTTAATGTGTACTTTACTAGTACTCGTAGTAGCACCAGGGTGTTAGATACCGGTTCGGTTGCTAAGTGTTAGTAACTCGAAATAAAAGCTACGGAATAAATGGAGACTAGCTAAAGGTGAGCTGACGATACGTGTTGGAAGTGTTTCCAAGGTTGATGTGATCAAGCATCGCACGCTCCCTCTACCATCGAGATTGGTGTTAAACCTAAATAATTGTTATTGGTGTTTGCGTTGAGCATAGACATGATTGGATTATGTCTGTCGCAATACGGTTATTCATTTAAGGAGAATAATGGTTACTCTGTTTATTTGAATAATACCTTCAATGGTCTAGCACCTAAAAGGAATGGTTTATTGAATCTCGATCGTAGTGATACACATTTTCATGCCAAAAGGATATAAGATAGTAATGATGGTACCACTTGCTTGTGGCACTGCCATGTAAGTCATATTGGTGTAAAATGCATGCTGAAGCTCCATGTTGATGGATCTTTGGACTCACTCATTTTTTAAAAGTTTGAGACATGCAAACCATGTCTATTGGTGTATACGCATGAAGAAACTCCATGCAGATGGATCGTTTGGACTCACTTGATTTTGAATCACTTGAGATATGCAAATCATACCACATAGGCAAGATGACTGAAAAGCCTCGGTTTCAGTAAGATGGAACAAGATAGCAACTTGTTGGAAGTAACACATTATGATGTGTGCAGTCCAATGAGTGCTGAGGCATGCAGTGAATATCGTTATGTTTTACTTCACAGATGATTTAAGTAGATACTGTATATTTACTTGATGAAACACAAGTCTGAATTATTGAAGGGTTCAAGTAACTTCAGAGTGAAGTTGAAGGTCATTGTGACAAGAGGATAAAATGTCTATGATATGATCATAGAGATGAGTATCTGAGTTACGAGCTTTGGCACACAATTAAGACATTGTGGAAATTGTTTCACAATTAATACCGCCTGGAAGACCATAGTGTGATGGTGTGTCCGAACATCATAGTTGCACCCTATTGGATATGGTGCGTACCATGATATCTCTTATCTAATTACCACTATCGTTCATGGGTTAGGCATTAGAGACAAGGACACTCACTTTAATAGGGCACCACGTAATTCCGTTGAGACGACACCGAACTATGGTTTGGAGAAACCTAAGTTGTTGTTTCTTAAAAGTTTGGGGCTGCGACGCTTATGTGAAAATGTTTCAGGTTGATAAGCTCGAACCCAAAGCGGATAAAATGCATCTTCATAGGATGCCGGGGGTGATGCTGATTCCCGCCAACACCTATGGGGACAGGGCTCCTTTTCGGTTCGGTGGGGGGCGGAGAGCGCACAAAGAGCGGATCGAGGCAGTGCACGCGGGGCGATTTTACCCAGCTTCGGGCCGCACGGATGCGTAAAACCCTACTGCTGCTTGTTTGTGTACATTGATTCTTGCTCAGGAGCGATGGACGCTGCCGGACTGAGCGTGAGAGTGTTCCTGGTGTTGAACGAGCCGAACTGGCCTAACCTCTGAACTCCCGAATCCTTCGGGGTCCCCTTTCTACGTAGCGCTTGGGCCTCCTTTTATACTCTCAAGGGGTCACCGACAGGGGGCAACATAGACAAGAAGGGTAAAAATGGAAAAGGATGGGTAGGTGCAGCTACCGCTATTGTGGATACAGTGTGCCCTACCTAATTCTGACGGCAGGGGACAGGGGCATTAAATGCCTGTCTGAGTCTCCTAAACAGTGCAAAAAGTGACCGTTAGGAGTGCCACCAATTGCCACGATGGGCTTCTCTTCATCTTCGCTTGCCACCACGTACCCCTAGCTGCACGGCCTCCCGCCACGTGTGCTTGGGAGAGTCCCAGAGCGACACATTAGCAGGTGAGCTGGAGCGCGGGCACGAGGTGGGGGTTTCCCGCAGCAAGCTCCTTGCCGCGGCCGTCGTCTTGTCGCGTCCGGAAGCTTGTCGCTCGCCGGATCTTGCCGGGACGCAGAGCGCGTCGCGGCAAGCTTTCTTGGTATGTCTTGAGTGGCCTTCCCGGCAAGCTCCTCTTGCGGGGTCTTGTCTCTTCCCGGCAAGCTCCTCTTGCCGGGGCCTTGGTTGGCCTTCCCGGCAACCTCCTCTTGCCGGGGCCTTGATTTGAATACTTTGTTCTTGAATGGTCTTCAAGGGAACCACGGAGGGTCCTGGCGGTCACCCGGCAAGCCTTGCCGCGGGGCGCTGCAACTGCCCGTGCACGAGTTCGGGGTAATAGGGTACCCCTACTCTAGTACACCGACAGGAGCCCCCAGGCCTGGGCCATACACGGTGCCGAGCGCTGTTGGGCCAGGCCCAAAATAGTGCACGGGCACGCGCGGCCTAGGTCACGCCGAATCTAACTCCGCTCCCACAGCGCACGCCCAGATCGGCACGCGTCAAACGCGGCGTCATGGGTGAGATCGTGGGTGGCGTGCGTGGGGCTAAGCTCCCCGAGCATGCGTCAGGCCACGATGAAGGGGACGATTCACGCCTTCCTCCTTAAACGGAGGTAGGTGTGAGGGCGTGGTGCATTTACTGGACGGGGCTGGTGCGCGGTTTTCGGGACGTCCCCTCCCCGCGTTCACAGGGCGGAGCGAGGCCGCCTCACCTGTCGCCTTAGCTCTGCATCCCTGCCACGCGGCTCCCATGCGCTTGGGGTCACGGACGGTGGAGTGGGAACTTGGGCCGTCGCGAGCGGGTCGGCCCCGACTCCCTGCCTTCCCGTGTCTTGATTCGCTGAGCGGGGCGGCCGAGCCCCCACCTCGCTCCTTTATAAAGAGCGGGATGGGAGCACAGAAACCCGCACTCTCTCATCTTCTCCTTTCCTCAGCTTCTGCTCCCCTTTCTCTCATCTGCCATGGAGAAAGGGAACCCAGGCCCTTCATCGGTGGCAGCGAGGGTCGCCGCCAGACAGCGCATCTCTCCTTCTTCCGCGCCCGTGGTGGCAGAGCCAGCCATGAGGGGAAGAGGGAGGGGGCGAGGCCGCGGACGAGGTCGAGGACGAGGTCGAGGCGCTCGGGGAAGAGGCGAACGGGGCGGCGCGTCAGCTTCACCTCCGCCGGCGGCTCCTCCCCCCACGGCGGTCCATATAGGGGACGACCCTTGCGAGTTCTTCGTCAGGCTGCGCCGGGCGCCTCGTCGTCGCCTCCGGCTTCCAGCTTCGTTTGCGCGCACGATGGAAGTGGAGCCGCCCGAGACGCTGAGACTGCACATGAGGGGCTGTGGGATCAGCGGCACGCGAGTCCGCGTTGCATTCCCAGCCCCTAATGTGATGTATCTTGATCGAGGGTGGAAGACGTTTGCCCGCATCCACAGCTTGACGGAGGGGCACGCAAGGCGGCGCCCGACGACTCCATCATCCGCGTCGCCGGCTTCTTGAACTCCCGGGGTCGTCTCCTTGGGCGGCTGGCGTAGGGAGGCTGCGGAAGGGGAAGAGGGCAGGCGACAAGGCCGTCAAGCCGGAGTATGAGGGCGTGGTGCCCTCGACAGCGTGCTGACGTCCCGCCGCCCCGTCTTCGAGCCCCACTTCCAGCGTCGCCGTCGCCGTCCAACCTTCGGACGGCCCCCGGGATGTTCCCTTGGTGTCTTCTGGCACCCGTAGCTCGCCTAGGCACTCCTTTTTCCCTTTTCGCCTCCTTGACCTGCCTCCTGAAAAGGGGGATAGGAAAGGGATTACGGGCACCTTATCTTTTTTAATTTGTAAGCCTTCGGGCCTTAGCTGTATCTAAAATCTGTAATCCTCTCTTTCATGTTTTTCATCCTCTATGGACTGTACCTGAGTGGGATGTTTTTTAATGAAAGGGGATGCTTGCCGGGTTATTTGTCTCGCGAGTTAAACCCACGCCAAGGAGCAAATCCTTGGTATCCCTCGGACAGACATTTCATCTCCCGGCAACAGGCCCTCCCGCCTTCCCACGTCGCTCAACCTTTCTCACGCTTTTGACGGAGGCAGGAACGAGGTGGGTGAGGTCTCCTCGTTTCATCCCTTTGCTGCCGTGACTACGACCAAACTTGGCCCCGAGAACGAACCCCAGGGCCTAGAATCGAGGGAGCACGGCAGTTTCCGGGAAGAAACGTGGTTTCACATTCCCCAGTCCATAAGAGGATGCATGATGAGGGACGAAAGACTTATCTGATAGTGCAGCCCTCGGCAACTCTGGTTTGCCGTGGACGATTCTTGGCACTCACAGCCCTCCGCGATACTGGCTTGTCGGGAAGGCACTTATCTTCAGCAGAGTACTTTGTCGTTCTCGATGCCGGCTTCCGGCAAGCTGGTTGCCAGGAAGGCTTTTATCTTCAGCAGAGAACTTTGACGTTCTCGATGCCGGCTTCCAGCAAGCTGGTTGCCAGGAAGGCTTTTATCTTCAGCAGAGAACTTTGACGTTCTCGATGCCGGCTTCCAGCAAGCTAGTTGCCAGGAAGGCTTTTATCTTCAGCAGAGAACTTTGACGTTCTCGATGCCGGCTTCCGGCAAGCTGGTTGCCAGGAAGGCTTTTATCTTCAGCAGAGAACTTTGGCGTTCTCGATGCCGGCTTCCGGCAAGCTGGTTGCCAGGAAGGCTTTTATCTTCAGCAGAGAACTTTGACGTTCTCGATGCCGGCTTCCGGCAAGCTGGTTGCCAGGAAGGCTTTTGGCGAAGAACTTCGTTGTTCTTGACAC
>NC_041387.1:561217037-561398765 GCF_002162155.2 Triticum dicoccoides | reverse complement strand
TTTGACGTTCTCGATGCCGGCTTCCGGCAAGCTGGTTGCCAGGAAGGCTTTTATCTTCAGCAGAGAACTTTGGCGTTCTCGATGCCGGCTTTCGGCAAGCTGGTTGCCAGGAAGGCTTTTATCTTCAGCAGAGAACTTTGGCGTTCTCGATGCCGGCTTCCGGCAAGCTGGTTGCCAGGAAGGCTTTTATCTTCAGCAGAGAACTTTGACGTTCTCGATGCCGGCTTCCGGCAAGCTGGTTGCCAGGAAGGCTTTTGGCGAAGAACTTCGTTGTTCTTGACACCGGCTTCCGGCAAGATCGTTGCCGGAAAGGCTTATGGCGAAGAACTTCGTCGTTCTTGACGCCGGCTTCCTGCAAGATCGTTGCCGGAAAGGCTTATGGCGAAGAACTTCGTCGTTCTTGACGCCGGCTCCCAGCAAGATCGTTGCCGGGAAGGCTTATGGCGAAGAACTTCGTCGTTCTTGACGCCAGATTCCGGCAAGCTCATTGACGGAAAGGCTTATGGCGAAGAACTTCGTTGTTCTTGACGCCGGCTCCCGGAAAGATCGTTGCCGGAAAGGCTTATGGCGAAGAACTTCGTCGTTCTTGACGCCGAAGATGTTGGCCCTAAGAGCGTTGACAGCCCCCGGGCCAAAACTGCGTTCAAACATAGCAAGTGATTAGCATCCGAAGTGCACTCAACTTGCTTGCGAATTTCGACTTTTGCTGCATATTCCCTATGCCTGCTGGAATGCTTTCCGGTGCGTACGATCCAGCCAGTACCGCGTGAGGGAATGGGCCCTTAGCGGCTATTTGGGAACAACGCCTCCCGGAAAGGTTTACCTTCTTGGTTCTAGCGCAACCGCGCAAGTTGCCGAGCGGACTCGAGGCAATCATGGAGCGCAACTAGCCCCGAGAAGGCTCCTCGGCATACAGGTCTATGCAGAAATCTCAAATAAATAGCGCATGCTATCTTCCTGTTCAACCTCTCTTTGTACGTCCACCCTACGCTTTCTAGGGAAACTTGCCGGTGCAGGCACCCTTGCCGCGAGCGCCGAGTGCGGAACTTCAGCAGCCTGCTAGCGGGGTCGCTACTGACAAGCAATCTTGTCGCAACTAGTTGCAGCTCGCTTAAGTTGTTGAGCGGACTCGAAACAAAGTAAGGGCGCTAGCAGCTCACTTAAGTTGCTGAGCGGACTCGAACAAAGTAAGGGCGCTAGCAGCTCACTTAAGTTGTTGAGCGGACTCGAAACAAAATAAGGGCGCGACTAGCTACGAGTTGATTCCTCCGCGCACAGGTTTTCCGTACAAAGAACAAGATCTCCGAGGCGGATAACCTTATATAGTAAGGAAATATCTAAAGTTTTGCATGACTTAGCTTTTCCCGTCGCCGCACTGGCGTCGTTCTTTTGCTAGGCCGCTCCTTGGGAGCCATGACGATGAAGATCTAGCTTGCGTGCACGCCGGATCGGGTTCGCACGGTCTCGACGCCCCCTACCTGGCGCGCCAGAGATGCCGGGGGCGATGCTAATTCCCGCCAACACCTATGGGGACAGGGCCCCTTTTCGGTTCGGTGGGGGGCGGAGAGCGCACAAAGAGCGGATCGAGGCAGTGCACACGGGGCGATTTTACCCAGCTTCGGGCCGCACGGATGCTTAAAACCCTACTGCTGCTTGTTTGTGTATATTGAATTCTTGCTCAGGAGCGATGGACGCTGCCGGACTGAGCGTGAGAGTGTTCCTGGTGTTGAACGAGCCGAACTAGCCTAACCTCTGAACTCCCGAATCCTTCGGGGTCCCCTTTCTACGTTGCGCTTGGGCCTCCTTTTATACTCTCAAGGGGTCACCGACAGGGGGCAACGTAGACAAGAAGGGTAAAAATGGAAAAGGATGGGTAGGTGCAGCTACCGCTACTGTGGATACAATGTGCCCTACCTAATTCTGACGGCAGGGGACAGGGGCATTAAATGCCTGTCTGAGTCTCCTAAACAGTGCAAAAAGTGACCGTTAGGAGTGCCACCGTTTGCCACGATGGGCTTCTCTTCATCTCCGCTTGCCACCACATAGCCCTAGCTGCACGGCCTCCCGCCACGTGTGGTTGGGAGAGCCCCAGAGCGACACGTTAGCAGGTGAGCTGGAGCGCGGCCGTCGTCTTGTCGCGTCCGGAAGCTTGTCGCTCGCCGGATCTTGCCGGGACGCAGAGCGCGTCGCGGCAAGCTTTCTTGGTATGTCTTGAGTGGCCTTCCCGGCAAGCTCCTCTTGCCGGGGTCTTGTCTCTTCCCAGCAAGCTTCTCTTGCCGGGGCCTTGGTTGGCCTTCCCGGCAAGCTCCTCTTGCCGGGGCCTTGATTTGAATACCTTGTTCTTGAATGGTCTTCAAGGGAACCACGGAGGGTCCTGGCGGTCACCCGGCAAGCCTTGCCGCGGGGCGCTGCAACTGCCCGTGCACGAGTTCGGGGTAATAGGGTACCCCTACTCTAGTACACCGACATAGGACACCCAAAACAGTTGGGTATACCTCCTAATTTAGATCCGAAAGCAATAGGGATTGTTTCTTGAATCAGGTCCTTTCTTGAGGAAAGGTTTGTCTCGAGAATTGAGTGGGAGGATGGTGGAGACTTGATGAGGTTATTGAACCATCACTTCAACTAGTGTGTAGCAGGGCATAGGAAGTTGTTCCCGTGACGCCTACACCAATTGAAGTAGAAGCTTATGATAGTGATCATGAAGTTTCGGATCAAGTCACTACCGTACCTCGTAGGGTGACAAGGATGCGTACTACTTCAGAGTGGTACGCAATCCTGTCTTAGAGGTCATGTTGCTAGACAACAATGAACCTACGAGCTATGGAGAAGCGATGGTGGGCCCGGATTCCGACAAATGGCTCAAGGCCATAAAATCCGAGAAAGGATCCATGACTTTGGAAGAACTACTTGATGGTCTTAAGGCTATTGGGTACAGATGGATTTTAGAAGAAGAAAGACAATGATGGTAAGTATCACCATTAAGAAAGCTCGACTTGTCATTAAGATGTTTTCCGACAAGTTCAAGGAGTTGACTACGATGAGACTTTCTCACTCGTAGCGATGCTAAGAATCTGTTGGGATTACATTAGAAATTACTGCATGATTTATGAAATCTTGCAGATAGGATGTCAAAACATTGTTTCCTCGATGTTATACTTGAGGAAAGGTTGTATGTGATACAACCAGAAGGTTTTGTCAATCCTGAAAGACGCTAATAAGTATGCAAAGCTCCAGCAATCCTTCTTAGGACTAGAGTAAGCATCTCGGAGTTGGAATGTACGCTTTGATGAGATGATCAAAGATTTTGGGTTTATACGAAGTTTGTGAGAAACTTGTATTTCCAAAGAAGTGAGTGGGAGCACTATAGAATTTCTGATGAGTATATGTTGTTGACATATTTATGATCAGAAATGATGTAGAATTTTCTGTAAAGCATATAGGGTTATTTGAAAAGTGTTTTTCAATGGAAAACCTGGATTAGGCTACTTGAAAAATAAGCATCAAGATCTATAAGATAGATCAAAATGCTTAATAATACTTTCAAATGAGCACATACCTTGACATGATCTTGAAGGTGTTCAAGATGGATCAGTCAAAGAAGGAGTTCTTGCCTGAGTTGTAAGGTGTGAAGTTAAGAGTTGAAGCTCGACCACGGCAGAAGAGAGACAAAGGACGAAGGCCGTCCCCTACGCTTCAGACGTAGGGTCTATAGTATGCTATGCTGTGTACCGCACCAGAAGTGTGCCTTGACATGAGTCAGTCAAGGGGTGCAAGAATGATCCAGGAACGGATCATTGGACAACGGTCAAAATTATCCTTAGAGGAATAAGGAAATGTTTCTCGATTATGGAGGTGATAAAGAGTTCGGCGTAAAGGGTTACGTCGATGCAAGCTTTAACACCTATCCGAATGACTCTGAGTAGCAAACCGGATACGTATAGTGAAGCAACCATTTGGAATAGCTTCAAGTGGAGCGTGGAAGCAGCATTTACAATATGACATAGAGAATTGCGAAGTACATACGGATCTGAATGTTGCAGAATCGTTGACTAAAACCTCTCTCACAAGCAAAACATGAACAAACCCCAGAACACATTGAGACTTAATCACATGCTGATGTGAACTAGTTTAGACACTAGTAAACTCTTTGGATGTTGGTCACATGGCGATGTGACCTGTCAGTGTTAATCACATGGCTATGTGAACTAGATTATTTACTCTAGTGCAAGTGGGAGACTGTTGGAAATATGCCCTAGAGGCTATGATAAATTGGTTATTATTATTATATTTCCTTGTTCATGATAATCGTTTATTATCCATGCTATAATTGTATTGATATGAAACTCAGATACATGTGTGGGTACATAAACAACACCATGTCCCTAGTAAGCCTCTAATTGACTAGCTCGTTGATCAACAGATGGTCACGGTTTCCTGACCATGGACATTGGATGTCGTTGATAACGGGATCACATCATTAGGAGAATGATGTGATGGACAAGACCCAATCCTAATCCTAGCACAAAGATCGTAGTTCGTATGCTAAAGCTTTTCTAATCTCAAGTATCATTTCCTTAGACCATGAGATTGTGCAACTCCCGGATACCTAAGAATGCTTTGGGTGTATCAAACGTCACAACGTAACTGGGTGGCTATAAAGGTGCACTACAGGTATCTCCGAAAGTGTCTGTTGGGTTGGCACAAATCGAGACTGGGATTTGTCACTCCGGTTAACAGAGAGGTATCTCTGGGCCCACTCGGTAGGACATCATCATAATGTGCACAATGTGACCAAGGAGTTGATCACGGGATCATGTGTTACGGGAACGAGTAAAGAGACTTGCCGGTAACGAGATTGAACAAGGTATCGGCATACCGACGATCGAATCTCGGGCAAGTACAATACCGCTAGACAAAGGGAATTCTATATGGGATCGATTGAGTCCTTGACATCGTGGTTCATCTGATGAGATCATCGTGGAACATGTGGGAGCCAACATGGGTATCCAGATCCCGCTGTTGGTTATTGACCGGAGAACGTCTCGGTCATGTCTGCATGGTTCCCGAACCCGTAGGGTCTACACACTCAAGGTTCGATGACACTAGGGTTATAAAGGAAGTTTGTATGTGGTTACCGAATGTTCTTCGGAGTCCCGGATGAGACCCCGGATGTCACGAGGAGTTCCGGAATGGTCTGGAGGTAAAGATTTATATATGGGAAGTCCTGTTTTGGTTACCGGAAAAGTTTCGGGTTTTATCGGTAACGTACCGGGACCACCGGGAGGGTCCCGGGGGTCCACCAAGTGGGGCCACCATCCCCGGAGGGCTGCATGGGCCAAGTATGGGAGGGGACCAGCCCCAGGTGGGCTGGTGCGCCCCCCACAAGGCCCAAGGCGCAGCTAGGAGGGGAGAGGGGAAACCCTAGGCTCAGATGGGCCTAAAGGCCCACCCTAGGGCGCGCCCCCTCTCTCCCCCCTCTTGGTCGCCCCCTCCAAGTCCCATCTAGGGCTTCCGCACCCCTAGGGTGGGAACCCTAGATGGGGGCGCAGCCACCTCCCCTCCTCCTATAAATAGTGGGGGTTTTGGGGCTTCCAGAGACACGAGAACCTCTCCCTCAAGGCGCAGCCCTACCTCTCTCCCTCCTCGTCTCCCGCGGTGCTTGGCGAAGCCCTGCAGGATTGCCACGCTCCTCCATCACCACCACGCCGTTGTGCTGTTGCTGGATGGAATCTTCCTCAACCTCTCCCTCTCTCCTTGCTGGATCAAGGCGTGGGAGACGTCACCGGGCTGTACATGTGTTGAACGTGGAGGTGCCGTCCGTTCGGCACTAGGATCTCCGGTGATTTGGTCACGACGAGTACGACTCCTTCAACCCCGTTCTCTTGAACGCTCCCGCTTAGCGATCTACAAGGGTATGTAGATGCACTCTCCTTCCCCTCGTTGCTGGTTTCTCCATAGATAGATCTTGGTGACACGTAGGATAATTTTGAATTTCTGCTACGTTCCCCAACAAAAGCTGGAAACCATCTTGAGAGCTTGGCACTTGTAATTGAGGGAGTTCTTGACCCAACCACGTTGGAAGCAATTGCATGTCAAGAGGCCCTCACTCTAGCAGAAGACATCCACCCTCTAGAATGTTGTTATTGCCTTGACTACAAACAAGTAATCTCAGATATCTCCAGGGGTGCTCAAGGTATATATGGTGCAATTATTAGGGAGATCAATCTCAAAGCTTCTATCTTTCATTGTAGTTTTTCGTTTCGAGGTCATGCTGTGAATTTTGAAGCATATAGCTTAGCCAAGTTTTCTCTATCATGGGGTCCAGGATGCCACTTCTGGTTGGCCAACCCCATGACCTACATTATATCCCATATCATGTGGACTTTGATGAATAAACTTGGGTTTACCCCTCAACATAAAATATAATACTTGGTTCTCAAAAAACATACTCATCTATTTATTTGAAAATGTTTTATTTAAAAAATACAATAAAATATGCCGTACTTTTGTGGTGGGGCTTTCTTGGCACCAGATTGGTCTCTACAAAGCAAGGCGAGGTATGCCCATTCTCGCGAAGTCCAAGTTTTAGAAATTTAACTTCGCCTATATCGAAAACAATATATTTACCCCTTATCAAACATGATTGTTCTTCGAATGCAATGTGTTCCATCGATTTTTCTTCGTCAAATTGACCTTTAAATATGAAAACAATAATACATAGTTTTTGGTACCTGCTAAATGGGAGTGCTTTTCTCTATCCTTCGGTTTTTAGGTTCAGATTTATACCTTCAGTTGTCTAAGCGATGAGCCGATGACATACATATGAATTGGGAAAAACCATATTTCTTTCTGTATGATGGTCCATTTTGATAGTGTTGCAAATTGACTATTATTGTCATGTATGTGTATATTAACTTTTGTCCATATAACTGTCTTCTCCGAAGTGCTTTCTCAATAATAATGCTCAAAATCAACCTCTTATTTCTAGCATCCTGCCTTTTTTGCGGGTATGAACCAACTTGGTTAATGGTTCAAAGGCCAACTTATGATACTACGATACACACTTCCATTGTCCTTTTGTGTGGGGCTAAGAATTATACAACTAAATTCTACTAAATAAACAAGGGACATGAAAAAGTAAAGTGTAGTTTCAAGATTCTTACACGGCATCCTGAAACCTCTCCACGTTGAATTGTAAGGGTGCATCATTTAGGAATCTTTTCTTTCTTTCTAACCAAGTATAGACCAAACAAGATGCAAATCAAACATTACATATACATGGAGATGAACGATACAGCTGGCCTCAGATACAAAATCTTAGTTCGAACGTATTCCCAGAGATGAATATAGTTTAACCAATGAATATTGGTATCTACATCTCATTGCTTGCTCTAAGCTCCGCAAAGCAGATATATAACATATGTATCAAGGATCTGACTTCAAGGATAAAAATTATTATTCCATAGTCTAGGATAGAAAAACAAGATCATACCTTCCTTTTTCTCTTAGTTATGAATATCCAATACTGAAGATTAAGGCCAAAGATAAACCAGCCAAAACAAACATCATGGCAAAGAAGGAAAAAACGACATCAATCTTACATGATTTTTTGAATGAGTTATATCTAAAATATGTCCAATGTTGTATGCGTTTTAGTTTTTAGGATTGATAGATTTTCTGATCAAAGAATGGTATTAAATGAGTATTTTGTATGCCTTTTAGCTTTTAGCTTTTAATTGGTTTGTATCATGATAACAACATTAATTTCGTTTAAAATTTTCTTTTTACAAATCAAATAATATATTCTCATCAAACTATATAAAATCTAGCCTGCACATCGGGCGGGCCAGTTTGCTAGTTCATACATAATGTTCACAACCATGATTCACTTCAAAGCCAAGAAATGTGAGGAGAGTTATAAATAAAGAAAAACCTCTTGTTCCTGCTACCAGTGCGAGCACAACAAGTCAAGACCATTCATAATTAATTATATTTTGGGCATTTTTTGTGTTCTAAAATGCCGGGGGGCTTGCGGAAGGACGTGTTGCCGGCACACGCGCGGATTCAATGAAGGCAGGCGGGGCAGTCGGAAGCCGGTTGCATGTGGTGAGGAGGCGTGTTCACCCGGGCCTGCAGCGAGTGGGTCCCTCTTGGCCGGCGCACCGGTTCAATGCCTGCGCTATGAGAGGTCACGTCCGTGTCAGAGCAATCACTCCCTCCATTCCTTTTTTGTTTGGGTATAACACAATCTCATTTTCCATTCACATTTTACAAGTAAAATTCATGGACAAACTTTGACCCAAAATATGATGGGGACTAGTAAACCAGAACGAAGGTAGTAGTTTTTTTTAATCAAAGAAGGGTTTCCCCCTTCCGATTTTCATTACTGAAAACCAACATCTAAATCTAAACCATAGTATTTGCCCTAGAACTACCAGGTTCAACATCTCGCAACATAAACGCATACAACCATACACCAAGGAGGTACGTAGTACTATGAATTCCATTTTTGCTCCATACCAATCGTTCTAGAAACTACTTAGTACTTATAACGCACCATTGAAAATTGGATCTTAACCCTACTAAAAAAGATGACATTTTAAATGTGGCTACTCGATCTGTGGCAACTGGCGAGCCACCGCCTCCAAGTCGTTCACCTGTGGTCCCGACCATCAACTCCTACGGATCAAATTATCACGCGAGTTGACTATTCCTACAAAGGTGCGCTCCACCACGTACCCGGTACCCGCGAATGCAGCAATCATGCACCTAGGGTTTTATGGTTTATTTGTTAACATTGCCTTTACGTAACACTCATGTGTGCGAGACAGCGAGAGACCGACTGCGTGCGTGCATCTCTTCTTTTCGTATATGTACTCCATCGTTTGTGTGGTGTCCAAAAAATTATAATAACTACTAGCAATGTGCCAATGCGTTGCCACACGATCAAAGTAGATTAATACATATTCACTGATTTGATAGAAAAAAAGTCTAGTTTGGAAATACGTATATCACTAAAAAAAATATGTTTCACTCAAAATATATTCCTTTGGCGGTTTTGATGAGATAAGGGAGGAATATTGTTGGTTTCAAGATTTGAGAAGTGGTATATGTATAATTTCTACTCTTACTAGCAAGATGCCCGTGCGTTGCACGGAACATCAAGATCTTGTGGGAGAAAAGGATGAACGAGGGAAGGCCTTATCTGCCAATGTGGAGAGGAGTGCGGGTAAATTGCCATAGTTTCCTTCCTATCCGTCAGATATAAATCAGACGGCCTATATTGCAGGATGGC
Organism: Triticum dicoccoides; assembly: GCF_002162155.2. Classification (NCBI taxonomy): domain Eukaryota; kingdom Viridiplantae; phylum Streptophyta; class Magnoliopsida; order Poales; family Poaceae; genus Triticum; species Triticum dicoccoides. The sequence goes on along the minus strand of NC_041387.1, from coordinate 561,389,467 downwards.
AGGCCCACCATCATCACCAACTCTGTTTTTATCCCTACTCTTATAAAAAGCATAGTCGGTGATGATTGTGTGCCTGCCATCCCGCAATATAGGCCGTCCGATCTATATCTGATGGATAGGAAGGAAACTATGGCAATTTTGCAAAAAGATACCCACACCCCTCTCCACATTTGCAAATAAGGCCTTCCCTCGTTCATCCTTTTCTCCCACAAGATAAACTCCTCATACAAATGCATTTTGATGTTCCGTGCAACGCATGGACATCTTGCTAGTTGTTGCAAAAAGCCCATGTGTGTGTGAGAGAGAGAGGGAGAGAGGAGGAGGACAGAGTGCATGTGTGACAAAGACACAAAGATTGTGTGTGCGAGAGGTATCAACTTAAAATGAGGCGTTCGTGTGTGGGTGCATGATCGAGAGGGCGTGTCTCAAGAAGGGAAGAAAAATCTACATAGATACAAGGAGCAGGAGAGAGACATGTATGTGATAGTGGAAGCACGAGTGTGCGGGTGTATAAACCTATCTAGAGGCTAGTCGATAAATGTTTGTGAGAGAAGTATGAGTTGGGGGTGCGAAAGCGAGAGTTTTGTGTGTGTGAGGTTGAGGGTAGTCGGGAAGGGGAGTGAAAGCAGGAGTTGTGCGTGTGTGTGAGAGAGAGAGAGAGAGAGAGGGGGGGGGGAGTTTGTATAATCGGTAAACAAATGAATAATGTCAGTCTGGTATGGAGAGAGAGTAATTTTAGTGGTATGAGTCATATCTAGAGACATATAGGGTGTGTGAGAGAATCCCATAGAGAGGAATATAAAGTGAAAGACGAGTGGAGGCTGTGTGTGTGGCGGTGAAAAATAAAGCTTAGGTACCTAGTGATACCAGAGAACTGTAGAGACGTGAGAGATAATGAAAACCGTGTAATGTATAATGATAGGGAGAGTGTGACACTTGCAAGGGAGACAGCGAGAGACCATGTTTGCGAGGATAGGAGAAACATGAAGTGAGCATGCGAGTGAGATAGAGAAAAGAGAGTGATAGCTACATGAAAGAGCATGCATGCGAGAGAGATGGGCGTGAAAGGAGTGAACATAAAAGGGATTCAGATATTTGAATTCGAGAAGATGATACATGTTATCCATACTCGAACCAAAATTGATCTATAAAACATGCATACTCATATGAATTCACGCGCATCTATGTTATTTAACATGTAGATATTACTGATCCATACATTTTAGTAGAACATAATTTGATTTAAATTTTTTGAATTCAACCTTATGATTTTGAGATCATTGTATTTGTAAATCATATTATACATATAAAGGAGCAGAATTCTTTGTTGTGCTTTTGAAAGTATATATAAAAAATGATGTATATAGAATTTTATTCCAATCAAAAATGGATCCTTCCCGAAAAAAAGAATACAAACGGGATTTGAATTGAGTTGGCATGGTAAACGTGCACTCTGCAAAATTTGAACGAAGCGGGGAAAGCCCTAGTAACCGCCCGAAACCAAAATCTGCGAGATGGAAATTGTTATTGCCTATCCCTGCCACGCAACGCCTATCTGCTCAATTTCTATAGGTTTCGATAGGGGTAGGTTTGCAATTTCACTCAAACGTGACATAACCGCCTCTCACCCTGATTCATACACGGTGGGCGCCAAAACACATTGTGGCCTCGGCCGAAATCGATTCCCTCCCTGATTGATACATGGTGGGAGCCAAAAACAAACTCTCGTCGGCAAATGTTTGGTGTATGTGAGATTACCGTCCTATCCCTAATCGACTAATATTGCAGTGATGTAGGAAATTTAAAACGGGGGCTAAGTTTGTAAATTTCCTCGCATTTGAGACAAGCGCACCCTAAAGACATGGTTCCTCCCTTCCTCTCTACCTCCATTTCCCAATTGGTACTTCGTGGGCACCAAAACACCCTCTCCACCCCAGCCTCCTCCGTCCGCCACCCCATCCACCGCTGTCCTCCTCCACCACGCGGGAGCTAATACCCTGACACCGCTGTCCATTACAAGAGATCGACCTCTCTCATCCACAGCTTCGGACCGGGATCCTTGCATCCCATCCTCTCGCTTCATCCCCGCCATCGTCCACCTTGCCAGCGCCGCTTCTACGACCGTCTCGTCCACCGTGCCCCGTCTCCACCATCTACCCTTCTAGATCTGCTTCCACGCCGCCGATAGCCATCGTTATCGTAGCACCGTCAAATTCTCAGCAGATTTATACACAACGCCACACCAGAGGCGGTACTCTTTCGTATCTGCTCAACTTATTTATCGCAGCAAGAAAATAGATCGCCACTGCTTTACTCTGATTTCTTGTCCATCACTTACTTGCTAGTTGAAAGCAAACATTGGTTGCGAAGTTGCCTTTGTCCAGTTTGCACCTTCAGATCCGCCATGGCACACTCAACACTATACTCCCAATGCTTATGGTTTTCCCCTTTTATATTCCACACTAGTTAAATCACGGTAGACTAAATTTCAAAATTGGGTCAGTCGATTTTTCAGTGCTCGCCGGAGTTCGCCGGTGCGAACGAAGGGGCTTGGGTGGGGATAGTGGTTGTGGGGGGCGGTGGTGGAGCCTCTCCGAATGAAGAAAACTCGACGTGGGTGGGCGGGGGTGGCGGAGGAACATAGGCGATGGGGGCCGGTGGTCTGGCCGGTGGCCCGTGCGGTGTTCTGTATGGGAAGAATCAGAGACGAGGAAGAAGAAGGGTTAGGAGACGTAGGATCTTCATCCAACCGCCTGAAATGGTTGACTGACCCAAATGACAAAAGTCACGTGACTTGCATGCAGACATGCCTTTATATTCAGTACCATTATCGTACCTGCTTAGCACTGCTCCTGAATCCATCAAGCTAAACAACGTGCCACTCATAATTCCAAACTTGTTGCTCAAGTACGAATCTGATATGATGCTAATATTACTAAAATAGAAACATTTAGTTGGTCAGCTAATGTTCCTACTTTACTTTCGAAAAGCACGTGCACCACATATAGAGAGACATCAGGGAGTTGCTTTCTTAATGCGCTCTGGTTCATCATGTGTGGGCACTGCGGAACGAACATTTTATTATCCAAAATCTGCTTGCTCTTCTTTAGCATGTTCCTCTTCCGTTCTTCTTTAATAAGTACTATCTCCGTTCCTAAATACAAGTCTTTGTATAGATTCCACCATGGACTACATATGGAGCAAAATGAGTGAATCTACACTCTAAAATGTATCTAGATACATCTGTATGTGATCCATAGTGGAAATCTCTACAAAGACTTATATTTTGGAATGGAGGGAGTATGATAGTAGTAAAGTATGTTCCTTGTAGTGAAGATGAGTAGGGACATTTGAAGTGTAGAGGTCTATACGGTCGGTTGTGATGGACACTTTGAACTCTTCGGGCCTCTCTGATTCATAGGATTTTGTAAACATAGGAATAGGATTTGTAGTGGCCTGCCCACTTGAATCCTATAAGAATAGCAAGGAAATGCAGGGAGCTGTGTCGCCTTTGAGATTTACACTGATATTAACAGTGCCGCACCTTCAGTTGAAGAGTGCTGGTATCCGAAGCCTTTCTAGCCGTACCGGCAATACTAGCACATATATTCCAGCAAGTTCCACTTTGCTAATTTTACTCCGATGCTTACGGTTTTCCCATTATATCTACACTATGATCTATGTAGCTGCTTTGTGTCGCACTAGCAACAGTCCACTCTTGAAGCTAAACACTGCCATGACTTAAAAAATTGGCACCAAGGCATTGAGTGCCATTCTGGATGCAATGAAACTCATACGCTCCCCACCTGTTGATTCTTGTTCAGAATATGATCCTAATGATACCTCGAGGAGTCAAAGGCATATGGCGTGTCCTGTTCACCCATCAAGGTACCTGTTCTAATTTGGCAAGGTTTTATTGATTGCGCGTATCTTGCATTGTCTTGCATTTCTTCAACTTTGTTGCACCGCCATCTGCTTAGTTCACTCATCATATATGTCGAGATGCCATGTCCATCCATTATCAATACATATTATACTATCATCATACCATGTTTTTCCACTCAAATGATGTTCTTGTGCATCAGAAATCAAAAAGGAAGAGGGTGATTGCCGAACCTGAAGGAGCACCAGCAAAGTCCTTGAAAAACGTGGTGGTGCCGGAGAAATCAAACAACACCCCACTTATATTGGATGTACAACCGGTGACACAAAATGTATGACCGACTCCAGCAGACTGTACCCATACTTCACTGGCCACACCACTAGCCCCACCACATAGGACCTGCACTCCAACAAAAGGTATGCCGATTTCAGTTGCCATAGCACCAGCCGTACCACAGAAAAATCCCACTCCAGCAAAAAGTACAGCAAGTCCACCGGCCGAAGACCTATCCCAACTGTAGAGACGGCCAATTCCCGTAGATTGGAACCCCATTCTAGTTATTTCCAGTTTAAAAGACAATGCTTTCAATGTTTTTAGGGACTACGTGCATATATTCCCATCATGGGAAGATTATAGTGAAGACAAACACCATTTTCACATCTTCCTATCCAACTTACATGTAAGTTCTATTGTTCATGGTTATTATTTTCCTATTTTCTGCTCATTGAACACATCAATGATTTACATTACATTGTTGTAAGTAGGCGAGGGTCAATCTGGATAGTCATGACGAGCAAAGCGTGCTTGTGAATTTCAGGGAAGCATTGCAGCAGTATCGGTGTTACCCGAGGAAATCACACTTTGATGGCAAGTCTATAAATGAATTTCCGGTGAAGTCTCCTGTGCTAAATTTAGAAGACATTGAATGGAAAAACCTTGTTATGCACTGGTCTCGTTCCCAGGATGAGGTACTGTCTATGAAATCACATGACAATTTGAACTTCTACTTTTCCGCATGTGCCTTACGGATCTTTTTTGCAGGAAATCTGCTCGAAGAAGAATTCCGGTTTGAAAAGAACGACATGATATCGCAAATATGTTGCCCGCTGCTTTGCTCTTGTTAGTACCTGTTGCCCTGTATCACTGTACTTGCATACATACCTGGTTCATTATGTGACAGCAGTATGCATGATAGCTTGCTTATCAATTGTTCGCTCCAAATTATCTGATTTGTATGAATGGTTACATTAGTGTAGAATATATCCAATGCCAATGAAATTTTTTAGCTCTGCATTATTCTTGTAAGTACTTGCTATCCTTTATGAGTGTACTTATATTGACAGGTAGTTGTTCATGTACCATCACTCCGCAGCTTATTTTTCTTTGCCCTCCATTTTCTACACATCAGATCTATATTTACTCTTACCATAAGGTTGGATAACACCGATGGTACTGAAGAAGCTTAGCTATGCATTGCTCTTGGCTATACCTTTGCCTGTATCACTATACTTACACTTATAGCTACTTGGTTATGTAGCATCACTCTTCATCTTATCTTAAATATTCTCCATTTTTTTCTTATATTATCACATCTATATTTACTCTTAATAAAATGTAGAATGAAGGCAATGCTTATGAAGAAGATTCTGTGGGAAACTTAATGGATTGCCCCCCATCAGCATGGACAAGGGCTTTATAGAGCCTGTCTTCACCAATAATGTAAGTTTGTCCTTCTCAAGCCTTCAAACTTTGTTGTGTATATTTGGTTAGGCATGACTGCAACAGCTGTTTATTTTTGGTGTTTGCATCAAATTGCATGTTTAAAGTTTATTATGTAGTTCATAAACAAAAGTTTGTCCTTCTCAATTTAAGTTTTTAGTTGTACAACCAAGTTCCTTCTTCATAGCATGTAAATTAAACTATACAGAGCAAGTGATCTTCTTTTGCACTGCATGTATGCTTTTGTTCTTGATCCGTAATCCAGTGGTGTGGTGAACCTACCCACTATAGCACAATGTTATATTTCGCAATGTACTAACTATGAACAATGTAATATCATTCTACTATTATTTAAACCGTCTCTTTATTTGCCAATCTGAAATGGGATAAATTGACAACACACTAACCATTGATACTTATGAGTTCTTGATCTGTAATCTAGTGGTGTCGTGAAGCTGCCAACTCCTTCACAATGTCATTTCCTGCCATGTCTTGACCTGAACAATACCATATTGTGTTCATGCAATTTTAAACTGTGTCACTTTATTCGTCAGTAAGACATGTGATGAATTGTCAGCACTGATACTTTTATGTGCAAAACCTGTCATCTATCTGCTTGTTTATGTTTCAGAGTGAGGAGGATATAAGTGTTAAATAAGCGCAGTCTCATCAGCTTGCACTGCAGCTCCCCAGCAGGGCTAACCTTTCTTGAACTCTATTGAAGTGCTGTCGGTTTTGTATATTATTTTGTCGGCGTGTTTATTTGCACTGGTGGCGATCTTTGATGCCCAGTGTATGTAATCTGCTGTCTGCTTGTGCTTTATTATCATAGTGGCAAACTTTGATGCCCAGTCGATGTAATATGCGTAATTTATTTATTGTATAGTCTAGGTTTTTTCTTATTCACGATGCTGCAGTTATTTTACTGTATATATATCCTGTCTTCGCAGTAAACCGGCCAAACCGTAAAATTACGGTACATAATCGATCCGTCATGCAATCACGATGTATGATCCGCATCATGGGCCCCGTCATCTTGGTCTGTTAAAAGGCCTAAATGTAAACTGACCCACTAGTAGATTTGGGCCTTTAATAGGCCGAGTAAACCGCCGGTCCTCTTTTCGCAAGAAAACTGAATGGGCTTTTAGGAGGCTGAGCAGTAGGTTGGGCTTGAAACGTGCCGAACAACTCACGGGCCGGCAGCAACCTGAAATGGACCAGGCCCATGATTATGCCAATCAAATCGGGGGCTTTTACTAGGCCAAAATTGTCTCGGTCCTTGTTTGCCCTAATCAGATTATCGGCTGTGAGCAGGGCGGATGCAAACCGGGCCGTAGTTAGGGCCAACTATATGACGACCTTTTAACAGGCCGCAATTAATATAGGGCCGAAATGTTAAACGGGCCCTTAACAGGCCGAAACTAATATCAGGCCGAATTACTAAATGAGCCTTTAGCAAGTGGGCCCAAAAGCATATCATCCAGTTGACAGGCTGAATCCGATATGGGCCATAATTTAGTCCAAAGCCTCTTAAAGGGCCGGACCTAATTTGGGCCATAATTTGGCCCAGAACGTGGTAGGCTTTTAACGGGCCGGATCTCATATGGGCCATTATTAGCCCGGAATGTGGCAGGCCATTAATGGACCGGATCAAATATGGGCTGACATTTGGCCGAAAACATGGCACCCAGTTAATGGGCCGGCCTACTAGGGTCCTCAAAATCTTGTGGGCCTACAGCTGGGCCGGCCCATTAATGTCGGCAAAATATCGTGGGCCTTTAGCTGGGCAGGCCCATTATGGTCCGCAAAAATCTTGTGAGCCTTTACCTGGGCCGGCCCATTATGGCCCACAAAAATCTTGTGGGCCTTTACCTGGGCCGGCCCATTATGGCCCGCAAAATCTTGTGGGCCTTTTGCTGGGCCAGCCCATTATGGTCCACAAAATCTCGTGGGACTTTAGTTGGGCCGGCCCATTATGGTCCGCAAAATCTTGTGGGCCTTTAGTTGGGCCGGCCCATTTAAACTTTATGGGCCACTTTTGGGCCGGTCCACGTGTCAACATATCATAGGCGCATCTCGCCCATTGGATGAGTGACACCTGTGCCAACGCGGAGCTGACACGTGTTTCCTCCAGCCAATGATGATTTTACACGTGGAAAATCCCCATTGGTCCAGGCTGTTAACGGGTTATCGGATCCAAAACCAGACCTGATAGCTTAACGACGTTCCGTTATGGTGGATGCCACATGTCGGTCACCCTTGACGAAAGCACTTCTGTGACACGCGGTTTATCGTCATGGAAGTGGACACATCCGTGATGATAATTTTGGTAATGTCATGGAACACTTCTACGATAGCACATGTATGACTATCTTGATTCTGTCATAAAATCGTCATGGATGTACATGCATGATAGAAAACGCGACCTACTGTGACAAAACGTATCATCTCGAAAGTGTATTTTTTTTGTAGTGCGTATTTCGGTGTCAAAACTGGCAGATCTCGGGTAGGGGGTCCCGAACTGTGCGTCTAAGGCTAATGGTAACAGGAGGCGGGGGACACAATGTTTACCTAGGTTCGGGCCCTCTCGATGGAGGTAATACCCTACTTCCTACTTGATTGATCTTGATGATATGAGTATTACAAGAGTTTATCTACCATGAGATAGTAGAGGCTAACCCTAGAAGCTAGCCTATGATTATGATTGTCGTTATCTATCGACTAGCCTGGCCCTGGTTTATATAATGTACCAGAGGCCTATGACAACAAGAGTCCTAGCAGAATACGTCGGTGGGGAGGAGTCCTTGTCTTGATCACCAAGTCTTGTGGACTCTTCCTTGTATGCGGTAGCTGTCCGAACTGGCGCATGAGTATACAGCCATGGGGGTCCTCAGCCCAATCTAACTGATCGGGAGACGACGTGGTGAGTACCCCTAGTCCAGGACACCGTCAGTAGGCCCCTAAACCGGTCTTCAAGTAGGGGACGCTCCTCGATTCTTCCAAACCGTTCTTCAGCTTCGGTCATCGGTCTTAAAAAACTAGTTAAACAAATCTTCTCATCTTCGATCTTGAGGATCACCGAAGCGCATCCAAAGAGTTTACATGTCGGGTATCCGAGGAGCCCCTTTAAGTTTCCGGCCTCTATCAACGCCTTGTTATTTTTATGCCACACCTCGGGTTTGAAGTTGTTCCCAGGCGGTAGTGTCCTCTTGCGTCCGAGCTTCAACACGGACTGCATTCGAGGTATCATTTGCAACCGAGCACCAACGCCGGACCGCTTCCGAGCTCCAATGCCGGAATGTATCCGAGCTCCATCGCCGAACTGTATCTGAATAGTAATGTTATAGCCGAGCTCCAATGTCGAACTGTATCCGAGCTCCAGTGTCGGGTTATATTCAACTCCAACGCTGGACTATGTCCAAGATCCAACGCCAGACTATATCCGAGGTGTCATAGATCACCTAGGTTCAAAAAAGTTAAAGGAGTTTAGCCGAGCTTAATGCCGGAAATGCTCTCTATGGAGCTAGCCACTGGCGCCCGATCTTTATGCCGGACTGCGTGCAAGGTGGTGCACCACCCCAACCGCGGGCTGATTTTTGACTGGTGCAATTTATTCTTTGTCGAGATATATAGCCAGTATATGTATATCCAGTAGCCCTCAAGGCGTGTGTCAGTCTAAAACCCGAGATGCACCTGAAGGAAAACATGAAACCTCTTTTCCTAGTAGCCCCTGAGACTCAGGTCGATGCGCGAAATCAGCCTGAGGATTGATTCCTAGCTCGGCAGCACATGTAGGAATAGAAACGCAGTGTAATATATTAGAGATAATAGTGATCATCGAACGGGCCCTTGAGAGAGGGTCTTGATATATTGCCGCAATATAGTAGCTTGATGCCAGATAGGTCCAAATGGTACCTATTGTTGTTCGGAGACACGTTTGACCATAGTTCGGTCAAGCCGAACACTGAGCACTTTGAATTTTCTGCATTGAATAGGCAATGCAGTAGCCCCCGAGCTACTGGTCGGGTGGCAACAACAGATCAGGGGATCAATGTGCCCCTTTAATATTTATAAATAATGAGCACAAAGCCCAGTAGCCCCCAAGCCTTAATGTGGGCATGGGTGGTCGGATTAAGGATCGATATCCATAATAAAATCATAAATTATATGTAATGATTCTATGTATCCAAGTACTCTATATCATTAATGCTCGAATCCGTATTGTATAAAATTTTGTTGACCGACCATCGGCTTCAACCTCTTCGGCGAGTAGCCAAGGAGTGTTTTCCTACTTTATAAAACCGTTATAAGGGCAAAGATTTATGGAAAACAAGGCAATCCGGCCATACGGTTTTATAAACAAAGGTACGGGGAGAGATATGGTATATTACTTAATGTAAGAAACATCTTCCAAGGAAAATAGTCCCGCTATCGGTTCCTTTCTTTGGGTTGTCATGCTTATCATGGTCTTGAAACCTCACCTCCGATCAATGTGGGAGGAAAATATTGAGGATTTAGTTTGGGGAAAGTTTCTGAACTCTATGGTATTAATGAACTAAAATTTTCACTTCCGTCGTTGCCGACCAATGTGATCCTTTAAGATTGCTAGCTTTCTGGTTCACCCAGTCTGAGGTACTAACTCGGATGGCCTGGTAGTAACAATCACGGAGGTGCTCCCTTTACCACCTAGCCGAACAATCAGGGACGTAGGGGTAAGCACAAGAGCCAGGCAACCCAGCTTGGGCAAAATCTTAAGTCAAATTGATGCATATTTATGGCTTTATAACGATGATTACGGAATGCGGTCCTTGTATATTAAATACAAATGCCGATGATATGTTTATTTGGACTCTGTTGCGACTGTTTATCAGTTGAAAGTGGCCCATCGTCGGCTTCTACCCCTTTGTAGATACTACGCAGGGCGTTTCCACAATAACAAGACAACCCTTAGCCGACGTCTCGGTGCCTGAAGGCGGTTGTGTTAGCAAAAACGAGGCAATCAGATATACGGGATTTATAACTTTCACTTAGTCATAGGAGCTTTAAACTAGGGAAGCTAGCTACGAGCCCCCGGTTAGTGTTCGGCGATAGCCGAGGTCAAGCCGTAAACACTTCGGCCAATGTTACGAACGGCATGTCATTTAACATAGTCATCGGATCGCTGACCAGTTTACGCTTATTGTGACAGTCAGTTTTTGGCTTTCTCCACTGAGGTGCTTAACCATGCAAGCTGGAAGCACAATCGCAGTGGTTCTCCATTTGCACACCTAGCCGAACAAAGCAGAACGTAGGAGGCAAGCACAGGAGCCGGGCAACCCAACTATTGACCGAAGACACAATTTGAACCCGATGCATATATAGCAATATCCGAGAATTTTTTTGCCGAATCCATAAATTTTTTTGCGAGACTTGGGCTGAAAACAGACAAATAGTTTAAAAGTGCCATAATCTTGAAAAACAGCTCAAATAAATTTTAAGAGCCCCCAAGTGACTTGGATAAAAGAATTTTATGTATAATGACAGTATGTACCGAAATACTTATATCATATCTGTGTTCACCCGAACTTTAAACGTGTCTTAACCGACCGTTGACTTCTCCCTCTTCAGTCAAGGACCAAAAAGTGTTATGTACTCCACCTGTCGAGAATATCGACGGTGTTTCCGATAACTAGGTAATCAAGCCATAAGGCTATAACAGACAAAGTGTGCTCAAAGAACTTATGCTATATTACTAACGAAGTGTAAGAAGCATCTTCGAAGAAAATAGTACCTCCACCGATACCTTTCTTCGATGCTCATTGTTACTATGAGACTTGTGCAATAGATTTTTTGTACTCATGAGTTCTGTTGTGTGCCGACCATGATTGAAAACAATAAGAGTGCTAGCTTTCGGCTTCACCCAGTCTGAGGTCCGAACTCGGATGACCCGGTCGTGACAATCGCAGAGGTGCTCCCTTTACTCCCTAGCCGAACAATCAGGAACGTAGGGGTACCCACAGGAGCAAGGCAACCCAGCTTGCGGAACACTTAAGTCAATATTGTGCATATTGTGGCGTAATACACGAAAAAGGAATGAAGCTGTACAAGTATAATCATATGCAAGAGGAGAAAGCTTTATAAAGGAAGCCCCCAAGTAAAGGGGTATTGAATTTGTGTGGCACAGACAAAGTTTTGACAAGGAATTTTGTCACGAACAACTTTTTGCCAAAAAGTATAATGCTTGGTTGAACCGAACAAAATTTAAAACTGAAAGTTTTTGAGCATGAAAGTGACTTAGCTAGTTAATGTGCTCGACGTTGATGACAACGGAGGCTCCGGCCGAATAGGCTAACAAAGTGATGATGCGGGGTTGCCAACATAGGACAGCGCGCCAAGGCGACAACACAATTTGGTCGACGGAGGCGACAACGCGGCTCAGTCTGAGTCAATTGGCTGCACAGATAAAATAGTGAAAACCAAAAGTAATGACAAATAAGGATAATAATGTATATAAAAAATTGTTCTCCTAATTTGATACAAGTGAAGTGAATAATGAAAGAGATATGGCCTGAGCGTCTAGGTCAATGTCGATGTAGGGCGTCGGTGTGATGTGGTAAAGGCGTGGCAAAGCCCAAATTCACGGGTCGGTCCGAGTTCCGGATACAACACTCGCCGAACTATGTACGAAAACTGACCGAACCACACACGACCGTCGTTAATGCGGCCACCATTGGATAGACCTATGTATAGATGATGGAACAAAGCAGAGTAATAATTCCTTGGGAAAGATAAACCCAAACAAGCAAAAATTTGCTAGGATTAATAGCACTTGGTTTATTTTTTGTAGCGGTCTGAAGAAAGGTCACTCCAAAAATTGGGACTCGATCCGCACACCCATTGCCTGATGAGTAATGAAGCAAAGGCATGACGATGCTGGCAAAGGTTGGCTTGCCAAGGCAAAGCCCCCGGTCCAGCTAACATGACGAAGTCGGTCGGTTGACGATGCCAAAGTCTCCGGAGTAGGTCGATGAAGGGATGACGAAGCCCCCGGTCCAGACGAGGAGATGGATCAAGTCAGTGAGGAGATGTTGCAGCTGCCATGTCAGCCGAGGTGTTGAAGTAGTTTGGCATGATGGAGATCGGCTCGATGAAGCAACGGTTCGGCCATGCCGATGCAGGTCGGAACTTGTTACATGATCAATGCTGGCTTGATGAAGTGACCGTGCGGCGATGCCGGTGTGCCCGCTCCGCATAATCCGTGGGGTGGCGATGTTGGTGATGATTTATCCTTCGCGATGCCGAACTCTTGTTCGGCTTGCCGAGATGATGATCTGAAGAAGTTGAATTCGGCTCAACAAAGTGACGACGTGTCTGGCGCAGGTCGGCAGCCGTAGAGCAACGTTGTCGGGCTGGTTTGACACCAACGTGATGGTGAAGGTCATATTGGAAAGTACTTTAAAATTAGCGGGATGTGTTTGGGAACAAAACACAATACCCCACACAAAACTTCCTTCAAAAAGGATGTCCGAAATCCCGTTCGTAAAAAAGATGAATTCGGGTCGGATTCGTTCTCGTGCAGAAAACATATCCGAAAAGTGATGCACTAATCAGAAGGTTCCCGGAGTTTGGACGGTCGGATCTAGCTGCAATTTTGAGGGGTGGTAGATATGGGAATTCCACAGCAGATGAACGGTTGGATCTTCCAAAGGACCTCTGAGCTGAGCTCTTGAGACCACACCCTAAACTCATCCAGATTCCCGTCCAGATTTGACAGGGCTCCTGTATATCATGGATTGCCAGAGATTCCTCCATCGGAACTCGACAAAATTTTCCAGGGCTGTTGTAGACTAAATTCCGCATAATTCCATAGAAGCAATCGTTAAAACGACACTTGAAGAGGCGGTGGCGGCGGATACAAGTTCGCTGTCCAGAAAAACAACACGGTCTCCCGAGGGTAATGTTGACGTTGAGCCCCCGAGCTCCATGGATGATTCCTCCATGATCTTGATAGAGATTGGAGTTGATGTTGATGAAGGCCCTTATCCGAACATGACGATCGGAGGTAGGGCACAGTCCTCAGTCAAGCCAAGGTGACCAGTCGAGCCGGTGATGAAGAAGCCGACATCGCAGTTGATCTGCAGTCGAGCCATTGAGCCTTTGCTGATCACACAACGGAACTCTTAATGAAAGCACCAATGTCGGTGTCAAAACCGGCGGATCTCGGGTAGGGGGTCCCGAACTATGCGTCTAAGGCTAATGGTAACAGGAGACTGGGGACACGATGTGTACCCAGGTTCGGACCCTCTTGATGGAGGTAATACCCTACTTACTGCTTGATTGATCTTGATGATATGAGTATTACAAGAGTTGATCTACAACGAGATCGTAGAGGCTAACCATAGAAGCTAGCCTGGCCTTGGTTTACATAATGTACCAGAGGCCTATGACAACAAGAGTCCTAGCCGAATACGCCGGTGGGGAGGAGTCCTTGTCTTGATCACCAAGTCTTGTGGAATCTTCCTTATATGCGGCAGCTGTCTGAACTGGCCCATGAGTATACGACCATGGGGGTCCTTGGCCCAATCTAACTGATCGGGAGACGACGTGGTGAGTACCCCCTAGTCCAGGACACCGTCAGCGACCGTAACCAGTAAATATTTCTTCTTATGGCTTCCCCCTTTAAGGGGTCCGACCATGTCAAGCCTCCAGACCGCAAAAGGCCATGTAATGGGGATTGTTCATAAGGCAGTGGGCGCCATATGGCTTTGATTTGCGAAAAGCTGGCATCCAACACATCGCTGTACGAGGTCTTGTGCATCTGCCTGGGCCGTGGGCCAAAAGAAACTCATACGGAAGGCCTTACTTACAAGGGCCCGAGTGGTGGCGTGATGGACACCAAGACTAGCATGTATTTCGGTCAAGAGCTGCCGTCCTTCTTCTTCGGATATACACCTTTGGAGTACTCCAGTGGTACTTTTCTTGTATAGTCCCCCCTCATGGACTTTGTAGGCCTTCGAGCGCCGAACAATGCGGCGGGCCTCTGTCTGGTCACCAGGGAGCTCGTTCCTAGTAAGGTAGGCGAGGAAAAGTTTGGTCCATGGCGCGATTACACCCATGATTTAATGATCCAATGGTGTTACTTCGGTGCCCGAACCCCCGACGATATCAGGACTATGTTTGGAATCTGAGGGTATGGTCAGTTCCGGGACGATGTTGCCGCTATCATCCTGCCACACAACAGATGGCTTGAAGAGCCTCTCCACAAAGGTGTTAGGCGGGACAGGGTCGCGCTTGGCGCCCATGCGGGCAAGTATGTCCGCAGCTTGATTACTCTCTCGAGCCACATGATGAAACTCGAGCCCTTCAAACCGAGCTGATATTTTGAGTACGATGTTAAAGTAAGCCGCCATCTTCGAATCTTTTGTGTCAAAGTCTCTATTTATCTGAGATATTGTGAGGTTTGAGTCCCTGCGTACTTCGAGGCGTTGTATGCCCATGGAGACGGCCATCTGGAGACCATGTAATAGGGCCTCGTATTCGGTTGCATTGTTAGAATCTGTATACAGGATTTGGAGCACATAACGGATTGTGTCTCCTGTGGGGGATGTCAAGACGACAGTAGCCCCCAATCCGGCTAACATTGTAGAGCCGTCGAAGTGCATCACCTAGTTGGAATATGTGCCATATTCTTTAGGGATTTCGGCCTGTGTACATTCGGCGATGAAGTCAGCCAACACCTGAGATTTGATAGCTCAGCGTGGCTTGTAAATTATTTGAAATGGTAAGAGCTCAATGGCCCATTTGGCAATCCGGCCAGTGGTGTTCCGATTTTTTATAATATCGTTAAGTGGTACTTCGGAAGCCATCGTGATGGAGCACTCTTGAAAGTAGTGCCGCAGCTTGCGGGATGCCATAAAGACCGCATATGCTATCTTTTGATAATGCGGGTATCGGGATCTGCATGGTGTAAGGACCGTTGATACATAATATACTGGTTCTTGAAGTGGGAATTTATGTCCCTCATCCTCCCATTCGACAACGAGCACCGCACTCACCACCTGGTGAGTTGCAGATATGTAGAGAAGCATCGGTTCACCGATGCTTGGTGCGGCCATGATTGGGTTACTTGCTAACAAAGCCTTTATTTCTTCCAGTCCGACTATGGCAGTGTCCGTCCACATGAAGTGGTCAGTGCAGCGTAGCAAGCGATATAATGGAAACACCTTTTCCCCTAGTCTGGAGATAAAACGGCTTAAAGCTGCCACGCACCCAGCTAATGTTTGGACCCGCTTGAGGTCTGTTTGTGTTGTCAACTGTGACAAGGCTCAGATTTTTGCGGGGTTTGCTTTGATTCCTCTATTGGAGACGATGAACCCAAGCAGATTTCTAGCTGGAACACCGAAAACGCATTTTTCCGGATTGAGCCATATGTCATATGCTCAGAGGTTGTCGAATCTAAGGCGTAGGTCATCCAACAATGAATTGACATGTTTGGTTTTGATGACTACGTCATCTACATATGCCTCCACCGTTTTGCCGATCTATTTTTCTAGGCATGTTTGAATCATGCGTTCGTATGTTGCACCGACATTCTTGAGCCTGAAAGGCATAATGTTGAAGCAGAAGGGCCCGTACGGATTGATGAATGCCGTGGAGGCTTGGTCGGATTCTTTCATCTTAATTTGATGATATCCAGAATATGCGTCGAGGAAGCACAAGGAATCGTGTCCTGCAGTTGCATCAATAATCTGGTCGATTCGAGGTAGTGGGAAGGGGTCCTTAGGGCAAGCCTTGTTAAGGTCTTTGAAATCGACACGCAGGAGCTAGGTTTTATCCTTCTTAGGTACCATGACTAGGTTTGCTAGCTAGTCCGGATGTTTGATCTCTCTAATAAACCCAGCTTCGAGTAGCTTGGCTAGGTCCTCCCCTATAGCCTGTCGTTTGGGTTCGGAGAATCGGCGGAGAGTTTGGTTGACTAGTTTGTATCCTTTCATTATATTGAGACTATGCTCGGCCAATCTTCGTGGGATACCTGGCATATCGGAAGGGTGCTAGGCAAAAACGTCCCAGTTCTCACGCTGGAATGCGCGTAATGCAGCGTCCACCGTCGGATCCAGGTGTGCCCCAATGGAAGCTGTTTTCATGGGGTCCGTCGGGTGGACCTGAAATTTGACTATTTCATCCGCTGGCTTGAAGGAATTAGATTTGGGTCTCTTATCAAGGATTATATTGTCTCTATCTACTATGGAACACAGAGTGGTCAATTCCTCGGCCGCGAGAGCCTCAGATAATGCCTCAAGGGCTAGAGAGGCGGTTTTGTTTTCGGCGCGGAGTGCTATGTCCGGATCACAGATGACAGTGATAATTCCATTGGGCCCGATCATTTTGAGCTTCATATACACGTAATGGGGTACGGCCTGGAAGCGCATGAATGCGTCTCGCCCCAGCAAAGCATGATACCCGCTTTTGAATGGTGCCACATGGAAGAGTAACTCTTCGGACCTATAGTTCTCCGGCGTGCCAAATACCACGTCGAGTTTGATTTTTCCCGAGCATCTGGCTTCTCAACTAGGGATAATACCATGAAAGGTTGTGTTACTTTGCTCAATGCGACTCCTGTCCATTTGCATTTTACTGAGCGTGTCCTCATAAATGAGGTTTAGTCTGCTACGCCATCCATAGGCACTTTAGTGAGCCGAAAGGCATCCATGATTGGTTTTAGGACCAAAGCGACTTGTGCTCGGACTGAGCAAGCTCTTGGTTCATCACTGGCGTTGAAACTGATCACCGTGTTGTTCCAAGGATTTATTGCTGCCACGTGGCAGACTTCGGCGAGGTCGCGGAGCGCCCTCTTGCGCCGATTATTGAAAGAAATGGTCTCGAAGACCGTGAATACTTTGGGATCATTGTCCTCCGAAGAATAGTTCTCTGGAGTGTTGTTGGTGAGGAGACCCTCGCCGCTTTTGGCCACCTGCCTGAGTATCCAACATGCTCAAAGGCTATGCGTTGGTTCCTTGTCCAGCGTCATGTGAATTTTGTCGGGCTTGTCAAGCCATTCCTCTAGGACAGTTCTATGCCCCGTAAGGGGTTTATTTTCTTGTCCACGGGATGATGATTGGGTGCTTCGTGGGGGTGCATCCTCTTTGCCCATCCGGGGATGGCCTAAAGGCCTGCGGTTCCCAGTGGGCTGTCTCGGTTTCCCAGGCACTTTCCATTGTGCAATACTTCTGTACTATGTGTGCCGAATCGGCAAAGTGCAGTACACGAAGGCGGTTGTGGGCATTAAGGATTCTCTCATCCGTGCAATTGTTGAAAAATACCGATCTTATTTTTAACAACAATCCTTGATCTTATTTTTAACAAGTAGGAATCTAGACCAAAAGTGGTGGACTGTTTCCCGAGGCTGCTGCCGTAAATACATTAAGTCGCATATGTCCGGAGGACCGGAGTTTCTTGGGGAATATTGACTTTGGTGGGTGGGTGGGTTCAAATCTGGATCCTGACTGTCACATCCCTAGCTTCTGGCAATGCACTAGGCTAGCTTCATGTGTGCATCATGTTTAATCTTTGAAATAAACTTGAAATGGGGATTGCCTAAACCCTAGTACCAAATGAATTCAACTAGGCTCAAATAAAATCATTTTCAAAGAACCAAAAATGCTTTAAAAATGTTCATGATTTCTGATAAAGGTGAAAACCTCTGTCAACAATGATGGACATATTTTTTAGGTCATTTTTGGATTTTTGAGTTAATTCATAAGTATTTGAATTTGGACATTTAAATCTTATAAATATTTCTAAATGTCCAAATAATCCTGGAAGTACTAGGGGGCTGTTGGAAATAATTCAACAGTGCCTATAAATTTATTTCAGGATTTTAGGAAATGATTTTGTCTTTGAACTAAATCAAAACATAATAACAAAAACAGAAAAAAGAAACAAAAATAAAATAAAATAGAGAACCAGAGAGAGAGAACTTACGTGGCGCTCACCTGGCAGCCCAGCTGGCCCAGCACTGTAGCTGAGGCCCAGCCCACCAGGGCGAAGCGGTCGTCTTCAACCTCTGCCAGTAGGCAGAGGCGTGTCGACGCCAGCGCGCCCGAGGCCTCCACCTCATCCCTCCCAGCCTGCCTGGCTCCTCCTCGATGCACCAGGCGACGCCACGCAGCCCCTGGCCCCCTCTCACTCTCTCCCGTGCCTCTCCCCTCTCTGCTCTCACTCCCTCTCGCGCCCGAGCGCGCTCATCGCCGCCGCTCGCTGCTGCCACAGCCACCAACCACTGCCTCGCCTCGCCGATGCGCTCAGAGGCTCCGCCTCGACCCCCTCTTCCTCCTCACCGAACCACGCCCCGCGGGAGCCGTTACAACGCCGCCATCGGCTCCGTCTTCCTCCTCGGACTCCGGCGATCACCGTCGCCACTCCGTCATCTCCAGAGCCTCGCCCGAGCTGACGACCCCTCCATGCGATGCGCTGTGAGCCTCTGATGCGTTTCCCCTACTCCCGTGGACTAATTAGAGATCCAGCCCTTGTTTCCCTCGAGACCGAGACCTCGCCGGTGCCGGTCATGTCGCCGTCGTTGTTTTGGCCTGCCTCTGCACAAACCAAGCACGCCACCGCACTCAGTGCACCCCCGGGAGCACGTAGAACACACCAGCACCTCCCCTAGTGCAATGCAACACCGAAATGCTCGATGCCCGAACTCCGGCCGCCGTCGTCGTCGTGGTTGCCGTGGCCTTTGGCCACCCCAGCTCTTCCCACTTGCCCTGCTAGATGCGCGCGAGCCCCAGCTATGCATAGGACGAAACCACGGTCGATTTGGTCGACCGTGGGCAAAACCCGAGCCAACCCAGTGTGCCTCCGCCGCGTTTCGGTCTCCGCCGGCGTAACTCCGGCGATGGTGATGTGGCTGCTTAGTTTAGGTTAACGACGCACTTAGTCAACACTTAGTTACACTGACAGCCGGGCCCCACTGCCTAATTAAACTTAGAGTAGTTTATGCTTAGTATTAACTAATCACAGCGGCCCCACACGTCAGCGTTGACCACACTGACGTGGCCATTGACTGGGCCCACATGTCAGTAACCCTAATGAGCAACGTGACACTGACCTATGGACCCCACTGGTCAGGTTTGACCTGGTCGACGCCTGTTGACCGCTGAAGTCACAGTGACGTAGTGCTGACGCAGTTAATTATTTTCTGGATTTAATTTAATTCAAGAAATTCCAGAAAATTGTATTAAACTTCTAAAATTCATAGAAATTCAACCGTAACTCCAAATGAAATAATTTATATATGAAAAATGATCAGAAAAATCCAATCTATCCATCTGTACCATTTCATGCATGTTTGAACAACCTAAGGTTGCTGTATATGGCAACTTGCATAATTAGCATTTAAATAAGCACATATGGAGTTTGAATTTGAACCCTTGGTTCAAACCAACTTCATTTAATCTGTTCTAAGTTGCATTAGCCAAAACACACTCATTTTGACATGTCATGATCATGCATCATATTGTGCATTGCATTGATTGTGTTTCCTTCTATGTTGCCGGTAGTTGTCCCCTCTTGATAGACATGATACCGACAATGAGATCGATGACACCGATGAAGTATACTATCTTCAGAAGTGCCAGGCAAGCAAAACCCCCTTGTTCATTCCGATAAAATCCCACTCGCTCGCTCCTGCTCTCTTTTACTGCATTAGGACAACAACGATTCATCTGTTACTTGCTGCGGTAGCTGAACCCCTTTATCCTCTGCATGACCTGTCATTGCCACTGTAAATAGATGAAACCCACTAGCATGAGTAGGATTTTTTTGAGCCCTGATGTGCCTAATCATTCATGCTTGTTTGTCATGCCTGCTACTGCTTAGAGTTGAGTCAGGTCGGATTCATCAGGGATGAATTGGAGGTGTGTGAACATGTCCTACTATGTGTGAGCTAAGTGTGTGAACACGATTTGGTAAAGGTACCGGTGAGAGGCCATGTAGGAGTACATGGTGGGTTGTCTCATTGAAGCCGTCCTCAGGAACTGAGTTCTTTGTTTGTGATCCATGAACAGTTACTACCACACATTGGGCTCTGGGCGCTCCAAGCTCTCTCGACTTATTAATCAACTCGATCTCTGTCCAGGAGTTGCAACTAGTTTCTGGTGTTTGTAGGTAGTGTTAGTAGTCTACCAAGTGGCACCCGATACAGGTGGGCTTGGGACAGACTAGGCACAGTGGCACGGTGTACCAAGTGGCACCCGGATGGTGGGCTTGGGAACCCTGCTCACATCGTTTGGGGCCGTGAGCGACACCCCGGTCGGATCTCCTTGCGGATGGAACCCGAATAGGCGATAGACCTGGACGAGAGACTTGTGTGGTTAGTGAGGTCATGGCCAACACCCTCGCTGGGCTTCCGCTTGAAGGTTGCCGAGTACATGTCGTGTAAACGGGGGTAAGTGGTGAGAGCGTGTGTGAAGAAGTTCATCCCTGCAGGGTTAATATGATCTATTCGAATAGCCGTGTCCGCGGTAAAGGACTTCTGGGTTGCCTATACAGTTCATAGATAACTTGAAGTGGATACTCTAAAATGCGCAAGATAAGCATGAGTGCTATGGATGGTGTTCTCGTAGGAAGACGGAAGCGGATCCATAGTGGTGTATTGATATGGTGAATATGTGGACTCGTGTGCGCCACCTCGAAAGAGTTACTTGCAGTCGTAGTTTAGGATAGCCACCGAGTCAAAGCTGGCTTGCTGCAGTTAAACCCCACCACCCCTTTGTTGATAATGATGCATATGTAGATAGTTCTGATGTAAGTCTTGCTGGGTACATTTGTACTCACGTTTGCCTATTTTATGTTTTTGCAGAGAGACTTCAGTCTCGCTAGTAGTACCGCGTGGACAACGACATTTAGCTTGTTACCTCAGCTACGATCTTGAGCCCTCGGCAAGATCTAGTAGTTAGTCAGGCTTCTCAGCCTTTGTCATTTGTAGATGTCTATACTCAGACATGTTAAGCTTCCGCATGTGCTTTGACTTGTATGCTCTGATTGTTGGGTCATGAGACCCATGTTTGTAATATCTCGCTCCTCGGAGCCTATTGAATAAAATACTTGAGTTGTAGAGTCATGTTGTGATGCCATGTTGTATTTGCACATATCGAGCATATTGTGTGTATGTTATTGAAATGCTTGGTATGTGTGGGATCTGACTATCTAGTTGTTATCCTTGGTAGCCTCTCTTACCGGGAAATGTCTCCTAGTGCTTCCACTGAGCCTTGGTAGCTTGCTACTGCTCCGGAACACTTAGGCTGGCCGGCATGTGTCCTTCTTCGTTCATGTGTCTGTCCCTTCGGGGAAATGTCACACGGTGTTTACCGGAGTCCTGCTAGCGTAGTTGTTATAGCCCGGATTCACTCGCTGATGACCGACATGTTCGTTGCTGGGTCATGTATGCCTGTCCCTGTAAGTTAGTGCCATTTTGGGGTCATGACTAGCCATGTTAGCCTGGGTTCTTTGTCATATGGATGCTAGCAGCACTATCATATACGTGAGCTAAAAGGCGCAAATGGTCCTGGGACAGGTAAGGTGGCTCCCATGGGAATACCGTGCGTGAGGCCGCAAAGTGAAATGATGTGTTACATGCTAGACCGGTGTGACTTAGGATCGGGGTCCTGAGAGCTTTGGTATCAGAGCCTGACTGCCTATAGGATTACCAAGCCAAACTGGTCGAAGTTGAGTCTAGAAATTCTTTAGTTATATAAGGGAATTGACTGTGGGGTGAAACGCAAGGCTGTTTTTACTCCTTATATCTCATGCCCTTCTGATCTGAGTCATCTTATCTTTCCTGCGGGGTTAAGAAACTAGGCTTTCTTTTCTTTCTATCAGGATCACGTGTTACTAATCCATAGACTTATGGAATTGTTGGATTTACGCCTCAGTTCAGTTTCTACTTCTGTATGTTAACTGTTGATCTCGAAACCTTGATATTGTGCCTCTGAGTGGTTATGCCACCATTTTTGTAGCATGTCTCCAATGTTTTTGAGCATTTACAGCCGTTATGCTGTCCGAGTCGTCCTAGGTTTCTAAATAATCTGGTGCAATTGCAAAATCTGTTCCCTCTGTTTTCGATGACCTTTCTGGCCAGGTTAACCACACTAAACGCTGAGTTGAGGTATTCTATTACCTCGACATATATGTTGAAGCTATTATTATGACCCTAGGTGTCTTAGGGGATCGTCTAGTAATCTAGCCATGATTTGTGTCCCAGCGTGATGACTCAGGCCTTTGTTCCCGAAAGCATCATGCGATGCCACTTAGTAGTAGGTATTCTACTCCTTGGGTTTTGAACCCGAGATTCACCCTACTTACTTCATGTTTATAGTGTTTTCTAGTTCCTTTAGATTATTAGTAACCTTTGCGTTAGTCCTCGAGGTTCGTGGTATTCCCTTCTTCCAAATACCATGAACCATTCTTGGCAGAAGTTCTTTTGAACCAAGAGATCACAACAAGAGTGATCTCGATGAGTTCTCCATTCTATATTGTGACTCTGCTAGTTCTACCTTTCTGCATGAGTTATCCGGAAGAAACCTGTTGAACTTTATTCGACATACTAACCTATGCATCCACAACTCAGAAAGTTATATGTTCCTGGAGTTGTTCTCTTTAGTTGTATTCTGACCCCCGTCTATCATTTGATAGTCAAGGGTATGCGTGCATTCGTTCATCGATGCCTATTACCCTTGTGATCCATCAAGCCATTCTATCCGGAATGACTTGGAGAAACAAACTCCAGTACCTCTTCCATATCCAGGATTGGGTCAAAGTAGTTGTATTCCGCATATCAAATGCCAATCCAACTTTTGTTCTATTCTACCCTGAAGTATTACCATTTTTATGTCAGGAATGTCATGAGGAATGCACCTTCTCTTATGAATCCTTGCCGTAGTAATACTTCTCACCATCATTATTCATTCCCTGGTTCCGTGTTTCCGCAACTGGAATGCCGACAAGTGAACCATGATGTGTGAAATCAATACTCCTAGCAACTCTGTTGCTCGGTAGCTAATGGACAATAACCTCATTCTAGCGTGTTGATTATTGAATCGTCACCCTAAGGTTGATTGTGCTATCTAGTCCTTATTTTTGGTGCACTCTTCGATCAATAAGTTAGGATAGTGTCATTCCTTGCTTATTTGATCATATCGTCTTGCCTGAAGAACAAGACTGTTCTCGAGCTTAGTAACATATCGGTGGTTCGTGATTTTCTGAATATCTTCTCAGAAGTATCACCAGGTCATCACCTGATCGCTATGTTGAGTTCGTGATCAAGTTGGTTTTTCTGTAAACCACCCTTTCTCCAAGAATCTGTGTTGGATACCCCTGAGCTAGTCAGTCAAGCCAAACAACAAATTGGAGAGTTGGATGATAAAAGCTTGCCTAGCTTAGCTCATTTTAAGGGATATCATGTATGTGTGTTGAAGAAAGATGGTATTTTCATCTATTGACCCTCGTGATTAGTTTATGGACCTATCATCTTAACCAATCTTTGATTTGGGTATGGGATATCATCAAATCAAATCAGAACCAATGATGTTCATAATGTTGTCTTACTAGTGGTTGATCCCTCGAGCATACACCATTATATCTTTTGGGTCTGACCAATGCTATCACTTGTTCACATAATTATGGAATTCCATCTTCATGGAAACCTGGATGAATTGTTATTGAGCCCATCAGCAAATTTTTTTATCCTCCCCTTGATTCATGTCGAACATCCAGTTAGTGTTGGAAACTTTTATAAGCATTATCTTCATGACTTGCTCATGAAGCCTTTGCGCGGCTGAAAGAAGTGACTTCCTCTAATTCACGTGCAATTGGTGCAAGTTGCCGCCGTGCATTCGAGGAAGTCAGTGTTGCTTCCTTTGGAATCATTCCAAATCAGTCATGCATACGTGTGAAGTATTCTGTGGTTTGGAGACTTGCAACCTTCATCCTACATGTGTCCCTAGCACACAAAGCCACTGATTGATTTGTTCAAGGAGAAGGAGTTCCTTTTAAGAGCTAACCCGGGCTTAATCAAGGACTTCGTTATCCGCAATGATGGTTCCCCACCTGAACTCGGTAGCGTTTTATTATTAGACTACTATGTGCTCATGCTTGTCTGGGACAGCGTGTTCACATGTATGTAGCAGAACCAGCTCATGTTTTGGAGCTTGCTATTGTAGTTTATTCTTGAGAATCCCGCAACGCTCTCTCGTCGATTTTTGTTGCAAACTTTTCTTTTTCTTTCTAGACTTGATGAGTCTAGAATATCCTGACACCAGCCAGATCTGAATCTCAGGCAGATATGATGGTTGGAATGTTTTCCCAAGAACTATAATATTGGTCTCTTTGTAACCCGGTAAAGTGGATGTCGTGGCCAACACATCTAGCCGAAAGACCCATTATTGTAGGCTCTTGATTGAGAAAGTTGGCTACCTCCCCATAAGGATTTCGTGGGATTTACTCCCTAGTTGACCCTTATGGATTTTTGAGTTCCCGAAGTCCGACCTTTTACTTGATGTTCTAGATATCAAACCATATCTATGAATGGATTACGCTAGCACATCAAGGAGAACATTAGAAGCAGAGTGCTAAATGTCTCTCGGTCGATCATCCAAATTTTGTTCCCTTGGCTCTGCTAAGGTGAAATCTGAGAAGGTGTTATCTTCTTTTGCATCTGCATCATCCATCACCATTCATCATGGTAGTAAGTTGTGTTGCCAGGATCCTTGACACGGATATTGGTAAAACCTTGATGATTATGGAAATGCTCAAGTTCTTGAGAGCACGCACAAGCACTAGGTGTTATCATCGTCATAACTAGGATTGCTCCTAGCATCCTCGGTTATGCTATAAATTTTCAAACAATGGACTCGCTCTCTGTTGTTGAGTTTCTTCCCAGTTACTAGAATCATTCCCAGCATTTGTGTTTTGTTCCTAGCTTGCACCGTCATTGTGCCATCCTACCTTGGGTCCCATCCATCTCCGATGGTAAGCAAAATCAACCCTTGTGTTGTCTTCAACAAGGTAATCCACATCATCCATACTGGTCTGGGTATGTCATTCCACCGAACTCCTCCAAATGATCCATTTTGATTTTCCTTAAGCTGGTATAAAGAGTTTCAATGTTCTCTGAATCAAAGGTAATTCTTTTTGCTACTTAAGGGGATATTTCTACGAGTCACCCTCCTCCAAGATGTCTCGTTATGGTATCATGGCAACCCAACTCCTCGCTACGTTGACAACCGTTCACCACCTTCTTAAGCGTGAAATTGTTGTCTACCTAGTGAACCTTCGTCATCTGTTTCACTCCATTCCTCTAGATGTGTGCTTCGCGTCTCAGCTCATGAGATGTTTCCATGTCTCATTCCGTGAGTGGATCCAGAGTTGCTCGATCTTCGAGAAGATCGATCCTTCTAGAGTTTCTTTTCTCTCACGTTGTCATGTGGGTAGGAGTTCCTGGAGAAAGACATCGAGACAATGATGGTGATCGAATCAATGTTCGTTTGAAGTGCAACCTGGATCATGAAGATTGTGTTAGATTGCGCTCCCCCTCCATCTTGCCCTATGCTTGAATCTCAGGACGAGATTCTTGTTTAGTGGGGGTGAGTTGTCACATCCCTAGCTTCTGGCAATGCACTAGGCTAGCTTCATGTGTGCATCATGTTTAATCTTTGAAATAAACTTGAAATGTGGATTTCCTAAACCCTAGCACCAAATGAATTCAACTAGGCTCAAATAAAATCATTTTCAAAGAACCAAAAATGCTTTAAAAATGTTCATGATTTCTGATAAAGGTGAAAACCTCTGTCGACAATGATGGACATAGTTTTTAGGTCATTTTTGGATTTTTGAGTTAATTCATAAATATTTGAATTTGGACATTTAAATCTTATAAATATTACTAAATGTCCAAAATAATCCTGGAAGTACTTGGGGGCTGTTGGAAATAATTCAACAGTGCCTATAAATTTATTTCAGGATTTTATGAAATGATTTGGTCTTTGAACTAAATCAAAACATAATAGCAAAAATAGAAAACAGAAACAAAAATAAAATAAAATAGAGAACCAGAGAGAGATAGAACTTACCGGGTGCTTACGTGGCAGCCCAGGTGGCTCAGCACTGTAGCTGAGGCCCAGCCCACTAGGGCGAAGCGGTCGTCTTCAACCTCTGCCAGTAGGAAGAGGCATGTCGACGCCAGCGCGCCCGAGGCCTCCACCTCCTCCCTCCCAGCCTGCCCGCCTCCTCCTCGATGCACCAGGCGACGCCACGCAGCCCCTGGCCCCCTCTCACTCTCTCCCGTGCCTCTCCCCTCTCTGCTCTCTCTCCCTCTCGCGCCCGAGCGCGCTCATCGCCAGCGCTCGCTGCTGCCACGGCCACCAGCCACTGCCTCGCCTCGCCGATGCGCTCAGAGGCTCCACCTCGACCCCCTCTTCCTCCTCACCGAGCCACGCCCCACGGGAGCCGCTACAACGCCGCTATCGGCTCCGTCTTCTTCCTCGGACTCCGGCGATCACCGTCGCCACTCCGTCGTCTCCAAAGCCTTCCCTGAGCTGATGACCCCTCCATGCAATGCGCTGTGAGCCTCTGAACCATTTCCCCTACTCCCGTGGACTAATTAGAGCTCCAGCCCCCGTTTCCGTCGAGACCGAGACCTCGTCGGCGCCGGTCATGTCGCCGTCGTTGTTTTGGCCTGCCTCCGTCCAAACCAAGCACGCCACCGCACTCAGTGCACCCCCGGGAGCACATAGAACACACCAGCACCTCCTCTAGTGCACTGCAATGCCGAAACGCTTGACGCCCGAACTCCGGCCACCGCCGTCGTCGTGGTTGCCGTCGCCTTCGGCCACCCAACTCTTCCCACTTGCCCTGCTAGATGCGCGCGAGCCCCAGCTATGCATAGGACCAAACCACAATCGATTTGGTCGACCGTGGGCAAAACCCGAGCCGACCCAGTCTGCCTCCGCCGTGTTTCGGTCTCCGCCGGCGTAACTCCGGCGATGGTGATGTGGCCGCTTAGTTTAGTTCAACGACGCACTTAGTCAACACTTAGTTACACTGACAGACGGGCCCCACTGCTTAATTAAACTTAGAGTAGTTTCTGCTTAGTATTAACTAATCAGAGCGGCCCCACGTGTCAGCGTTGACCACACTGACGTGGCCATTGACTGGGCCCACATGTTAGTGACCCTAATGAGCAATGTGACACTGACCTATGGACCCCAGTGGTCAGGTTTGACCTGGTCGACGCCTGTTGACCGCTGACATCACAGTGACGTAGTGCTGACGCAGTTAATTATTTTCTGGATTTAATTTAATTCAATAAATTCCAGAAAATTGTATTAAACTTCTAAAATTCATATAAATTCAACCGTAACTCCAAATGAAATAATTTATATATGAAAAATGATCAGAAAAAACCAATCTATCCATCTATACCATTTTCATGCATGTTTGAACAACCTAAGGTTGCTGTATATGGCAACTTGCATAATTAGCATTTAAATAAGCACATATGGAGTTTGAATTTGAACCCTTGGTTCAAACCAACTTCATTTAATCTGTTCTTAGTTGCATTAACCAAAACACACTCATTTTGACATGTCATGATCATGCATCATATTGTGCGTTGCATTGATTGTGTTTCCTTCTATGTTGCCGGTATTTGTCCCCTCTCGATAGACATGATACCGACGATGAGATCGATGACACCGATGAAGTATACTATCTTAAGAAGTGCCAGGCAAGCAAAACCCCTTGTTCATTCCGATAAAATCCCACTCTCTCACTCCTGCTCTCTTTTACTGCATTAGGACAACAACGATTCATCTGTTACTTGCTGCGGTAGCTGAACCCCTTTATCCTCTGCATGACCTGTCATTGCCACAGTAAATAGATGAAACCCACTAGCATGAGTAGGAGTTGTTTGAGCCCTGATGTGCCTACTCATTCATGCTTGTTTGTCATGCCTGCTACTGCTTAGAGTTGAGTCAGGTCTGATTCATCGGGGATGAATTGGAGGTGTGTGAACATGTCCTACTGTGTGTGAGCTAAGTGTGTGAACACGATTTGGTAAAGGTAGCGGTGAGAGGCCATGTAGGAGTACATGGTGGGTTGTCTCATTGAAGCCGTCCTTAGGAACTGAGTTCTGTGTTTGTGATCCATGAACAGTTACTACCACACATTGGGCTCCGAGCGCTCCAAGCTCTCTCGACTTATTAATCAACTCGATCTCTGTCCAGGAGTTGCAACTAGTTTCTGGTGTTCGTAAGTAGTGTTAGTAGTCTACCAAGTGGCACCCGGTATAGGTGGGCTTGGGACAGACTAGGCACAGTGGCACGGTGTACCAAGTGGCACCCAGATGGTGGGCTTGGGAACCCTGCTCACATCGTTTGGGGCCGTGAGCGACACCCCGGCCGGATATCCTTGCGGATGGAACCCGAATAGGCGATAAACCTGGAGGAGAGACTTGTGTGGTTAGTCAGGTCGTGGCTGACACCCTCGCTGGGCTTCCACTTGAAGGTTCCCGAGTACATGTCGTGTAAACGGCGGTAAGTGGTGAGAGCGTGTGTGAAGAAGTACACCCCTGCAGGGTTAATATGATCTATTTGAATAGCCATGTCCGCGGTAAAGGACTTCTGGGTAGCCTATACAGTTCATAGATAACTTGAAGTGGATACTCTAAAATGCGCAAGATAAGTGTGAGTGCTATGGGCGGCGTTCTCGTAGGAAGACGGAAGCGGATCCATAGTGGTGTATTGATATGGTGAATATGTGGACTCGTGTGCGCCACCTCAAAAGAGTTACTTGCAGTCGTAGTTCAGGATAGCCACCGAGTCAAAGCTGGCTTGCTGTAGTTAAACCCCACCACCCCTTTGTTGATAATGATGCATATGTAGATAGTTCTGATGTAAGTCTTGCTGGGTACATTTGTACTCACGTTTGCCTATTTTATGTTTTTGCAGAGAGACTTCAGTCTCGCTAGTAGTACCGCGTGGACTTCGACGTTTAGCTTGTTACCTCAGCTACGATCTTGAGCCCTCGGCAGGATCTAGTAGTTAGTCAGGCTTCTCAGCCTTTTTCATTTGTAGATGTCTGTACTCAGACATGTTAAGCTTCCGCATGTGCTTTGACTTGTATGCTCTGATTGTTGGGTCATGAGACCCATGTTTGTAATATCTCGCTCCTCGGAGCCTATTGAATAAAATACTTGAGTGTAGAGTCATGTTGTGATGCCATGTTGTATTTTCACATATCGAGCATATTGTGTGTATGTTATTGAAATGCTTGGTATGTGTGGAATCTGACTATCTAGTTGTTATCCTTGGTAGCCTCTCTTACCGGGAAATGTCTCCTAGTGCTTCCACTGAGCCTTGGTAGCTTGCTACTGCTCCGAAACACTTAGGCTGGCGGGCATGTGTCCTTCTTTGTTCCTGTGTCTGTCCCTTCGGGGAAATGTCACACGGTGTTTACCAGAGTCCTGCTAGCCCAGTTGCTACACCCGGATTCACTCGCTGATCACCGACACGTTCGTTGCTGGGTCATGTATGCCTGTCCATGTAAGTTAGTGCCACTTTGGGTTCACGACTAGCCATATCAGCCCTGGTTCTTTGTCA
The DNA here is from genome assembly GCF_002162155.2 of Triticum dicoccoides. Classification (NCBI taxonomy): domain Eukaryota; kingdom Viridiplantae; phylum Streptophyta; class Magnoliopsida; order Poales; family Poaceae; genus Triticum; species Triticum dicoccoides. The sequence continues at coordinate 561,359,233 of NC_041387.1, read as the reverse complement.
TATGGATGCTAGCGGCACTATCATATACGTGAGCCAAAAGGCGCAATTTGTCCCGGTCCAGGTAAGGTGGCACCCGTGGGAATACCGTGCGTGAGGCCGCAAAGTGATATGATGTATTACATGCTAGATCGGTGTCACTTAGGATCGGGGTCCTGACACTGACCCACTAAGAAGTCCAGATTCTGAAGAATTTCTGAGGTTACATGCCTGGGCTCTAGAGCATCCAGTGTGTTTTTAGGCTTATCACCCGATTCCATGTTTGGAGGACAAGAAGTCTCCTCCAAAATATGTGAGTCCAGTTCTCCGGGTTCAGAAACCCAAACATACTTTGTTCTCAACATAGGAGAAGAGTCATTGTCGTCTTGTTCCTCCACGATTGCCACATGATGGGTGATCGGCGGAGATCTGATTTCTCTCTGATCGGGTTTAAGCCTGATCGGATCATAGTCAGTTGCGGCCCCCAGGGCGGCGATGCGATCTAGAAGTTCGTTTAAGGCAGATACATCTGCCGGATCCATCTTGTCGGAGTATTCAGGGCCGCCGCGGAGGCGATTTTTTGCGATGAGTAGGGTTGCTTCTGGTTTGACGGCCGGGCGAGCACCCATAATGAAGCTGTCGGGTTGGAGAGTTTGCCCTAAAGCTAGGGCTTCTCCGGAAGTGATGCTGTCTTTGATGACAAGGTGAGCCATTAATCCTTCTATCGATGGCACAGAGGAACTCTCAATGACAGCACCAATGTCAGTGCCAAAACCGACGCATCTTGGGTAGGGGGTCCCGAACTGTGCATCTAAGGATCGAAGGTAACAAGGAGGCAGGGGACATGATGTTTTACCCAGGTTCGGGCGATCTTAATGGAGGTAATACCCTACTTCCTGCTTGATTGACTTTGATGAGTATAGGGGTTACAAGAGTTTATCTACCTCGAGATCGCGATGGCTAAACCTTAGATGTCTAGCCTGTATGGTTGTGATCGCCCCTATGGACTAAACTGTTAGCGTTCTGGATATGGGGGTATCCAGACTTGCCTGCTTGTGGCTCACCGCGTGGCCCCATCAACGGCCTAGTACGACCCAGCTTCAGCATCAACGACTCAAGACGCTCGCGAGGGACCAAGCCTCGCGAGGCGGACGACACCAAGACCCCCGAGGGGATCAGCCTCCTCAGGCTGGCTCTCGAGGGGCGGAGAGTTATATGCAAGGTGCACCTCATGAGGCTCAGCTGACGTGAGCCATGACGACCAAGGCCAGGCAGGCGCCAGCGGGCGCAGAGCGCCAGTTTCCTCTTTGGTGCAAGGGAGGCAGGCCGCAGGCACGGAGTCCCGAGGAACCAACCAAAGGTTTCCATTCTGGTGCAACAAGACTAAGACCACCATGACGGCAGGACGGAGGTCATCACCGAGCCCACCACAGCGTCACGACCAGAGGCTTTTCACAAGCGAAGACCACTTTAGTCAGGATAGGATGTACTACTTGTCCCCTTTCAAATTTGGCCATTGTGGGATCCCTTCCCGCCAACATTTGGGGAGAGGACCAAGGCCAGTATTAATAGGACTTAGCCACCACCATAGGGGGGCATCTGATTCTGATCGGGTCCATTATCACCCGAGCACCTCACCAGCTCTCTTGATCTCAAGAACACCTCACGTCCTGAGGCCAGTTCATCCAATTTACTAGTTCATCCTTAGCCCTTCGAGGCAATCCACCAAAATGCTGGAGTAGGGTATTACACCGCAAGGTGGCCCGAACCAGGATAAACTGTTATGTCTCTTTGTCTCTTTGAGCCCGACGTGCTAGGCTTAGGAGGATTGCGAGTAGGTAGGCTGGGTAGGTTGAGATCTCCGCACGCACCCTAGAGTTCGAACCTTCAAAGGCTTTGCGGAACCCGTAATCCGACATTTGGCATGCTAGGTAGGGGTGCATCAGGGATCCTCTGCTCCTTCTGTCAGGTTCGCGCCCTCGGCTTGAATGGCGGGCGCTTGTCCATCGACTAGACTGACGCACGCCTTCAAAGAAGCATTGGGGCCGCGCCCTTTCACCCCCTCCCTGCGGCGGGTGGAATGGCCGCCCAAGTTCAAGCCTAAGATGCCGCCACGCTACGACGGCACGGCGGACCCGGCTGTCTTCCTCCAGGCATACGAGGAGGCAGTCTGGGCGGATGGCGGAGATGACAAGGTGAAGGCTAACTGGCTTCCCATGGCCCTCGTAGGAGCACCGCACGCGTTGCTGCTCCACCTGCCGGAGTCCTCTGTGGCCACTTGGGAGGAGCTGCGTAGACTCTTCATTGCGCACTTCACGGTGCCGGCGCCTCCTGTCGTTGCAGTTCTCTTAGGTGACTCACAGGCACCACCTTCTGATCGGCACATAAAGCAGTTCTACCATCAAGTAAGTGCTGCCCAGGTGAGCTCGGGGGCTCCTCTGTGCTGGGCAGCGCCGAAGGCCGACCTCGCCTTCGGCCCAAAAGACCATCCAGCGACCACGGCAGGAGCAGGAGCGCTCCCAATGCTCTGCACCCCCACCATCTGCAATGTGGCGGTCACTAGGACCCTCGTCGACGGTGGAGCCAGCCTCAATGTGCTCTCCGTGGAGGCGTTTGGCCTACTGCACGTGCCTCCCGTCCGGCTCCGCCCCACCAAGCCCTTCTCCGGGGTCGGCGGGGGCTTCGCCCGCCCCTTGGGGCAGATCCATCTCCCCGTCACCTTGGGGACCCGCGACAACTACCGCACTGAGCTTATCGACTTCAACATCGCTCGGATCGACTTGCCGTACAATGCCATCCTTGGATACACCGCCCTGGCCAAGTTCATGGCGGCAACTCACCCATCTTACAACCTCATGAAGATGCCAGGCAGCAACGGTGTCCTCACGGTGGCAGGGGACAGCAAAGACGCGATACAGACCCTCAAGCTCACCTTCAGGTCTGCAGCGTCCGCGCTGCTTGGTGAGAAGGGAATCATGGGGCCTCGGGAGCAGTGCCGGCCAAGAAGAAGCAGTTGTTCTCCCAAGACCGAGTGGAGAGAAGCAAGTGCTGGTCAGTGAAGATGGGGCGAAAAGTGCCACCTTCACCATAGGGGCTGGCCTCCCTCATGACCAGGAGAAAGCATTGGCCGACTTCTTACGCACCAACACAGACATGTTCTCTTGGGAGCCCAAAGACCTGGCTGGGGTTCCAAGGGTAATAATCGAGCACCACATGAAGGTATGTCCAAACGTGTGGCCGGTGAAGCAGAAGGCCCACTGCCAGTCCACCGAGAAGCAAGCATTTATCATCCAAGAAACCCGCAAGCTACAGGACACTAGGGTCATCAGGGAAGTACGATACCCAGAATGGCTGGCAAACCCAGTTCTCGTCCCCAAGAAAGGAGGGAAGGAACGCATGTGTGTCGACTTCACCAACCTCAACAAGGCTTGCCCTCAAGATCCCTTCCCGCTTCCTCGCGTCGATCAGATCGTGGACTCCACCGCCGAGTGCAACCTGTTGTGCTTTTTGGACGCCTTATCAGGATACAACCAGATCAAGATGGTCGTGCAAGATGTGGTGAAGACGGCGTTCCTGACCCCCTGTGAAGTGTACTGCTACACCTGCATGCCCTTCGGGGTGCGCAATGCTGTAACATCCCAAATTTTCAATTTGGCATGTTATACATTAGATCATCATTGCATATCATATTTTATTGCATTTTGGCTCGATCCTAGAAATTCTACGCAACTCAAGGACCCACGGAGAGAGTTGGGAATTTCGTTATTTTCATATTTGAGTTTTCTCAAATTTTTGAAAAGAGGATCGTTTGGTTTTAAATATTTTTCTCTCCGTATATTTCATTTACAAAGTAAAAGAGAGGGAATAAAATGACTTTCCCAAAATAAATGAAATACTAGAGGAAAATTATTAAAATCAAATAAGTATTTTATTTGGAAGTTTTATTGTAATTTTATTTGAATTAGAACAATTGCACGTTTCCAAAATTTGCATTTTAGGGCCAAGAAAATGTTCATTCCGTTCTAAATATTTTATTTAGACGATGAAAATTTGTTTTGGTATTTTTAGATTTTTTTATTTTTCTAGGATTTATTTAAGTTTCGGTGGAATTATTTTAAAAAAAGTTTCCCCGCGGCCCGAAGGCCCAGCCGGCCCACAGCGTGCCGCCGCCACCCGCATCGACTCGGGACCAGAGTCCCAAGCAAAGCCGCCGCCCGAGTCCGGGAGGAGCACGCCTCCCGAGACGGCCCCTCCCCCAAGCCAGTCGCCGCCCTCCCCCTCCTTAAATACCACCCCGCCGCCACCCACCACCCCTCGCCAACCCCGCCGCCGCAGCCCTCGCCAGCCCCGTCACCGCTGCTTGCCGCCGCCGCCGCTGCTAGCGCTACCACCGCCGCCCGCGCTGCTGCCGCCGCATAGCACCGCCGCCCGCGCCACCCGAGCCCTGCGACCTCCGCGGAACCGCGCCGCCGCCACCTTTCGGTCTACGTCCGCCACCGCCGGTTTTTCTAGGTTCGTCCCGGTTTTTGTTTAAACCCTAGTTTTAGTTTTTTAGATTAGATCGATTTTATTTTCTCGGTTTAGTTATTTAGCGAGCGTCCGCTCGTTCGTTCGTTTTAACGAACACTGTTCACTCATTAGTCGCAGACAGCAAACGTCCGTTCGTTAGCCTGTTCGTCTGTTTTTCTTTTTGCAACGTTTTGCCGCGATTATTTTCGGTCATGATTTCACCCCAAATCTTAGTTTATTTTTTCTTTTCGCTCGCTTATCGGAATCAGGCGATTCAAGTGCCTAGATCTTTGTTTCGAAGCCCTCTTTCTGTTTAACCAACTTAAACAAGATTTTGGTACTATAAAATTTGACCTAAGTCCAGATTAGTAAACGGATCTTGTTTCTTTCGTAGTTTGTGTTTCATTGTTTCATTTGATTTGTTTATTTTTGCAAACTGGAGTTCTTAAGTTGAACTTTCTGGTTAGATCTCTTATTTGAGTTTTACCCGTGCTTCTAGTTGACTGCTTATTGTATTCTTGTTTGTTTGCGATAGAGTACCCAGAGTGCGAAGCGTGCTACTATGAGTCTCTAGGTTTCACAGATCATCAGCAAGGCAAGTAACACTTTGATCATGCCTCTTTACTACCCAATTTTATTGCATTAGATCAATCCTCACACATTGCATGATTAGGATCTGATTAATATGTGGGTTTTGGGGAAGTAGACGAGGTAGTACCTATTCATCAGTTTATTATGAAACCTTTGGGAGTTACTTCTGCGTACTGCTTATATTGCTATGCTATGCTAGTAGACGTGGATTGGGTGAGTGTTTCCATGACAGATGTGAGTATTGTTAATTATTGGTGAACTTAAGGTGGCAACTTTAATACACATCTGGGTGGATTGAGGCACCTGGGGAACCCAGTGTTGCCTGTTTTTCTGGAAATCCCGGGGTATCGTGTGATTTTCCTATGGAACGCCACCTAGGCTCAAAGGGATCATAAGATTATTCATGCTAGAAACTTCCGTGTGCAGCCACAAGCTATTATGGTCTCTAGCATAGTTGAGTATGTTGCATGACCTCTTTCAGTGGTGGGCTAGCAGATGTAGGGGAAAGTAGGTGTAACTGCCCATCCGGAGTAAAGGGTGATTGTTTCTGGAAGACTGTGTCTCGGTCATCCATTTCTGAAACAACTTGTAGTGCGAGAAATTCAACGGAGGCAATCGAGTCTTAAGGGGAAAAGTGCTCAAACCTCTGCAGAGTGTACAAACTAATCATGGTTAGCCGTGTCCCTGGTTATGGACATCTTGAGTATCTGGTTCTTGGATTATCATGTTGATCTCATCACGTTACTTAAATAAATTGATTGGGTTTAATGATGATGCTTAATTGGGATTGAGTTGGAGGAACCTTCTCCATGTTTAACAACTACCATGATAGTTAAATAAATTTATTTCTTGGATGTAGGGACAAATTGGCTTTATGCAAAACTGTAACCCTAGAGCTTTCCGCCAGCCATATTGCATGTAGTGATAGCAATTATCTGTTCATTACTCTATGTGTTACACTGCCAGCATATTCCATGTGTTGACCCGTTTTCGGGCTGCAATGTTCATGTTGCAGACTTTTCAGACAACGAGTAAGGTGCCTTAGGTCGTGATCTTTCACTCAGTGATGCCGTTGGAGTTGATGGACTCACTTTATCTTCCAAGCCTTCCGTTGTTATCATTTTAAGATGGCCTTAAGCCATATTATTGTAATAAGATCTCTTTTGAGACATTCGATGTAATAAGTGTGTGATTGCTACTCTGTTATAAATCCTCGAGTACTGTGGGTGTCAAAATTACCAATCCAGGGATGACACTAATGCACAAAGATCAGTCTGTTTGAGGTCTTGTCGCTACAAGATGTTATCAGAGCCAGGTTGACTGTAGGACGCGACCACTAAGCAAAGACCATAGTACACTCTTCTCTACTCATTTCCGACTCCTCTCCCTTTTCTACTCTATAGGATGGCGGATGCAAGGAACAAGTTCGCGCAACCGAATGAAGATACACCTTTTAGACGACACTTGAAGGAAGTCACTAAGTACGTGAGCATAGGAATACCAAGCTTCACCGGGACCTACATCGCCACTTTACCAGAAGAAGAGCGTTGGATGATTCAAGTTCAAGTTCCAGGAAGGACGTTCATGCCAGTCACTGAGCCCATAGAGTTTTCCTTTCATGCACCAACCTGGAGTCTAGGAAAGAGCATGGCAGCCCACATTGCCATGGGACACATTGGAGAAGTTTACCGCAAGGATCTTAAGGACACTATCTATCCGATATGTGGGCCCGAAGATGAGCAATGGGAGATGATCAACACCAGGAAGGACGGGTCCATTGCAGCTTTTATCCAGGAGTTAAACCAGCACATTCATCGCTAGGAGAACCAGATGTGCGCAGGCATGATAGATCTGAAGAAGGCAATGACCAGGATCATGGAGCTGGAGGAAGAACTCAAGTCTACACGCGATGGATACGAGGAGGAAATGACGATACTCATGGAGAAGAATGACGATTAGACAAGGAAGCTAGGAGTGTTCATGGGAGACCCCGTGCCAGGAGGAGCAGACGACGATTCCCTTTGTTCAGAAGACTACATCATCATCGACGACACCGACTCAGACCCCGACGATAGTGATGATGACTATGTTGATGAAGCTGGAGCAAATATCATGGAGTCTTCCACCGATCAAGCTTTCTAGTCGACCACCATATCAGTAGTAGTATTCCCCCATGTATATAGTATAGTCCGAGCACTTTTGTAATGATAGTTAGACCGATTGTATGCCCTTGTTTGAATTGATTGAAGTGATATTGATTGTGTTTGTCTCATGAGCATATGGGTAGTGTTTTCCCTCTATACCTCATTCTATTCCGTTTTCTCACCTTTTCTAAACCCATCAGATGCCTCCGAGATGCGACAATGGATTTGCTTTCCCACCGGAGCTCACCCAGTTGATCCAGCAACAGAATACCCTCATGCAGCTACTAGTCCAAAATCAGAACCAAGGCAACAACAACAACAACCCACCACCACCACCACCTGTTGATCATTTAGCCCGTTTCCTAAGGCTGAATCTGCCGGTGTATTCCAGTAGCACCGAGCCAATAGTTGCAGATGATTGGCTCCGCAAGATCGGAAGGGAGTTGACCACTGCAGGACGCATAGATGCGAAGAGAGTGCATTTTGCCGCACACCAGCTTGATGGACTCGCAACATCATGGTGGGAGAATTTCACAGCCACTTACCCCATCAACACTGTCACATGGGATCAGTTTCAGCAGGCGTTTCACACTGCCCATGTTTCAGTAGGAGCTATGGCTATGAAGAAGCGTGAGTTTCGCAACTTGCGCCAAGGAGGTCACACAGTAGGCCACTATGTGGATGAATTTAGTAAGTTAGCACATTATACCCCTGATGACGTTGCTACAGATGCCACTAAGCAGGAGAAGTTTTTGGAAGGACTGAATGATGAGCTGAGCATGCAGTTGATGGTGGCAAACTTCAACAACTACCAGGAGTTGGTAGATAGAGCGCTCATGATTGAAGGGAAGCAGCAGCAGATAGACAGCCGCAAGAGGAAGTATGGACAAGGGAAGTACAATTCGGGAGCTCAGCAGAAACCCCGTTTTACCCCGAACTCGGGAGGACACCTTCAACATAACCATGGATGTCACAACCACAATGGAGGGATTCCACATAACCATAGTGGCCCCAAGAATGGGAATGGGAATGGAGGAAGCAGCGGTCAGAACTGTTCCAACCCAGCAACGCCCGCCAAGAAGGATCTAAGTCACATTACTTGTTTCAAGTGCAGGAAGAATGGACATTATGCCACGGAGTGTCCTCAAGCTAAGAATGGAAATGGCAATTGAAGCTCTAGAAAGAAGCCCAACCCTTTCAACAGGGGACAAGTGAACCACGTTAGCATGGAGGAGGTTGAAGCACAACCAGATGCAGTAATAGGTAAGTTTTTGGTTAATACATTTACTGCAATTGTTCTTTTCGATACTGGTGCATCACATTCATACATATCAAGGGGATTTGTGGATAAGTATAAGTTGCCCACCAATGTTCTTAGAAGACCTATGTTAGTAAGTTCACCGGGAGCGGAACATATGGCACGTCAAGGATGTTGTCAGATGCCATTGACCATAGGTAGGCATGTTTTCCCTTCAGATCTTATAATTCTGGAGTCGCAAGGATTGGATGTGATTCTGGGTATGGATTGGCTATCGATGTATGGAGGAAACATTGATTGCGCTAGTAAGTCGATTTTGCTCACCACCCCAGAAGGAAGAAGGATTAGGTATCTATCCAGGTATATGCCTCAGAGGACTCAAGTTTATTCCTTATCAAGAGTTGTATAGGAGGAAGTACCAGTGGTGAAGGGTTTGCTTGACGTATTTCCCGAGGAGTTGCCAGGCATGCCACCGGATAGAGACGTTGAGTTTTTTATTGAACTTTTGCCAAGCACAGGGCTAATATCTAAGAGACCGTACATGATGCCCACAAAGGATTTGGAGGAAATTAAGAAGCAGATTAAGGAGTTACTGGATAAAGGCTATATTCGCCCAAGTTCATCATCTTGGGGATCACTAGTGCTTCTAGTGGAGAAGAAGGATGGATCGTTAAGGATGGTTGTTGATTATCGTGGATTGAATGAAGTGACTATCAAGAACAAGTACCCACTGCCGATGATCAACGATCTATTTGACCAGTTGCAAGGAGCTAAAGTATTTTCCAAGATCGATCTCTGATCAGGATATCACCAGCTGAAGATTCAAGAGCAGGATATACCTAAGACAGCTTTTACCACAAGGTACATGCTATATGAGTATACCGTTATGTCATTTGGTTTGACTAACGCACCTGCCTATTTCATGAATATGATGAACAAGGTGTTTATAGAGTTTTTGGACAAGTTCGTCATGGTGTTCATTGATGACACATTAGTCTACTCGAAGAATGAAGAAGAACATAAGGAACATTTGCGTTTCGTACTTGGGAAGCTTAGAGAACATCAGCTATACGCGAAGTTCAGCAAGTGTGAAATTTGGTTGAAGGAAGTTGGATTCCTCGGACATGTTATATCCGGAGAAGGAATAGCAGTAGACCCCACCAATGTTGTCATTGTGACAAATTGGGAAGCACCCACAACAGTTGGAGAGATCCGAAGTTTTCTTGGACTCATAGGATACTACAGGAGATTCATTAACAATATCTCAAAGATTGCAAAGCCAATGACGGAATTGTTGAAAAAGGATACCAAGTTCAATTGGACTGAGGAATGTGAGGCCAGTTTTCAGGAGCTGAAGAAACGCTTGTTACAGCTCCAGTGTTGATTCTTCCAGATCAACGCAAGGATTATCAGGTGTATTGCGATGCTTCTCGTCGAGGACTTGGAGCAGTGCTTATGCAGGATGGAAGAGTTGTTTCATATGCCTCACGATAGCTTAAACCACATGAGCTAAATTATGCTATGCACGATTTGGAGTTAGCAACCATAGTGCATGCCTTGAAGGCGTGGATACATTTTCACATCGGAAATCACTGTGAGGTGTACACGGATCACAAGAGTTTGAAGTATATCTTCACGCAGAAGGAGCTGAATCTCAGGCAAAGGAGATGGTTGGAGCTCATCAAAGATTATGATATGAAGCTGCATTATCACCTTAGAATGGCTAATGTTATAGCTCATGCATTGAGTCACAAGAGTCATGTCAATACACTCATGACCGGAGAGTTACCCAAGGAGTTAGTAGAGGATCTTTGTGAGCTATGTTTGGAGATAGTTCCGAGAGGCTTTGTAGCAGCATTGGAAGTTCAGTCTACTTTGATGGCTAAGATTAGAGAAGCTCAAAAGACGGACAAGGAGATTGCCAAGATAAAGGAAAGGATGAACAAAGGAAAATCCAAGGGATTTTGTGAGGACGAACACGATACCTTATGGTTTGAGGACCGCGTATATGTGCCTAATGACCCGGAGATCAGGAAGTTGATACTGCAGGAGGCCCATGATTCACCGTACTCGATTCTCCCAGGAAACACCAAGATGTATCTGGATTTGAAGGACAGTTTCTGGTGGACCAGTATGAAGAAGGATATTGCGGAGTATGTAGCAGTTTGTGCTATTTGTCAGAGAGTGAAGGCGGAGCATCAGAAGCCAGCAGGATTGCTGCAGTCATTGCCGATACCTGAATGGAAGTGGGATAAGCTAGGCATGGAATTTATTACGGGATTGCCCCGGACTCGTTCAGGCTATGACTCGATATGGGTTGTAGTCGATCGTTTGACGAAAGTAGCTCATTTCATCCCAGTGAAGACCACTTACACCAGTGCTAAGTTGGCAAAGATATATATGACCAGGATTGTATGTCTGCATGGAGTTCCGAGGACCATTGTATCAGATAGAGGAATCCAGTTTACCTCCAAGTTCTAGAATCAGTTGCACGAAACTTTGGGTACCAGGCTAGAGTTCAGTAGAGCCTTTCATCCACAGACAGATGGACAGACCGAGAGAGTCAATCAGATTCTAGAGGACATGTTGAGAGCTTGTGCGCTAGATTATGGATCTAGTTGGGATGACATTTGCCACATGCAGAGTTCTCCTACAATAACATTTACCAAGCTAGTTTGAAGATGGCCCCTTTCGAAGCTTTGTATGGAAGGAGGTGCAGGACACCATTGCTATGGGATGAAGTTGGAGACAGTCAGTTGTTGGGACCAGATTTGCTTAAAGAGTCTGAAGAGAAGGTTAAACTGATTCGCAATAGACTCAAGGTAGCCCAGTCTAGGCAGAAGAGCTATGCGGATTCTAAATGCAAGGAGACAGTTTACAAAGTCAGAGACAAAGTGTATCTTCGTGTGTCCCCACTTCGAGGAGTTAAGCGTTTTGGAGTAAAGGGAAAGTTAGCACCACGTTTTGTGGGACCATACAAAGTTTTGGAACGCATGGGAGAAGTTGCTTACAAGCTGGAGTGGCCTAAAGGATTGTCAGGAGTTCACAACATGTTCCACATTTCCCAGTTGAAGAAGTGCCACACAGAGATGGCCGATATTCCTCTAAGAGATACAATGCCACTGGAAGTGATTCAGTTGGATAGCAATTTGACCTACGAGGAGAAACCAGTGAGGATTCTCGAGTTTGCCAGCCGAGTCACACGCAACAAAGTCATCAATTTTTGCAAAGTTCACTGGAGCCACCTTACCGAAGATGAAGCCACCTGGGAACGAGAGGAAGACCAACGGAAGGACCATCCTCACCTATTTTCTATCCAACCCGAATCTCGAGGGCGAGATTCATCTTAAGGGGGGTAGGTTTGTAACATCCCATATTTTCAATTTGGCATGTTATACATTAGATCATCGTTGCATGTCATATTTTATTGCACTTTGGCTCGATCCTAGAAATTCTACGCAACTCAAGGACCCGCGGAGAAAGTTGGGAATTTCGTTATTTTCATATTTGAGTTTTCTCAAATTTTTGAAAAGAGGATCGTTTGGTTTTAAATATTTTTCTCTCTGTATATTTCATTTACAAAGTAAAAGAGAGGGACTAAAATGACTTTCCCAAAATAAATGAAATACTAGAGGAAAATTATTAAAATCAAATAAGTATTTTATTTGGAAGTTTTATTGCAATTTTATTTGAATTAGAAAAATTGCATGTTTTCAAAATTTGCATTTTAGGGCCAAGAAAATGTTCATTCTGTTCTAAATATTTTATTTAAATGATGAAAATTTGATTTGGCATTTTTATATTTTTATTTATTTTTCTAGGATTTATTTAAGTTTCGGCGGAATTATTTAAAAAAAAGTTTCCTCGTGGACCGAATTGGGCCGAAGGCCCAGCCGGCCCACAGCGCGTCGCCGCCTCCCGCACCGGCTCGGGACCGGAGTCCCGAGCGAAGCCGCCGTCGCCGCCCAAGTCCGGGAGGAGCACACCTCCCAAGACGCCCCACCAAGCCAGCCGCCGCCCCCTCCTTAAATACCGCCCCGCCGCCACCCACCACCCCTCGCCAACCCCACCGCCATAGCCCTCGCCAGCCCCATCGCCGCTGCTTGCCACCGCATAGCATTGCCGACGCCGCCTGCGCTGCTGCCGCCGCATAGCGCCGCCGCCCGCGCCACCTGAGCCCCGCCGCCGCCGCGGAACCGCGCCGCTGCCGCCGTTCGGTCTTCGTCCGCTGCCGCCGGTTTTTATCGGTTCATCCCGGTTTTTGTTTAAACCCTAGTTTTAGTATTTTTAGATTAGATCGGTTTTATTTTCTTGGTTCAGTTATTTAGTGAGTGTCCGCTCTTTCATTCATTTTAACGAACACTGTTCACTCGTTAGTTGCAGACCGTGAACGTCTGTTCGTTAGCCTGTTCGTCAGTTTTTCTTTTTCCAGGGTTCTTCCGCGATTATTTTCGATCACGATTTAAGCCCGAATCTTAGTTTTAGTTTTTCTTTTTGCTCGCTTATCGGAATCAGGCGATTCAAGCGCCTAGATCTTCATGTCGAAGCCCTCTTTCTGTTTAACCAACTTGAACAAGATTTTGGTACTGTAAAATTTGACTTAAGTCCAGATTAGTAAAGGGATCTTGTTTCTTTCGCAGTTTGAGTGTCGATGTTTCGTTTGATTTGTTTCTTTTTGCAAACCGGAGTTCTTAAGTTGAACTGGTTAGATCTCTTATTTGAGTTTTACCCGTGCTTCTAGTTGAGTGCTTATTGTATGTTTGTTTCTTTGTGATAGAGTACCCGGAGTGCGAATCGTGCTACTACGAGTCTCTAGGTTTCATGGATCATCAGCAAGGCAAGTAACACTTTGATCATACCTCTTTACTATCTAGTTTTATTGCATTAGATCAATCCTCACACATTGCATGATTAGGATCTGATTAATATGTGGGTTTTGGGGAAATAGATGAGGTAGTACCTATTCACCTGCTTGTTATCAAACCTTTGGGAGTTACTTCTACGCACTGCTTATATTGCTATGCTATGCTAGTAGACGTGGATTGGGTGAGTGTTTCCATGACAAATGTGAGTATTGGTGAACTTAAGGTGGCAACTTTAGTACACATCTGGGTGGATTGAGGCACCTGGGGAACCCAATGTTGCCTGTTTTTCTGGAAATCCCGGGGTACCATGTGATTTTCCTATGGACCGCCACCCAGGCTCAAAAGGATCATAAGATTATTCATGCTAGAAACTTCCATGTGCAGCCACAAGCTATTATGGGCTCTAGCATAGTTGAGTATGTTGCATGACCTGTTTCAATGGTGGGCTAGCAGATGTAGGGGAAAGTAGGTGTAACTGTCCATCCAGAGTAAAGGGTGATTGTTTCTGAAAGACCATGTCTCGGTCATCCGTTTCTCAAACAACTTGTAGTGCGAGAAATTCAATGGAGGCGACCGAGTCTTGTTGGCAAAAGTGCACAAACCTCTGCAGAGTGTACAAACTAATCATGGTTAGCCGTGTCCCCAGTTATGGACATCTTGAGTATCTGGTTCTTGGATTATCATGTTGATCTCATCACGTTAGTTAAATAAATTGGTTGGGTTTAATGATGATGCTTGATTGGGATTGAGTTGGAGGAACCTTCTGAATGTTTAACAACTACCATGATAGTTAAATAAATTTATTCCTTTGATGTAGGAAAAAAATTAGCTTTATGAAAAACTGTAACCCTAGAGCTTTCCACCAGCCATATTGCATCTAGTGATAGCAATTATCTGTTCATTACTCTATGTGTTACATTGCCAACATATTCCATGTGCTGACCCATTTTCGGGCTGCAACGTGCATGTTGCAGACTTTTCAGACGATGAGTAAGGTGCCTTAGGTTATGATCTTTCACTCAGTGATGTCGTTGGAGTTGATGGACTCACTTTATCTTCCAAGCCCTCCGCTGTTGTCGTTTTTAGATGGCCTTAAGCCATATTATTGTAATAAGATCTCTTTTGAGACATTCGATGTAATAAGTGTGTGATTGCTACTCTATTATAAATCATTGAGTACTGTGCGTGTTAGCATTACCGATCCAGGGATGATACTGATGCACAGAGATTAGACTGTTTGAGGTCTGGTCACTACAAATGCTGGGGCTACCTTCCAGCGGCTGATGCATATCTCCCTGGGCAGGCAGCTCGGGAGAAACGCAAAGGCCTATGTTGATGACATAGTAGTGAAGTCTTGTGAGGCTAGAAACCTGATAGAAGATCTGGAGGAGACGTTTGCCAGCTTGCGCAAGGTGGACCTGCGGCTCAATCCCGAGAAGTGCATATTCGGGGTTCCCTCTGGCAAGCTGCTGGGCTTCCTAGTGTTGCACAAAGGGATCGAGGCAAATCCAGAGAAGGTCAAGTCAATAGAAGACATGAGCCCCCCGCAGACCCTGAAGGAGATGCAGAAGCTAGCGGGCTGCGTAACCTCGCTAGGGCGCTTCATCTCCAAGCTGGGGGAGCGCACCCTCCCGTTCTTGAAGCTGATGAAAAAGAAGGGGCCATTCGAGTGGACCCCTGAGGTAGACGCAGCCTTTCATGACCTCAAGAAATACCTGACTAGCCCACCAGCCTTGAACCCTTGGTGCTCTATTTGGCAGCCACCCCTCAGTCAGCCAGCGCTGCCCTGGTGGCGCTAAGGAAGGAGCACCCGTCCTAGGGCCTTGGCAGGGCGCTCAGTCACCAAGCAAAGCGCAACATCCTCAGGGCAACGCACCCGAGGCCTCGGCTGACCTAGCATCCGACATTCCTCCCGAGGCCGCGATTGAGCCCTTAGCTGGGGGGCTCCTGAGGGCGGCCCTCGCGAGACTACCGAAGGCTCGGATCCTCAAGAAGAACAAGACTCTGCCAATTCCTCTCCCCTCGTCGAGCACCCAGTCTACTTCGTCAGCACGGTGCCGAGGAACGTCTGTGTTACCCCATGCCTCAAAAACTCTTGCTGGCACTCCTCCTCGTTTACCAAAAGCTCCGCCACTACTTCCAAGGCCACCCAATCAAAGTCGTTCGGGCATACCCATTTGAGAGGGTTCTCCGGAGCCCGAATGCTGTCGGGCGAGTTGCAGAGTGGAACATCGAGCTCCAGGCATTCCATCTCGAGTTCAGCACCACCAGGGTCATCAAGGGTGCAGCCCTCGCTGACTTCGTGGCAGAGTGGACCGACGTCCCTGACCACGGGGTGAGCAAGGACTGCTCCCTCCAACTAGGGGACGAGGAGCTGATACGTCTTCGTCGTATCTATAATTTTTCATTGTTCCATGCCAATATTATTCAACTTTCATATACTTTTGGCAACTTTTTATACTATTTTTGGGGACTAACATATTGATCCAGTGCTTAGTGCCAGTTCCTGTCTGTTGCATGTTTTATGTTTCGCAGAAATCCCATATCAAACGGAGTCCAAATGGGATAAAAACGGACGGAGAATTATTTTGGAATATTTGTGATTTTTGGGAGGAAGAATCAACGCGAGACGATGCCCGAGGTGGCCACGAGATAGGGGCCCATTCCCACTCCAGGTGGGCGCGCCCCCACCCTCGTGGGCCCCTCGTAAGGCGGTTGATGCCCTTCTTTGGCCGCAAGAAAGCTAACTTTTGGAAAAAGATCTGGGCGAAGGTTTCAATCCAATCGGTTTTACGGATCTCCAGATATAAAAGAAACGGTGCCAGGGCAGAATGCCAGAACGCAGAAACAGACAGAAACAGAGAGATAGATCCAATCTCGGAGGGGCTCTCGCCCCTCCCAAGCCATGGGAGACAAGGACTAGAGGGGAAACCCTTCTCTCATCTCGGGAGAAGGTCAAGGAAGAAGAAGAAGAAGGGGGGCTCGCTCCCCCTTGCTTCCGATGGCACCGGAACGCTGCTAGGGGCTATCATCATCACCGCGATCTTCACCAACACCTCCGCCATCTTCACCAACATCTCCATCACCTTCCCCCATCTACATCCAGCGGTCCACTCTCCCGCAACCCGCTGTACCCTCCACTTGAACATGGTGCTTTATGCTTCATATTATTATCCAATGATGTGTTGCCATCCTATGATGTCTGAGTAGATTTTCGTTGTCCTACTGGTGATTGATGAATTGCTATGATTGGTTTAATTTGATTGTGCTTATGTTGTTGTCCTATTGTGCCCTCCATGTCGCGTAAGCATGAGGGATTCCCTCTGTAGGGTGTTGCAATATGTTCATGATTCTTTTATGGTGGGTTGCTTGAGTGACAGAAGCATAAACCCGAGTAAGGGGGTTGTGGCATATGGGATAAAGGGGACTTGATCCTTTAATGCTATGGTTGGGTTTTACCTTAATGAATCTTTAGTAGTTGCGGATGCTTGCTAGAGTTCCAATCATAAGTGCATATGATCCAAGAAGAGAAAGTCTGTTAGCTTATGCCTCTCCCACATAAAACTTGCTATCGGTCTAGTAACGTAGTCAATTGCTTAGGGACAATTTCACAACTCCTACCACCACTTTCCCACACTCTCTATATTTACTTTATTGCATCTTTATCTAAAAAACCCCTAGCTTTTATTTACGTGCTCTTTATTATCTTGCAAACCTATCCAACAACACCTACAATGTACTTCTAGTTTCATACTTGTTCTAGGTAAAGCGAACACTAAGCGTGCGTAGAGTCGTATCAATGGCAGATAGGGCTTGAGAGAATATTTGTTCTACCTTTAGCTCCTCATTGGGTTCGACACTCTTACTTATCGAAAGAGGCTACAACTATCCCGTATACTTGTGGGTTATCAAGACCTTTTTCTGGCGCCGTTGCCGGGGAGTCATAACGTGGGGTGAATATTCTCGTGTGTGCTTGTTTGCTTTATCACTAAGTAATTTCTATTTGTTGTTCTTAGTTATTCTCTATCTTTAGTTATGGATATGGAACACGAAATACCAAAAAAATTAGGTGTACTTGCTACTCATGGAGATGGGGAACCTCCTAAAACCCTCGATGATCATCACGTGAGAAATATTTTGTACTACTTTGATAATCCTAAGAGAACCCCATTCAACTTTATAACGGGAGTAATGTTGGATCAAAGTGAATACTTTAGGGATTATCACTTGACACAAAAAGGCAAACTATTATGGGATCAAATTAATATGTTGCGTTGGTATGCTCGGGATCTATGCTTGAGATATGATTATACTTGTTACTCTAGGATGAAGGGTCCGCACCTTCCCTATTCATGCAAATTCAATGATAATGAAACCTTAGCCTCTTATGCTAATGGTATCTATGATTACTATGATGTGGAACAAATAGAAGAATTTGTTGCTTTTATGGGTGCTTATGAGATTGAATCTATGTTTAAAGCGTTTGACGATTTTGATGATTTAGTTTATAGACCAGAAAATCTTGCTATACTTAGATATTGCTTTGAAAATTATGAATACAATTACAATATTAATTCATTTATTGAGAAAGTCTCCGCTATCCAAGAAGAGAATAATATTTTGCAGGAAGCTATGGAAGAAGAAATTGATGAAATTGTGAGCTCATTGGATGAAAAAGATGATCAGGAGAGCGAAGAACAAAAGGAGGAAGAGCGGATTGATCGCTCGTGCCCACCTTCTAATGAGAGTAACTCTTCAACTCATACATTGTTTAATTCCCCTTCATGCTTACCGAAGGATGATTGCTATGATCCAGTTCATTCTCTTGAAATATCCCTTTTTGATGATGCTTGCTATGCTTGTGGCCAAGATGCCAATATGAATTATGCTTATGGAGATGAACTTGCTATAGTTCCTTATGTTAAACATGAAATTGTTGCTATTGCACCCACGCATGATAGTCCTATTATCCTTTTGAATTCTCCCTACTACACTATATCGGAGAAGTTTGTGCTTATTAAGGATTATATTGATGGGTTGCCTTTTACCATTGCACATGATGATTTTGATAGATATAATATGCATGTGCTTGCTGCTCCTACTTGCAATTATTATGAGAGAGGAACTATATCTCCACCTCTCTATGTTTCCAATATGATGAAATTGCAAGAAACTGCTTATACTATGCATTGGCCTTTACTCTGTGTGCATGAATTGTTCTTTTATGACATGCCGATGCATAGGAAGAGAGTTAGACTTTTTTGTTGCATGATTTATGTTACTTTGTGCTCACTACTAAATTACAAATCATTGTTAATTAAAATTGGATTTGATATACCTTGGGATCCGGGTGGATTCATTACTTGAGCACTATATGCCTAGCTTAATGGCATTAAAGAAAGCGCTGCCTGGGAGACAACCCGGAAGTTTTAGAGAGTCATTTATTTCTGTTGAGTTCTTTTATATAGTTTAAAAAAATAAATAAAGAGGGGAACCTAAAAACTTTTCAAAAAGGAAAGTGAAAGTGAGAAAGACAAGCATTGTTGAAGTGGGAGCTAGCCTTGAACTTTGTTCATGCTCACGGAAACTTTGTGAATCTTAATTACAGAAACTTTTCATCAAAAATAATTATCCCCTTGTACAATTCCATTTTATTATAAAAATAATGTGCCAAGGTTTGCCTTTAGGATGTTTACAATGCTTGTTGGTTTTGTACGGTGCAGGACAGAAACTTTGGCTGTAGTGTGCGATTTTACATTTTTAACTGGGACGTCAAATTGTTCTAATTCCTTTTGCACTGTCTTGATGTACAACTTGTTTATTGTTCCAAATTTTGGTAGAATTGTTGGGGTAACAGAAGTATGGTGAATGTTCAGATTGCTACAGACTGTTCCGTTTTTGACAGATTCTGTTTTTTGATGCATAGTTTGCTTGTTTTGATGATTCTATCAATTTATATCAGTGGATTAAGCCATGAAAAAGTTATATTACAGTAGACACAATGCAAAATCAATATATGAATTGGTTTGCAACAGTACTTTAGAGTAGTGATTTGCTTTATTATACTAACGGATCTTACCGAGTTTTCTGTTGATGTTTTGTGTGGATGAAGTGTCCAATCGAGGATGTCTCGATATGAGGAAAAGGAAGAGAGGAAAGAGCTCACACTTGGGGATGCCCGAGGAACACAAGTAAATATTCAAGGAGACTCAAGCGTCTAAGCTTGGGGATGCCCCGGAAGACATCCCCTCTTTCTTCAACAGGTATCGGTATGTTTTCGGATTCGTCATTCGTGCATTATGTGCAAGTCCTGGAGAGTCTTTTGCATTTAGTTTTCACTTTTATTTTATGCACCATGCTGGTATGAGATAGTCCTTGGTTGATTTATAGAATTCTCATTGCACTTCACTTAAAACCTTTTGAGTATGGCTTTATAGAATGCTCTTTTGCTTCACTTATATTTGTTAGAGCGTGGGCATATCTTTTGTAGAAAGAATTAAACTCTCTTGCTTCACTTATATCTATTTAGAGAGATGAAGGGAATTGGTCATTTACATGGTTAGTCATAAAATCCTACATAAACTTGTAGATCGCTGAATATGATATGTTTGATTCCTTGCAATAGTTTTGCGATATAAAGATGGTGATATTAGAGTCATGCTAGTGGGTGGTTGTGGATTGTAGAGACACTTGTGTTGAGGTTTGCAAGTCCCGTAGCATGCACGTATGGTAACTATTGTGTGACAAATTTGAAGCATGGGGTGTTTCTTTGATTGTCTTCCTTATGAGTGGCGGTCGGTGACGAGCGATGTTCTTTTCCTACCAATCTATCCCCTTGGGGCATGCGTAGTAGTACTTTTCTTCGGGGGCTACTAAACTTTTGCAATAAGTATATGAGTTCTTTATGACTAATGTGAGTCCATGGATTATACACACTTTTACCTTTTCATCATTGCTAGCCTCTTCGGTACCATGCATTGCCCTTTCTCACCTTGAGAGTTGGTGCAAACTTCGCCGGTGCATCCAAACCCCGTGATATGATATGCTCTATCACACATAAGCCTCCTTATATCTTCCTCAAAACAGCCACCATACCTACCTACCATGGCATTTCCATAGCCATTCCGAGATATATTGCCATGCAACTTCCATCATCATCATATACATGACTTGAGCATTCGTTGTCATATTGCCTTGCATGATCGTAAGATAGCTAGCATGATGTTTTCATGGCTTGTCCGTTTTTTGATGTCATTGCTACGCTAGATCATTGTGACACTCCAAAATTTTTACTTTGGTTTTCAGCAAAAACTTTGTGGTTTTTGAAAAGAGGCCATTTAAAATTTTCCAGAAAACCTTCCTCTTAAGAAACTTTCTTTTCTTTGGCAAGGTTTTTATTCTGGCTTCAAACTTTGGTGTTTGACCTTTTGAAACTTCTTCTCTGTTGGTTCTCTCTCAAAATTATTTTTGGGAGTTTAATCTTTTTCTTTTAAAAAGAAACTCCATGAAATTTGGGTTTTTCATATCTTGGAACCACCATGACTTGGCATTCTTGCCCATGTGGTAAAACCCCTCCAAAACCTCCCCTACAACTTGTGATCAACCTAAATTCTCTGTCCCAACTAATCCAAACTGGTTTTGGATTTTTATTCCAATTATTTTTCCCTCAATTCAATTCTGAAAATTATTTGAAGCCTGAGAGATTTTCAAAGCAAGTGCCCTATTGCATTTGAGTTTTGACCTCAAACCAATTCTCCTGGATTGTCCTTTGAACCCACAACCCAGAACCATCTTGATCCACTCCTCCTCTTTTCAAATTTTTCAAAATTCAGTCTCTGCAAGTTTGGACCAGATTTGCCAAATTTGGTGAAATTCATATCTACACTCCTCCAAAAATTCCACCAAAATTCAGGCAGCCTATTTGAGCAAGGAGAAGCCACTCCACCAAAAATCAGCTCAAGGAAAAATCACCAGAGGCCAATTTCATTCGGTCGAACACCTGGTGGGCACTGTTACTGTTCATAGTTCAGAAAATTCAGTTTTCAGTGTCATCTTCAGTCCGTCAGTTTCAGTCACGCGGCCACAGTGCCCTTGGCACGTTCCTCGCCGCCTCTTCCTCTTGTCCGAAGCTGCACACGCGTGAATGGAGCCTTCCTGGCGTCGGTAGCGCGCTGGCTCGCCCTCGCCGGCGTCTTCTGCGGCGTCGGGACCTCCCGTGGCGGCCGACAGGAGGCACACCACCGCAGAACGCCGTTCCGCGCCGCCCATCGCTCCCTGGCTCTCCGCGTGGCCTCATGCACGCCAGCGCACGCCCGTAGCACAGCCACCATGGCAGGCAAGCACGGAACACGCTCTCCGCCGCCGACGGGCCCGCACCATCACCGTTCCGTCGAGCTCGCCCTTAACACCCAAACCCCGGCCAGTTCAACACCAAAATGGACCCGTTGGACCTCCGTGATGATGCTCGACCCCCTAACCACCCCGACCGAGCACTGCGCCACCGTAATCGCTCGCCGGTGATCCTTGTTCACGGCAACGGCCTCGGACCGCCTATATAAAGGGGTCCCGAGCTCACTCTCGTGCACGCAGCACCTCCACTACTCACCAACACCCCGCCAGGCCACTAGGGGGACCTCGAGGAGGTCTCCTCCCCCAGCTCCGGCCGCCTCGCCCCGCCTCGGCCTCCAGCTCGATTCACTTCGGTGAGGCCACCTCCGGCGCCCAAACCTCGTCCGTAGCCCTCTCTTGCACCCAGTAGTCTAACCCCCACCTCAATTTAATCTTTGCAGCCCTCTCCGACGAGCTCCATCCACGCCCGAACCACCGTCCGCCGGAGTTGAGACCGCCGTCGACGTGCTGCTCACCGGCGACCAACACCACCACCCACCGTTGCGGAAGGACACGGTGAGCACATTGGTAACCTCTAATCCCCATGCCTCGCCGTGGATCGCCGCCGGCGACCACAGCAGCTCTCGGGCGCCGACGAGCCTCGTCCCTCCCATTTGAATATTTAAACATGACAGGTGGGACCCGCTGTCAGCCTCTCTGTCCTTTCTAAACGAAGCGTTATCTGAAAACGCCTTCTGCCAAATACGTTTTCTCTTCGGGCTGGCGTAATCGCTACCGAAGCGTTTTCTGCTTTTATAAACTAGCCCCTGGAAATCTTCTGTTTCATTACAGATAAGTCCCTGGACAAAAACCCTTATAACTTTTAATCAGAAAAGTATTTTTGATTGATTCTTTTTCTGTTCTCTTTAAAATTTTGTCTAGTTTTTTATCAGATTTATTTGAAAAATATTTGGTTTACCTTCTTTGCTCTCCTTGGTATTTACGTTAGCGCATATATCTTGTTTAAACGTAGATACCGAAGGAGGTGACGGAGCCGCGAACTTCACCGAGCTAGGCTCCGACTACTCTGAACCAGGCAAGCATGTTTGAACTTTTGATATGATGAGTGTCTTGGCATGTTTTGCATTTAGTTAGTTTCATGGCATGCCGGTGAGTATACCGATGAACGTTATTTTATGTGATAATGAGGTAAGTGAGTTCGATGATCCATACGTGGATGAATGTGAATATGAATGGCCATGTGTTGGCATGAGGATGGGTACGACGGCAGTGTTGTAGCATGCCAGTCTTACGCCAGACTATGTGACTTCAGTGTCAAACCATATCGGTCCAGTACCTATCATTTCCTTCCTTGTACTACCACATGTTTTCCGCAAGGAATATGGTTTAGTAAGTTCCAAACCGCTTTCATGGTACACACCAAAGAGGAGAGGCCGTGATGATGGTTCCATGGCCCTGGATTAAAGCCAGTCATCCGGTCAGGGGGCATGGGTGTTTCCGGTTGGGACCGAGAGGGGGGCACCCCTTAGCGCGCGTATATAAATTTGATCCCATGCTATTCGAGATTGTGATCTCCCCGTCTCAAAAGTTTTTCTTGGACGATGACTAGGGTGATTCCTAGCATCGAGAGGTAGGATGGGTGTGTACCGGTTAGCTGTGTTTTCTTCTGAAATACCGTAAACGGAACTAGTCCTTCGTGACGACGGAAATCCGTTGACTGTGGGAAAATTTTTGTACAAACTCTGCAGAGTCATATATTCCTCCAAATCATCTCTTCCATGTCAAGTTTCGTTCCTTCTTATCCTAATCAATTGTCAGCTTTGATGACAGAGACTCCGGTGAATCGCATGAGTGCTAAGTCCGGTTAAATGATCACTCCTGTGGATGGACTAACCCGTTTGTTTTCATGAATTGAATGTTTATTATGAGTATTATTTACTTGTGAATAAAAGCCCTTTATGTGATGTCGCTCAGACGTCCGACTGTGGCATTTCTTTTTAAAGCCCTTTATGTGATGTCGCTCAGACGTCCGACTGTGGCATTTCTTTTTAAAGCCCTTTATGTGATGTCGCTCAGACGTCCGATTGTGGCATTTCTTTTTAAAGCCCTTTATGTGATGTCGCTCAGACGTCCGACTGTGGCATTTCTTTTAAAGCCCTTTATGTGATGTCGCTCAGACGTCCGACTGTGGCATTTCTTTTAAAGCCCTTTCTGCGATGTCGCTCAGACGTCCGACCGTGGCATTTCTTTTAAAAGCCCTTTATGTGGTGTCGCTAAGATGCCCGACTGTGGCATCATTTTCCTTATTTTATTTGTTCACCTTTCGAGGCGTCGCTTCAGACACCCGATCGGTCCTTATTTATGTTCTGTGGAATTTCAAGCGGACTACCGCCGTTTTCCCTTTTTACTTACCCGTTATGCCAGTTTTATTTATTGTGCATTAAGAAATTAATCATGTTGCATCCATGCATGCATTTGTTATATCTTACGTCCGAACTGTCTTGCGAGTACTTTCAAAGTACTCACTGGCTTGTTGATTTGGCCAGATGCTGACGAAGGCGATCTCATGGATGAAGAGTTCGATAGCGAGCCCGACACTTAGAGGAGTCCCAGTCAGTCTTGTGCGACCCTGGATTTGGCCACTGTTTTATATCCGCTTCCGCTACCAAATAAATTCATCGAGCCTCTCCTCGACGCTCGATGAGATGACAGACGTAGAGTCTTGTATTTCTCTCCCCGCTGTGTTTTTCCACCACCAGCCTATCCTTGAGTCAGTAGTATGTCTCCACACCACTGTGTTCTGTCCGCCATTATGTATGATTATTGGCGTTCTTGTAATAATTTGGTTGAGCAACCGTAGTTCGACCCTGTAATATATTTTATGCTACTAGCTTATTGTATCAAGAATTTGTCTGCCAGTGTGGAGGATTTCTCTCATACTGGACTTAAAAGATTGGCTTTTCAATAAATATTTTTATTGGAAAACCGGTCGTGACAATCATTGAACATCCCGGTACACCGCCGGAGGCATTCATATAAAGTCATATCTTTGTTCTAGTATCGAGTTGTAATATTGAGTTGTAAGTAAATAAAAGTGTGATGATCATCATTATAGAGCATTTCCCCATAAAAAAAGGATAGGCCAAAGAAGCCTAAATAAAAAAAGGGGCCAAAGAAGCCCGCAAAATCAAAAAAAAAAGAAAAAAAGAAGAAAAGAAAAAAAAAAGAAAAAGAGGGGCAATGTTACTATCCTTTTACCACACTTGTGCTTCAAAGTAGCACCATGTTCTTCATATAGAGAGTCTCTTATGTTGTCACTTTCATATACTAGTGGGAAATTTTCATTATGGAACTTGACTTGTATATTCCAACGATGGGCTTCCTCAAATGCCCTAGGTCTTCATGAGCAAGCAAGTTGGATGCACACCCACTTAGTTTCTTTTGTTGAGCTTTCATACATTTATAGCTCTTAGTGCATCCGTTGCATGGAAATCCCTACTCCTCACATTGACATCAATTGATGGGCATCTCTATAGCCCGTTGATTAGCTGCATCGATGTGAGACTTTCTCCCTTTTTGTCTTCTCCACATAAACTCCATCATTATATTCTATTCCACCTACAGTGCTATATCCATGGCTTGCGCTCATGTATTGCGTGAGGGTTGAAAAAGCTAAAGCGCGTTAAAAAGTATGAACCAATTGCTCGGCTTGTCATCGGGGTTGTGCATGATGGGGGCATTTTGTGTGACGAAAATGAAGCATGGCCAAACTATATGATTTTGTAGGGATAAGCTTGCTTTGGCCTTGTTGTTTTGAAAAGACATGATTGCTTTTTTAGTACGCTCGAAGTATTATTGTTTTTATGTCAAATGATAGACTATTTCTTTGAATCACTCATGTCTTAATATTCATGCCATGATTAGACATATGATCAAGATTATGCTAGGTAGCATTCCATAGCAAAAATTATCTCTTTTATCATTTACCTACTCGAGGACGAGAAGGAATTAAGCTTGGGGATGCTGATACGTCTCCGTCATATCAATAATTTTTGATTGTTCCATGCCAATATTATTCAACTTTCATATACTTTTGGCAACTTTTTATACTATTTTTGGGGACTAACATATTGATCCAGTGCCCAGTGCCAGTTCCTGTCTGTTGCATGTTTTATGTTTCGCAGAAACCCCATATCAAACGGAGTCCAAATGGGATAAAGACGGATGGAGAATTATTTTGGAATATTTGTGATTTTTGGGAGGAAGAATCAACGCGAGACAATGCCCGTGGTGGCCACGAGATAGGGGCCCATGCCCACTCCAGGTGGGCGCCCCCACCCTCTTGGGCCCCTCGTAAGGCGGTTGATGCCCTTCTTTGGCCACAAGAAAGCTAATTTTTGGAAAAAGATCTGGGCGAAGGTTTCAATCCAATCGGAGTTACGGATCTCCGCATATAAAAGAAACAGTGCCAGGGCAGAATCCTAGAACGCAGAAATAGACATATAGATCCAACCTCGGAGGGGATCTCGCCCCTCCCAAGCCATGGGAGCCAAGAACTAGAGGGGAAACCCTTCTCCCATCTAGGGAGAAGGTCAAGGAAGAAGAAGAAGAAGGGGGGCTCTCTCGCCCTTGCTTCCGGTGGCGCCGGAACGCCGCCGGGGGCTATCATCATCACCGCGATCTTCACCAACACCTCCGCCATCTTCACCAACATCTCCATCACCTTGCCCCATCTATATCCAGCAGTCCACTCTCCCGCAACCCGCTGTACACTCCACTTGAACATGGTGCTTTATGCTTCATATTATTATACAATGATGTGTTGCCATCCTATGATGTCTGAGTAGATTTTTGTTGTCCTACTGGTGATTGATGAATTGCTATGATTGGTTTAATTTGCTTGTGCTTAAGTTGCTGTCCTATTGTGCCCTCCATGTCGCGCAAGCGTGAGGGATTCCCGCTGTAGGGTGTTGCAATATGTTCATGATTCTTTTATGGTGGGTTGCTTGAGTGACAGAAGCATAAACCCGAGTAAGGGGGTTGTGGCGTATGGGATAAAGGGGACTTGATGCTTTAATGCTATGGTCGGGTTTTACCTTAATGAGTCTTTAATAGTTGCGGATGCTTGCTAAAGTTCCAATCATAAGTGCATATGATCCAAGAAAAGAAAGTATGTTAGCTTATGCCTCTCCCACATAAAACTTGCTATCGATATAGTAACGTAGTCAATTGCTTAAGGACAATTTCACAACTCCTACCACCACTTTTCCACACTCGCTATATTTACTTTATTGCATCTTTATCTAAACATCCCGTAGCTTTTATTTACATGCTCTTTATTATCTTGCAAACCTATCCAACAACACCTACAAAGTACTTCTAGTTTCATACTTGTTCTAGGTAAAGCGAACACTAAGCGTGCGTAGAGTCGTATCAGTGGCAGATAGGGCTTGAGAGAATATTTGTTCTACCTTTAGCTCCTCGTTGGGTTCGACACTCTTACTTATCGAAAGAGGCTACAACTATCCTGTACACTTGCCTGTTAGCAGGAGCCAGAAGGGTGGATCATGTAGTTTGACGGAGCATTCGCACAGCAAGGCACAGGGGCCGGGGCCGTCCTCATCTCACCCACCAAGGATAAGCTCTGCTACGCAGTACAACTCTGTTTCTAGCAGGGAGAGAAGGTCTCCAACAACATCGTGGAATTTGAAGGCTTGCTCGCTGGTCTTAGAGCCGCGGCGGCGCTCGGCATGAAGCGCCTCACCATCAAGGGCGATTCCGAGCTCCTCGTCAACTTCTCCAACAAGGAGTACGTGCCCAGGGACGAGCACATGGAGGCATACCTGTAAGAGGTACGCAAGATGGAGAAACAGTTCCTGGGCTTAGAGCTGCAGCACGTGCCGTGATACGTCTCCAACTTATCTATAATTTTTGATTGTTCCATGCTATTATATTACCTGTTTTGGATGTTTATGGGATTTATTTTATACATTATTATCATTTTTGGGACTAACCTACTAACTGGAGGCTCAGCCCGTATTGCTGTTTTTTTGTCTATTTTAGTATTTCGAAGGAAAGGAATATCAAACCGAGTACAAACGAAATGAAACCTTCGGAAGCGTGATTTTTGGAACGAACGTGATCCATAGGACTTGGAGTACAAGTAAAGAAGCAGCCGAGGCAACCACGAGAGGGTAGGGAGCGCCCCCCTATAGGGCGCGCCCCCTGTCTCGTGGGCCCCTCGAGCGGCCACCGACGTACTTCTTTCTCCTATATAAGCCTACATACCCCAAAAACATCCAGGGAGCAACCAAAACACAATTTCCACCGCCGTAACCTTCTGTATCCGCAAGATCCCATCTTGGAACCGTCACCGGCATTCTGCCGGAGGGGGATTCCACCATGGAGGGCTTCTACATCAATGGGCTCCGGCGTAGGGATGACTTGCCCCGGAGCAGGAAGCCTGTGCTGGATATCGGCAGTCAGGTATCCGACCTCCATAAGTTTCGTAATGTCCTCCTCTTGAATCGAGGAGGCCACCCACCGGCCTTTTGCGTCGGATCCAGACATGTTGCAGGATCTGGGGTGTTGGAGCTTGGGTCTTGGGTGTTAGAACTCGAGGTGCGAGAAGGAGTGGGGGAGGTGGAAAAGAGGCGTAGGCCTTGATCCCTTTATAAAAGGGATGAATATCAAGAGTCCTCAGCGTGACCTCTTGAGACTTATCTAAAATACACGGAGTCATACCAACGGTCGCCGTAGGGTCACACACGCCCATATTGATGAAAGATCCCGTAATAAGAGGAACACGATCTCTGCTTTGGCAGGATGTGCCAATAAAACCACCTCACAACTTGAGTCGAGGTGGGGTAGGAAATGCCGGTTCGTGTTGGACCAGGCCACGATGTAAAGGCATGATGTACAAGGATTGCCAGCAGAATAGACTTATGCTATGTTCCCTACAATGGTGTGGGAAGATCATCTTGTAGAACCGGACACTGTTCGTCGTATCAGATCCGGACACGGTCTACGTGTTCGATAATTACCTTGGAGTATTCAGAGAAGGAACCCGCCTTGCAATGCCGAAGACAAGACTGCATGCCGGACTCATCGTCATTGAAGCCTGGTTCAGGGGCTACTGAGGGAGTCCTGGATTAGGGGGTATCCGGACAGCCGGAGTATATACATCGTCCAGACTATTAAAGCGTGAAGATAGAAGACACAAGACTCCGGCCCGTGTCCGGATGGGATTCTCCTTTGCATGGAAGACAAGCTTGGCGATCCGGATATTATGTTTCCTTCCTTGTAACCGACTCCATGTAAACCCTAGCCCTCTCCGGTGTCTATATAAACCATAGAGGATGGTCCTTAGAAGGCCGATCACAATTACAATCATACCATCATAGGCTAGCTCTTAGGGTTTAGCCTCTACGATCTCGTGGTAGATCTACTCTTGTACTATCTATATCTTCAATATTAATCAAGCAGGAAGTAGGGTTTTACCTCCATCGAGAGGGCCCAAACCTGGGTTAACATTGTGTCCCTTGCTTCCTGTTACCATCAGCCTAAGACACATAGATCGGGACCCCCGACCCGAGATCTGCCAGTTTTGACACCGACACCCCCCTTGGCTTAGGGGGCAAGCCTCCCCCCTTCGCCGCTGCCCCCCTCTTGATCCATCCGGAGGGGGCCGACCCCCCTCTCCCTTGCCCCTATAAATAGAGGGGAGGTGGGAGGGATGCCGTACCCTTCCCCTGGCGCAGCCCTCTCCCTCGCCAACACCTCCTCCTCCTCCGTAGTGCTTGGCGAAGCCCTGCCGGAGAACTACAAGCTCCACCACCACGTTGTCGTGCTGCCGGAGAACTGCAAGCTCCACCACCACGCTGTCGTGCTGCCGGAGCTCTCCCTCAACTTCTCCTCTCCCCTTGCTGGATCAAGAAGGAGGAGACATCCCCGGTCTGTACTTGTGTTGAAAGCGGAGGCGCCGTCCGTTCGGCGTTAGATCGGATCTTCCGTGATTTGAATCGCCGCGAGTCCGACTCCATCATCCGTGTTCTAGTAACGCTTCCGCTTAGCGATCTTCAAAGGTATGAAGATGCACATCCTCTCTCTCTTGTCGGTAGAATCTCCTAGATTGATCTAGGTGATATGTTGAAAATTTTGAATTATTGCTACATTCTCCAATAGTGGCATCATGAGCTAGGTCTATGCGTAGATTCTATGCACGAGTAGAACACAAGTATTTGTGGGTGCTGGTTTGTTCAATTTGCTTACCGTTACTAGTCCTATCTTGTTTCGGCGGTATTGTGGGATGAAGCGGCCCAGACCGACCTTACACGTACACTTACGTGAGACAGGTTCCACTGACTGACATGCACTTGTTGCATAAAGGTGCTACCGGGTTTCTGTCTCTACCACTTTAGTCTGATCGGATTCGATGAAAAGGGTCCTTATGAAGGGTAAATAGAAATTGGCATATCACTGTTGTGGCTTTTGCGTAGGTAAGAGACGTTCTTGCTAGAAACCCATAGCAGCCACGTACAACATGCAAAAACAATTAGAGGACGTCTAACTTGTTTTTGCAGGGTATGCTATGTGATGTGATATGGCCAAAAGAATGTGATGAATGATATATGTGATGCATGAGATTCATCATGTTCTTGTAATAGGAAGCACGACTTGCATGTCAATGGGTATGACAACTGGCAGGAGCCATAGGAGTTGTCTTAAATTATTGTATGACCTACGTGTCATTGAAAAATGCCATGTAATTACTTTACTTTATTGCTAACCGTTAGCCATAGTAGTAGAAGTAATAGTTGGCAAGACAACTTCATGAAGACACGATGATGGAGATCACGGTGTCATGCCAGTGATGAAGGTGATCATGCCGCGCCTCAAATATGAAGATCAAAGGCGCAAAATGATATTGGCCATATCATGTAACTTTATGATTTGCATGTGATGTTTGTCATGTTTACATCTTATTTGCTTAGAACAACGGTAGCATAAATAAGATGATCTCTCACTAAAATTTCAAGAAAGTGTTCCCCCTAATTGTGCACTGTTGCGAAAGTACATTGTTTCGAAGCACCACGTGATGATCGGGTGTGATATATTCTAACATTCGCATACAACGGGTGTAAGCCAGATTTACACATACAAAACACTTAGGTTGACTTGACGAGCCTAGCATGTACAGCATGGCCTCGGAACACAGGAGACCGAAAGGTCGAACATGAGTTGTATAGTAGATATGACCAACATGAAGATGTTCACCAATGATGACTAGTCCGTCTCACGTGATGATCGGACACGGCCTAGTTGACTCGGATCATGTATCACTTAGATGACTAGAGGGATGTCTATCTGAGTGGGAGTTCATTAAATAATTTGATTAGATGAACTTAATTATCATGAACATAGTGTAAAATATCTTTGCAATATGTCTTGTAGATCAAATGGTCCACGCTATTGTTGCCCTCAACTTCAACATGTTCCTAGAGAAAACCAAGCTGAAAGACGATGGTAGCAACTATAGGACCGGGTCTGGAACTTGAGGATCATCCTCATAGCTGCCAAGAAAGCATATGTCCTAGAAGCACCGCTAGGTAAAGCACCCATTTTCCCAGCAACTGAAGACGTTATGAACGCATGGCAGTCGCGTAGGGATGATTACTCCCTGGTTCAGTGCGGCATGCTTTACAGCTTAGAACCGGTGCTCCAATAGCGTTTTGGGCAGCACGGAGCATATGATATGTTCCAAGAGCTGAAAATGGTTTTCCAAGCTCATGCCCGGGTCGAGAGATATGAAGTCTCTGACAATTTCAATAGTTGTAAGATGGAGGAAAACAAGTTCTACAGTTGTAAGATATGAAGTCTCACTATGTCCGGGTTACATAACCGTTTGTCTCAGTTGGGAGTTAATCTCCTAGATGACTCGGTCATTGACAAAATCCTCCAGTCGCTCCCACCTAGCTACAAGATCTTTGTGATGAACTACAACATGCAGGGGCTGGAGAAGTGCAGGGGCTGGAGAAGTGCAGGGGCTGGAGAAGTCCATTCCTGAGTTATATTCAATGCTGAAATCAGCGGAGGTGGAAATGAAAAAGGAACATCAAGTGTTGATGGTGAATAAGACCACTAGTTTCAAGAAAGGCAAGGGTAAAAAGAAATTCAAGAATGACGGCAAGGGAGTTACCGCGCCCAGTAAATCAGTTGCCGGGAAGAAGCCAAATAATGGACCCAAGCCCGAGAGTCAGTGCTTTTATTGCAAGGGAAATGGTCACTGGAAGCGGAACTGCGCCAAGTACTTAGCGGATAAGAAAGCTGACAACACCAAAGGTATATGTTATATACATGTTATTGATGTGTACCTTACAAGTACTCGTAGTAGCTCCTGGGTATTTGATACCGGTGCGGTTGCTCATATTTGTAACTCAAAACAAGAGCTGTGGAATAAGCGGAGGCTGGCAAAGGACGAGGTGATGATGCGCGTCGGGAATGGTTCCAAGGTCGATGTGATCGCCGTCGGCACACTACCTCTACATTTACCTACGGGATTAGTTTTAAACCTCAATAATTGTTATTTAGTGCTAGCTTTGAGCATGAAGATTGTATCTGGACCTCGTTTGATGCGAGATGGCTACTCATTTAATTCTGAGAATAATGGTTGTTCTATTTATGTGAGAGATATGTTTTTTGGTCATGCCCCACTGGTTAATAGTTTATTCTTATTGAATCTCGAACATGATGTTACACATATTCATAGTGTGAATACCAAAAGATGTAAGGTTAATAATAATACTACTACATACTTGTGGCACTGCCACCTTGGTCACATTGGTGTCAAATGCTTGAAGAAACTCCATGCAGATGGACTTTTGGAGTCTCTTGATTATGAATCATTTGACACGTGCGAACCATGCCTCATGGGCAAGATGACCAAGACTCCGCTCTCCTGAACAATGGAGCGAGCAACCAACTTGTTGGAAATAATACATACTGATGTGTGCGGTCCAATGAGCGTTGAGGCTCGCGGTGGCTATCGTTATGTTCTCACCCTCACTGATGACTTAAGTAGATATGGGTATGTCTACTTGATGAAACACAAGTATCAGACCTTTGAAAAGTTCAAGGAATTTCAGAGTGAGGTGGAGAATCAACGTGACAAAAAAATAAAGTTCTTACAATCAGATCGTGGAGGAGAATATTTGAGTCACGAGTTTGGTACGCACTTAAGGAAATGTGGAATTGTTTAACAACTCACGCCGCCTGGAACACCTCAGTGTAATGGTGTGTCCGAACATCGTAATCGCACTCTATTGGATATGGTGCGATCTATGATGTCCCTTACCGATTTACCGCTATCACTTTGGGGTTATGCTTTAGAGACAGCCACATTCACTTTAAATAGGGCACTGTCTGAATTCGTTGAGATGACACCGTATGAATTATGGTTTGGGAAGAAACCTAAGCTGTCGTTTCTAAAAGTTTGGGGATGCGATGCTTATGTCAAGAAACTTCAACTTGAAAAGCTCGAACCCAAGTCGGAAAAATGCGTCTTCATAGGATACCCTAAGGAAACCATTGGGTATACCTTCTACCTCAGATCCGAAGGCTAGATCTCTGTTGCCAAGAACGGATCCTTTCTGGAGAAAGAGTTTCTTTCGAAATAAGTAAGTGGGAGTAAAGTAGAACTTTATGAAGTACCGCCTCTTGAACCGGAAAGTAGCGCAGCTCAGGAAAATGTTTCTGTGGTGCCTGCACCGACTAGAGAGGAAGTTAATGATGATGATCAAGGAACTTTGGATCAAGTTGATACTGAACTTCGTAGGATCCATGTATGAAAACAAAGTATGGACTTTGACAGACTTTCCCAATGATCGGCGAGCCCTAGAAAATAAATGGATCTTTAAGAAGACTGACGCAGATGGTAATGTGACTATCTATAAAGCTCGGCTTGTCGCTAAAGGTTATCAACAAGTTCAAGGGGTTGACTACGATGAGACCTTCTCACCCGTAGCAAAGCTGAAGTCCGTTCGAATCATGTTAGCAATTGCCGCATTCTATGATTATGAGATATGGAAAATGGATGTCAAAACGACATTCCTTAATGGTTTCCTTAAGGGAAGAATTGTATATGATGCAGCCAGAAGGTTTTGTCGATCCTATAAATGCTAACAAGGCGTGCAAGCTCCAGCGCTCCATCTATGGGCTGGTGCAAGCATCTCGGAGTTGGAACATTCGCTCTGTAGCATTTGGGTTTATGCAGACTATGGAGAAGTCTGCGTTTACAAGAAAGTGAGTGGGAGCTTTGTAGCATATCTCATATTATATGTGGATGACATACTAGTGATGGGAAATGATATAGAACTTTTAGAAAGCATAAAGGCCTACTTGAATAAGTGTTTTTCAATGAAGGACCTTGGATAAGCTGCTTACATATTAGGCATCAAGATCTATAGAGATAGATCGAAATGCCTCATCAGTCTTTCACCAAGCACATACCTTGATAAGATATTGAAGAAGTTCAATATGGATCAACCCAAGAAGGGGTTCTTGCCTGTTTTGCAAGATGTGAAATTGAGCACGGATCCATGTCCGACCTTGACAGAAGATAGAGAAAAGATGAGTGTCATCCCCTATGCCTCAGCCATAGGGTCTATTATGTATGCCATGCCATGTACCACACCTGATGTAAACCTTGCCGTAAGTTTGGTGGGAAGGTACCAAAGTAATCCTTGCAAGGAACACTAGACAGCGGTCAAGAATATTTTGAAGTACCTGAAAAAGGACTAAGGATATGTTTCTCGTTTATGGAGGTGACGAAGAGCTCGTCATAAAGGGTTACGTTGATGCTAGCTTCGACACAGATCTGGATGACTCCAAGTCACAAACCGGATACATGTATATTTTGAATGCTGGGGTAGTAAGCTAGTGCAGTTGCAAGCAAATCATGACGGGATCTACATGCGAAGCAGAGTACATGGCAGCCGCGGAGGAAGCACATGAAGCAATCTGGATGAAGGAGTTCATTACCGACCTAGGAGTTATTCCCAATGCGTTAGGCCCGATGACTCTCTTCTGTGACAACACTGGAGCTATTGCCCTTGCCAAGGAGCCCAGGTTTCACAAGAAGACCAGGCATATCAAGTGTCGCTTCAAATCCATTCGTGAAAAGTTCAAGATGGAGACAGATATTTGTAAAGTGCATATGGATCTGAATGTCGCAGATCCATTGACTAAACCTCTTCCACGAGAAAAACATGATCACCACTAGAACTCTATGGGTGTTAGATTCTTTACAATGTAACTAGATTATTGACTCTAGTGCAAGTGGGAGACTGCTGGAAATATGCCCTAGAGGCAATAATAAAATGGTTATTATTATATTTCCTTGTTCATGATAATTGTCTATTGTTCATGTTATAATTGTATTAACCGGAAACCGTAATACATGTGTGAATACCTAGGCCGTGAAATGTCCCTAGTGAGCCTCTAGTTGACTAGCACGTTGATCAATAGATGGTCATGGTTTCCTGACCATGGACATTGGATGTCATTGATGACGGATCACATCATTAGGAGAATGATGTGATGGATAAGACCCAATCCTAATCATAGCACAAGATCGTGTAGTTCGTTTGCTAAGAGCTTTTCTAATGTCAAGTATCATTTCCTTAGACCATGAGATTGTGCAAATCCCGGATACCGTAGGAATGCTTTGGGTGGGGACATTTAGGAAATCCAGAAAAACACTGGTTACTTCAAGCCAATGGCGCTCCCACCTCCCACTGCGGCGCTGACCTCACCTCTGGCGATCTCCACCACCCTCCACTAATCTGTGGATCTCTTCCTCTCTTCCTCTCGGGCGTCTCTTCTGGATCAAGGCAATACCCATCTCATATGGGTTCGTTTGGTGGATCTACCATTGGCTAGGATTTCTCCAAGGGCAGGGCTTTTTCTGATGAGGTTTTCAGATGCACTGGTCAAACGATCCATCCAATGGGACGAAGGAGGGCATTCACATTGATTGTGTCCTTTAGCCGCCATGCATTCTGGTTGTCGGAGGATTCGGTGGCGGCAGCTTTGGAGGCTGCAATTGGTGGATCGACAATTGATCTGCGGGTTCTCCATGTCAAAGACAAGCTTTTATCTTT
Organism: Triticum dicoccoides; assembly: GCF_002162155.2. Lineage (NCBI taxonomy): Eukaryota > Viridiplantae > Streptophyta > Magnoliopsida > Poales > Poaceae > Triticum > Triticum dicoccoides. Next base: position 561,323,382 of record NC_041387.1, on the reverse strand, counting down.
CCAAGTCTCATGCTAGCAAGTTGGTTTTATTATTATGGATCTGCGTTCTTTTGCTTGCGATCTGTTCAAATGTTATTTCAATCTTTGGGGCAATGGAGGGCCTAATTGGATTCGGGAGCTTAAGATCTGGCGTAAGGAATGTGATGCTGAGTGGATTCTGATTAGTCCTACTAAACATAGATCTTCTTTGGGTCTTTCGGCAATGCATAAACCTCCAGTTCGATCGTCTCTTAGGTCAGCTACTACTGTTCAAAAGAAATTGTCTTTTGCCACGTTTGAACAGTATTCTGCCTGCAAAGGTTATAGATATCCTGCTTCTCAAAATTGCATTGATACTATTATGGATGGTGGTTATAATCTTTCTGCTCATGAGCGTGTTTTTATTAGATAAGCACCCCCCTTGACTTGCATTGGATGGTGGCTCGACCACCTATCATGTTTGGTACTGTTCAACCATTACTGGAGTTGCACCGATCGACCACATCACCAACAGATCTGGTAACTATGGATCCGCGGCTCGTGGTTTCTGGTAATCTTTCTGCACAATTTGCGGAGGTGGCAATCTCTCCAGTTCAAAATGGTAGCTTGGAATCTAGCCCATCATCTTTGGTAGCCCACCATTCTGGCCCTGTGTCCCCAGAATTATCTGTTGGGCCATTATCTGGTTCTATGGTTAATGGGCCTGCCTCATCACAGAATACCCCAATTTCTGTGACGTTGGATGCATCTCATAGCCCAAGCCCACCAAACCCTCTACAGGAAATACCCTCCTCGCAAGAAGCGGCAAAGCAGTTTGATGCCATGGTCAATGACATGGTGGACCGGGTCCTAACTTGTACCGTTTGTTCTCTCAGGGGCCACCTTGCAGCCTCATGTGGAATGCGAGCGGTCTGCTCGGCTTGTTCTCGCACGGGTCACCTTAGCAGGGACTGCAATGATTTCGCGCGTACCAATGGATTGGCTTGGAGGCCAATTTCTCTGCAACAAATCACGAGTATTTCAGAAAACCCTGCTGGTCAGGGGAACGGTGCCGGAGTTATTGGGATATCTTGCCCAGTCACATCGTCACCGCCCACATTGCACCAATCCCTCCCTCTTCCTTCCAACAAAAACCCCATCCCCTGCCCAAGAGGCCGGCAATGGCAAACTATGAGCTTGATTCGCAGTGCTTCGTTCCGGCAGGCCATCACATCATCGATGGTGGAGACAGACGGCTTCCTCGCACCTTCATCACGCCTGTGGCTTGCCCTCCTCGCCGCCATGAGGATTACATGGTTGCTAAGGTCATGCCTGCTCCGGAGGGACCACTTGGTCCGGTCAGGGAAGAGATAGTTCAGTTCCTTCAAGACAGAGGTACTCTGGTTCGCTCCGCTCATCCTTGGTTTCATGGGGTAAGGTTATTCCAAGTCAGGGATCCATCTGTCAGATATACGTTGATTCAGCATGCCCCTTTTCCTCTGGGCAATGATTGTTTTGTTAGATTTATGAAACATGATGAGGAAGAGAATTTTAAGGGGAGTCATGTGTTCCGCAAGGGTTGGATTATGTTCATTGGGATTCCTCTTGATTATCGCAATACGGAGTTCATATCACAGGCGGTTGGCACCTTTGGGAAATTTCACTCTTGGGATAGTGAAGATCCATATTTGGTTAGGACTCTAGTGGAGGCAAGTTCCCCTGACACACCATTGGTGCCACGTGATGTGGTTTTTGGAGACTATGCTGAATGGGGAGGAGCTTAGGTTTTGTGGGCTGCTGCTTGCTATGTGTTGGGCGCTGATTTTGCTGATCAGATGCCAAATGATGAAGATCCAATGCCGCTGGATGGAAATCCTCATCCACTGCCTAGAAATCTACTACAAGATAATTTGATGTTTGTTCTTCTGCCATACCCGATGCTGGGGTGGAACGATGCACCTATACCTCCTCTAGTGCCTGAGGACAATAACATTGGTGACGCTGGACGGGGAAATGGAAACTGGGGGGATAATGAGGATGTGCATCAGCAGCCGCCTCAACCTGCGCTGCCTGAGCAGGACCAGGTATCTATTTTCATTGATCTGCCGGAGGGCTCTGGGTCTGTGGAACAACATGTGGAGATTCAGTTTGAGGAGCAAAATGAGTCACAGCCGGATCAACAGTTACATGACAATGTGCAGCAGGCTGTTGAGGAAAATCCTTTGGCAATTGTTCCATATCAACCTCCTATCATTCAGCAGCATCAGATACTCATTGGCATGGCAAAGATTGTGGCCGGGTCACCGCTTCCTCCGGAGATGATCTGGAAGAGATCTTTTGAAAATCTGCTGCCTGAATTTGTTCTCAAGGAGGTGCCTAGACCTATCTTCTTCAAGCCACTCGAGATAGTGACATATTCCAAGCGCACATGGACCATTGCCTTTGATGATTCTCAGAGAATGTCTTCTTTGGTGCCAAGCTTGCCCAGCAGCCTTGTTATAAGGAAGCCAATTGTGGCTAAACGCCCAGTGGCCAGAGCTCTTTTTGGAATGTCATCTGAAGAAGTTCTCAGTGCTATTGATAATGTAGTGTCGGATTTGGATGGGTCTGGAGAGCTGCCCCCTGTAGATGTTGTGCCTGGGGGCCTGGAGGATATATCCTCCTCTTCTGTGGTCTTTTCTTCTCCACAGGTCAAGGACAAGAAGCAAACAAGGAGAAGGAAGACAGTGGCTCCTTTGGTGGATACTTCGGTACGAAGATGTACGAGAAGCGCGGCAAAACTTGATGGGTTTAAACCTGTCAGTTTTGAGCAGCTTTTGCTCCAGCCCACCAAGAGGCGTCCACGGTCCAAGCCCACCCATGTGGAAGCCCAGCCCAAACCTGATGATGCTGGCGATAACGGCAAGTCTGAAGATGCTCCTCCACCCACGCCTCTCAATGTGCTGCAAGCAATTGGAGTGGAGCTGGAGATCGACCCCAACCTGCTGTCCAAGGAGAAGCTTATGGCTAATCCCAAGGATGATCCCTCCTCCAGTGGTGCTTAAATGTTGCAGCTTAAAACTTTAGCTAGGTGTAGCGAGCCTGTAAAATTCGCTGTCGTTTCTGTTGTTCTGAACTTTATGCTATGCGGTCAAAACTGGATGCCTTTTGTTTCTGATTGCGTGGGTTGTATGGCATTGTATGTCATGCAGTGGCTGATTCCTAGTTGTTGGTTATATTATGAATCAAAGATCTATATGTAATTGGAAGGCACTCTGTTGGAATGTTCGTGGTCTAAACTCTGAAACACGACAGCGTGCTGTTAGAGATAAAATTTCTGAAAGCCAGTGTGTGGTTGCTTGTTTTAAAGAAACTAAGTTATCAGATTGCCCTCGTTCTTTAATTAAGAGCATTTTTCCTGTGGGCTTTGATCAGTTTATTGAGTCACCCTCGAGAGGAGCCTCAGGTGGGATTCTGACAGTGTGGCGTTCAAATGTTTTTAAGGGTGTCTTACTTGAAGTAAAGCCTTTTGGAATTGTCATCAATTTCACCTCGATACATAATAATGACCAGTGGTTCTTAGTAAATGTTTACGAGCCTTGTCAGAGTGTTTTGAGGGATGAGTTTGTTAGCTAGCTGTATAATCTTGAGGTGGAACCTGATCAAAACTGGTTGTTAGTGGGATATTTTAATTTCATTCGCTCTATGGACAATCGAAATCTCTCGGGAGGGGATGTTAATGACATTTTTATCTTTAACGAGATCATTGGTCATTTAGGGCTGCTTGAGCTTCCTATAAAAGGTAGATGGTTTACGTGGTCTAACATGCAAGATGTTCCACTTCTTGAGCAATTGGACTGGTTCTTTACTTCCGCTAGTTGGATAAATCAATATCCCATGACACAAGTTGCTCCTCTTGCTAGAACTACATCTGATCATGTTCCTTGTGTAATTTCTATATGCACCACAATTCCTAAAGCCCATATCTTCAGATTTGAAAACTATTGGGTGCATCAACCTGGTTTCATGGACTGTGTGAGGGAGATTTGGAACAAACCTTCACATAAGGCTCATATAACTGCAGTTATTATGGGCAAATTTAAATCCCTCAGGTTTGCACTAAAGAAATGGCAGAAGGGGCTCTCACACATTAAATCTTTGATTGAAAAGTGCAATTGGGTAATTATGTGGCTGGATGATTTGGAGGATTGGAGGCCTCTTTCCCTACCTGAGCACAATTTCAGGAAGATATGTAAGATGCATCATGAACACCTTTTACATCTGCAGTTTTTATACTGGAGGAAAAGGTGTACTATCCGTTATATCAAGGTGGGAGAAGAAAATTCAAAATTCTTTCAGGCCATGGCAACAGAGAGATATAGGAAGAACTCTATTGCTAGTCTGCAACTGTCGGATGGAACCGTTTCTTCAGATCATGGGGAGATATCTAAGGAATTTTTGGTTGCTTTCAAGGGCAGAATGGGAACCCTTAAACCAATTTTTTGGGTAATGAAATCATTTCTTTAATCCCAAAAGTGCAAGGCTTTGAGGTGCTCACAAAACCTTTTCAGCTGCAAGAAATTGAAAAGGTCATAAAAGAAATGCCCATTGATTAAGCTCCAGGGCCAGATGGTTTTAATGGCCTTTTTATGAAGAGATGCTGGTCAATTATTTCAAGTGACTTTATTCGGTTGGTTAATGAGTTTCATGCAGGTACTGCCATTTTGGAAAACCTCAATGAAGCTTTCATCACTCTAATCCCAAAAAAGCATTCACCTGAGGGTGCAGGAGATTTTAGGCCAATCTCTTTGACAAGTGTGGGTCTAAAGTTTCTGACTAAGCTGGCAGCAAATAGGTTTCAGGAGGAAATCACCAAATGTGTTCATAGGAATCAATATGGCTTCATTAAGTCAAGAACAATTCAGGATTGTATTGCTTGGAATTTTGAGTATATTCACCAATGCAACCATTCCAAGAAGCCAATTATATTGCTCAAGCTTGACTTTGAAAATTCTCATGGCAAAAGGTTTTGATAGCAAATGGATCAATTGGGTTCAACAGTTATTATCCTCTGCAACCTCCTCCATCTTGCTGCAAATGTGGAGTTAAGCAAGGAGATCCTATCTCTCTGCTGTTTGTGATTGCTGCTGACCTTCTGCAAACCATGATCAATGATCTTTTGTATAGGGGTCTGCTTACCTTGCCATTGCCAACACATGATCCTGATTATCCAGTAGTACAGTATGCAGATGACACTTTTTTGTTTGTGAATGCTGACCCAGCTCAGTTGGAGGCCCTCAAATCAGTGCTCAACTCATTTTCCTTGGCAACTGGACTGCAAATCAACTTCCATAAGTCTTCAATGTACCCCATCAATGTGGAAGCCTCTGTTGCTTCTGCATTTGCTGCTTTATTTGGCTGTCAGCTTGGTTCTATGCCTTTTACTTATTTGGGACTTCCTGTTGGAACCACTAGGCCCAAAATTATTGATTTGCTTCCTCTGGTGGACTGTATGGAAAGAAGGCTAACTGCTAGTTCCTGGTTTTTACCACAAGGAAGTAGGCTGCAGTTGGTAAATTCAGTGATTTCTTCACTGCCCATATTCTTCCTTTGCAGTCTATCTTTGCCTCAAGGTATTCTTAAGCAGCTAGAATGGATTCAAAGGCAGTGCCTCTGGAGGAAATATGGTCAAGAGAAGGGGCACTCTCTGGCTGCTTGGCCCCTTGTCTGCAGGCCCAAGATGAAGGGTGGGCTTGGAATTCTGAATTTTGGACAACAGAATGATGCACTGCTCCTTAAGTACCTGAATAAATTCTATAATAAAGCTGATGTGCCATGGGTCCGTTTGGTGTCGGACTCATATTATTTTCAGAGAATTCCTCATGACACTATTCTCTGTGGTTCATTCTGGTGGAGGGACATCTATCTATCTATTATCTATCTATTATCTATTATCTATTATCTATTATCTATTATCTATTATTTACATAAAATAGAAGTCAAACAAGTCATCACGTTCGTCCACACAGTTTAAATTATCTCATCCATTAACTGCTTAATATAAACGGCTAAGATTTAAAGTTATAGCGTTACATACAAATGTTGTGTATAGGAATAAATTGTGTTGCACATGGCAAGGTTGTCACGTGCGTGCATATATGATGGAAAGCTATTACGTACTAAATCATGATCATGATTCACAAAAAAAGTATGCCACCATCACGATTTGCAAAAAAACAAAAAAGAAGAAAAAACAGAGTTTACTACCATCACGTGTGTTTTCCTTACGTGGGAAATACGGGACACGCAAAAGAAGCCAGCCATGGTACGCTTGGCCAGCCTGCCACGGCCAGTTTTTTTATACAATATCGGCCCATGTTGACACTAAATATTTGTACAAACCTCTGAGTCAACGTAATCATGTCAGTGAAAAAAACGAAGGTGATATTAAAAGATTAAAAGGTGGAAACACACATATCTATCCAACGGCACATATAGCTCCCGCCAAATCAATAGTAAAAACATTATATTTATCTACGAAATTCAAAATAAGAAAAAAATAGCACTTTGGTTTTAGAATAAAATATATGCAATATTTATAAATAGCTAAATTAGAATTCAGTTGTAGTATTAAAAAGCTGGGGTTTAAAATATGTAACATTTCTTACAAATATTATTACATGCAAATAGTTTACAGCTCTCACCAAATCAACAGTAAAACCCTATATTTTATTTAAGAAACTAAAAAAAAAGATGCTAGCTCTGTGGTTTTAGAATAAACTTTATGTAATGTATATAAATAGCTAAATTGAAATTCAGTTGTAATATTAAAAGGCTGATATTTAAAACATGTAGTAGAATTTCATACATATATTATTACGTGCAAGAAGTTTACATGGCACATAGGAATAGTTCAGCATGTCGTACGAGTCACACTCATATACCTATCCTATTAAAAATATATGTACAAGACAATCATACATAATCATGTGCTGGCACTCCTTTTTTTTAGAATTGTTGGTACTCCTAAATTGAAGAGTCCAAGCAACCTACAAAAATGATGCAAAAGAGCACCCTGCAAAAAGAGTCCAAGCAAAATAAGCATAAATGGTTTAATCAATCAAGGCTGTTTTTCAGGGTTAAAAAAATCATAGTACGCATCACCAACATCAATCTGGGCTTCACTTTTTTCTTAGTGGCAGTGCGTCACGTTGGGGTTAAAACCTTTCTCTACCTAGATTAAAAAACATGTTTATGTATATAGCAAGGAGTTTGGGCAAAAAGATTGGCAAAAACTTTTGTTAAAAAAGTAAAGATGTTAGCATTAATAAATCATGGAAAAAATAGAACAAGAAAAATGTTTGTTGCCAAAACTTATAAAACTGGCTACTAATATATTAATGATTTTTAGACCTCACAAGGAAAATAGTACCAATTTATCAACGATTCACCTGCAATAATAACATCCTATAGCATATTCATGTGAAAAATGAGCAAATTTTCATCTCGAGAAAAATATAAAATGTCGTGTGTAGATGGACATGTGTTTAAAATCTAGCCGCGCAAATGCGCGGGTCACCCTGCTAATTTGTAAATTAATGGACAAGTATAGGGTTGTTACCTCTATCATTGTTGGCAAAGGAGATACTGTTCTATTTTGGTCTTATCATTGGGAGATTGACCAGTCTTGCATTCCTCTGCAAAAAAGGTTTCCAAGGCTTTTCTCTTTTTGCGTGTAGAAGAACCTTTCTGTCTTGGAATTGATTCAAACAGAAAATTTGCAGCAAATGTTTTCATTGCCATTGTCTGAGCTGGCTTTTAGGGAGTTTAATCAGCTTTCGAGCTTGTTATCTGGGACTTCATTTGACAATGGTTGCACTGATTTATGGGCTTCGAGACATGGGTAAAAGGCAGAGTACTCGGCAAAGAAGTACTATGATTTTGTCCACCAGCCTGTTATTGTCAATCCCATTCTTAGCTGGATTTGGAAAAGCTGTTGTACCATGACAATTAAAATGTTTGCATGGCTGGTCATTATGGACAGAATTAACACCAAAGATATGATTCAAAGACGACATTGGAGAATTAATGATGGACCTAGTTGTGTCCTTTGCCCGACTGGAGTACTTGATGATAGGAATCATCTATTCTTCCAATATAACTTCAGTATGAGAATCTGGAACTACCTACAGGTTTCCTGGTTGGATAGCAATGATATGGTGCAAATTGCTTTACATGCAAGGAAGGATTTTAATAAGCCTTTTTTCTCCGAGGTGGTTTTTCTTGAAATGGGTTTATTCATGATATTACTATTCTTTCACACCGGATCAAGATCAGATACAAGGAGGATCTACTCAAATGGATTGATTTCCTGCCTCCTTGAGAGGCTTGTAACTTCTTTCTTTCCTAGTTGTAGTCCTTCCCGCTTTGTTTATTTTCTTAGAGTACTATAGCTTTTCTTGTATAGATTTTCTCTTTGTTTGTTCCCCCTCTTGAGGAACTTTGTATTTATTCTTTGTTTCTTTATTAATAAAATGCTGTGGGGTGTAAGCCCTGCAGTCTTCAAGGTCAAAAAAACATAACTGGGTGGCTATAAAGGTACACAACAGGTATCTCCGAAAGTGTCTGTTGAGTTGGAACGAATTGAGACTGGGATTTGTCACTACGTGTGACGGAGAGGTATCTCTGGGCCCACTCGGGAATGCATCATCATAATGAGCTTAATGTGACAAAGCAGTTAGTCATGGGATCATGCACTACGAAACGAGTAAAGAGACGTGCCGGTAACGAGATTGGACGAGGTATTGGGATACCGACCATCAAATCTCGGGCAAGTAACATACCGATTGACAAAGGAAATTGTATACGGCATTGATTGTATCCCCTACATCGTGGTTCATCCGATGAGATCATCTTGGAACATGTGGGAACCAACATGGGTATCCAGATCCCGCTGTTGGTTATTGGCCAGAGAGATGTCTCGATCATGTCTGCATGATTCCCGAACCCGTAGGGTTTACACACTTAAGGTTTGGTGACGCTAGAGTTGTTATGGGAAATAGTATGTGGTTACCGAATGTTGTTTGGAGTGTCAGATGAGATCCCGGATGTCACGAGGAGTTCCGGAATAGTCCGGAGATAAAGATTTATATATGGGAAGTCCTTATTCGGTCACCGGAAGTGTCCGGGGGTTTATCGGTATTGTACCGGGACCACCGAAAGGGTTCTAGGGGTCCACCAGGAGGGTCCACCTGCCCAAACGGACCTATGGGCTGAATATGGAGGGGAACCAGCCCCTAGGTGTGCTGGGAGCCAACCCCCCTAGGGCCCATGCGCCGAGGGTTGGGGGGGGGGACCCTAAAGGGGGCGCCCCCCTTGGCTTGGCAGGCAAGCCTTCCCCCCTTGGCCGTCGCCCCCCTCTAGATCCATCTGGAGGGGGCCGGCCCCCCTCTCCCTTGCCCCTATAAATAGAGGGGAGGTAGGAGGGCTGCCGTACCCTTCCCCTGGCGCAGCCGTCTCCCTCCCCAACACCTCCTCCTTCGTGTAGTGCTTGGGGAAGCCCTGCCGGAGAACTGCAAGCTCCACCACCACGTTGTCGTGCTGCCGGAGCTCTCGCTCAACTTCTCCTCTCCCCTTGCTGGATCAAGAAGGAGGAGACGTCCCTGGGCTGTACGTGTGCTGAACGCGGAGGCGCTGTCCATTCGGCATTAGATCGGATCTTCCGTGATTTGAATCGCCGCGAGTACGACTCCATCATCTGCGTTCTAGTAACGCTTCCGCTTAGCAATCTTCAAAGGAATGAAGATGCACATCCTCTCTCTCTCTCTTGTTGGTAGAATCTCCTAGACTGATCTTGGTGATACAAAGAAAATTTTGAATTATTGCTACTTTCCCCAACATGTGCGCCTTGGGCCTGCTCCCGTGCGCGCACACCTTGCCGAACCCCGCTGCCCTGGTGCTTTGGCCTTATCCTCGTGAGGAGCCCTCGAACAAGCTCACAGGTACCCGCACCCCTCATATCCGTGCCCCCCGGGCAGCATGACGCGGTGCACTAAGTCAGAGCTAATCCATGATAGGGGGCTCACGTAAGGAGGAATAAGGTTCTCATCAGGTTTCCTTCCCTTTAAAATAGCCCTGCGGCGGTTCTGTGGCGGCTCCTAAGACCCCAAGGCACCTCCCGAGGTCTGTGACCACCAGGTTCCCGGGAAAGGGGGCCTTGTTGGGTGCCAAAAGCCAACTCCTCGAGAGGCGAAAAGCTACTGCACGCATGTCAAGCTAAGTTTTCCCACCCTTGCCTACTCAGAGCACAAACATTACGCACAACATTAAAATAGCAAGCATAGCATAAAGGGCATAACTGCCATATTCATTACACGCCCCAGCGGGGTACACTATCTTTTTTCAAATTACAGCAGAAAGGAAAGGCTAAACAAAGAGGACCCGAGGGCGTGCGAATACGATGCTAGTGCCGCGTCCTCAAGCAGCGCCTCAAGGTGGCCCCGTCTCTCCACCAGTTCCCCCATAGGCGACCTGGGGCCATGGCCGGTCTTGAGTCCAAGTTCGGCGGCCCCGGGCTCATGCCGGGCTCCTCTCCAGCTTCACCGGAGCTCTGCGGTGGGACGAGCCACTGTCGTCCTCGATCGGAGCGCGACGGCTGGTCATAGCCACCACTACTCGAGCTCTCATCCGAGGAAGGGCTGCCTCTGCAAGAAGAGAAGCGCACACCGCCAAGTCTAGGCTCACCCTCGTCGCCCTCGTCGTTGCTGCCGTCTTCCGGGCAGCACCCCAGACGGCGGCCGTCCTCCCTGAACACCCTCACATAGAGGGTCGCCAGGCCGTCGTACTTGAAGTGGAGGGTGCACCTCCCGCTCAGGCCTCACGCGTGGGCGAATGTCTGCCAGCCACGGGCCAGGACAACGCCGCCTGAGGCAGCGAACTCGGTCCTGATTCACGAGGCCCTGCTACAGCAGCCGTCAGCCTGTAGCCAGAGACCATCAAGCCCCGAGGATGGAAGCTCGCCAGAGAAGAAGCGCGGAAGATGGAGCGAGGTGCCGGCCGGGCTCTCCGACCACAACATGAACTCAGGGAGCACGTCCAGCGAGGAGAAGCGCGGTCGAGGAGGGCGCACGATCACAGCGCGCCTCCCTTCGTCATGGGGGCTTCTCCGAAGCCGGTGGCCCATGCCGTGAGAAGTGGTACCATCGCGAGCACCAAGAGAAATGCCAGCCCTGGGGGATGCACACGCGCACCCCCTGTGGCCCACAGTGGGGGTTGCAGGGTGCTTACGGGGATGACCGCAACCTCTCTTGGGAGGTGGAGAGGCTGGTCCCTCCTTGGGAGCCTTCCCCTTTTCGGCCGCCAAAGACCTCCCCATCGGCGCCATGGGAGCAAGGCGGAGAAGGAGAAGAAATGGGCTGCGAGAATATGAAGGAGAGATGAGCGAGGGGCCTCTGCCCCCCTCATTATAGCCAAGGAAGGCCAACCGCCGGCCTCCACGACCTCGCGCCATGATGATGTTCTGCATGCTGCATCATCCCATCAAGTCAAGCAGTTGCTGAGGCAGCGTGGGGAAGTGGAGATGCCCACATCCCATCAATCGCGACGCGTCATCAAGGCCGTAAGTGGTTAGGGCCCATGGCACTCTGCACTTGCCCTTTGGTTTCGCCTGGAAGCCAAGTCCGAGCGCGCCTTAGGCCCCGGGGCCACTGTCGGGTTCTAGATATGGGGGTATCCAGACTTGCCTGCCTGCCCCCCACAGCGTGGCCCCATCGATGGCCTGGTACGGGCCAGCTTTAGCATCAACGACTCAAGACCCTCGCGAGGAGCCAAGCCTCGTGAGGCGGACGACACCAAGACCCCCTGAGTGGATCGGCCTCCTCAGGTTTGCTCCCGATGGGCGGAGAGTCCTATGCAAGGTGCACCTCATAAGGCTCAGCTGACGTGAGCCATGACGACCAAGGCCAGGCAGGCGGTAGCGGGCACAGAGTGCCAGTTTCCTCTTCGGTGCAAGGGAGGCAGGCCACAGGCGCGGAGTCCCGAGGAACCAGCCAAAGGTTTCCATTCTGGTGTAACGAGACCAAGACCGCCAGGACGGCAGGACGGAGGTCATCACCGAGGCCACCACAGCGTCACGACAAGAGGCTTTTCGCAGGCAAAGACCACTTTAGTCAGGATAGGATGTACTACTTGTCCCCTTTCAAATCTGGCCGTTGTGGGATCCCTTCCCGCCAACATTTGGGAAGAGGACCAAGGCCACTATAAATAGGACTTAGCCACCACCATAGGGGGCATCTGATTCAGATCGGGTCCATTCTCACCCGACCACCTCACAAGATCTCTTAAGCTCAAGAATGCCTCACCTCCTAAGGCCAGTTCATCCACTGTACTAGTTCATCCTCAGCCCTTCGAGGCAATCCACCAAAATGCTGGAGTAGGGTATTACACCGCAAGGTGACCCGAACCAGGATAAACTACTGTGACCTTTGTCTCTTTGAGCCCTACGCGCTAGGCTTAGGAGGATTGCGAGTAGGAAGGCTAGGTAGGTTGAGATCTCTGCATGCACCCCAGAGTTTGAACCTTTCAAGGGTTTGCAGAACCCGTAATCCGACATAAACCCTCTAGTTTATATAGACACCGGAGGATCTAGGGTTGTACAAAGTCGGTTACAGAGAAAGGAAAGTACATGATTCAAACGCCAAGCTTGCAATCCACGCAAAGGAGAGTCCCATCCGGACACGGGGAGGTCCTTCTATCTCGTATCTTCACGGCCCATCAGTCCGGCCCATGTCACATAGGTCGGCTCCCCGAGGACCCCATAGTCCAGGACTCCCTTAGCGGGCGACAGCGAGGAAGGAGGTGTCCTTACCCCAGCCGGCCTGTGGACCCCGTGGACCCACCTGTCGGCCAGTAGGCGTTGGCCAGCTGTTGGCCCCGCGAGCGTTAAGTGGAAGCGCATTTGGTAAACTACGTTTTCGTCTACTAAAAGTGTATTTCTCTATGCCTTCTGTTAAGAATACGCTTTGAGTACTTGATGTCTACTACACAACCTTCTTCTTGTAGACGTTGTTGGGCCTGCGAGTGCACAGGTTTGTAGGACAATAGCAAATTTCCCTCAAGTGGATGACCTAAGGTTTATCAATCCGTTGGAGGCGTAGGATGAAGATGGTCTCGCTCAAACAACCCTGCAACCAAATAACAAAGAGTCTCTTGTGTCCCCAACACACCCAATACAATGGCAAATTGTATAGGTGCACTAGTTCGGCGAAGAGATGGTGATACAAGTGCAATATGGATGGTAGATAAAGGTTTTTGTAAGCTGAAATAATAAAAACAGCAAGGTAACAAGTGGTAAAAGTGAGGATAAGCGGTATTGCAATGATAGGAAACAAGGCCTAGGGTTCATACTTTCACTAGTGCAAGTTCTCTCAACAATAATAACATAGATAGATCATATAACAAGCCCTCAACATGCAACAAAGAGTCACTCCAAAGCCACTAATAGCGGAGAACAAACGTAGAGATTATGGTAGGGTACGAAACCACAAAAGTTATTCTTTCGGATCGATCTATAAAAGAGTTCGTACTAGAATAACACCTTAAGACACAAATCAACCAAAACCCTAATGTCACCTAGATACTCCATTGTCACCTCAAGTATCCGTGGACATGATTATATGATATGCATCACACAATCTCAGATTCATCCAACCAACATAAAAATACTTCAAAAAGTGCCCCAAAGTCTCTACCGGAGAGTCAAGAACGTGTGCCAACCCCTATGCATAGGTTCATGGGCGGAACCCACAAGTTGGTCACCAAAACATACATCAAGAGGCACATGATATTCCATTGTCACCACAGATAAGCATGACAAGACATACATCAAGTGTTCTCATAAAAGACTCAATCCGATAAGATAACTTCAAAGGGGAAACTCAATTCATCACAAGAGAGTAGAGGGGGAGAAACATCATAAGATCCAACTACAATAGCAAAGCTTGGGATACATCAAGATCGTGCCATAGAGGGAACACGAGATAGAACACGAGAGAGAGAGAGATATCAAACACATAGCTACTGGTACATACCCTCAGCCTCGAGGGTGAACTACTCCCTCCTCATCATGGATAGCGATGGGATGATGAAGATGGCCACCGGTGAGGGTTCCCCCCCTTCGGCAGGGTGCCGGGAAGGGCTCCCGAGAGGTGTTTGGTGGCTACAGAGGCTTGCGGCGGCGGAACTCCCGATATATCTTCTGTTCTGGAAGTTTTAGGGTATGTAGGTATATATGGTTGCAAGGGGTACGTCGATGGACCTCCGGGGTGCTCACCAGGCAGGGGGCGCGCCCAGGGGGGTAGGGCGCGCCCCCACCCTCGTGGGCAGCCCGGGACTCCCCTAACATGCACTCCAAGTCTATCAGGTTGCTTTGCTTCTAAAAATAACTTCTCCAGTTGATTTCGTTCCATTTTGACTCCGTCTGATATTCCTTTTCCTCGAAACACTAAAATAGGCATAAAACAACAAATCTGGGCTGGGCCTCCGGTTAATAGGTTAGTCCCAAAAATAATATAAAAGTAGATAATAAAGCCCAATATTGCCTAAAATAGAAGATAAAGTAGCATGGAGCAATCAAAAATTATAGATACGTTGGAGACGTATCAAGCATCCCCAAGCTTAATTCCTGCTCGTCCTCGAGTAGGTAAATGATAAAAAAGAATTTTTGATGCGGAGTGATACTTTGGCATAATTTCAATGTAAATCTTCTTAATTGTGGTATGAATATTCAGATCCGAAATATTCAAGACAAAAGTTCATATTGACATAAAAGTAATAATACTTCAAGCATACTAATCAAAGCAATCATGTCTTCTCAAAATAGCATGGTTAAAGAAAGTTATCCCTACAAAATCATATAGTCTGGCTAAGCTCTATCTTCATCACACAAAGTATTTAATCATGCACAACCCCAATGATGAGCCAAGCAATTGTTTCATACTTTAGTAATCTCAAACTTTTTCAACTTTCACGCAATACATGAGCGTGAGCCATGGACATAGCACTATAGGTGGGATAGAATGGTGGTTGTGGAGAAGACAAAAAAGGAGAAGATAGTCTCACATCAACTAGGCGTATCAACGGGCTATGGAGATGCCCATCAATAGATATTGATGTGAGTGAGTAGGGATTGCCATGCAACGGATGCACTAGAGCTATAAGTATATGAAAGCTCAACAAAAGAAACTAAGTGGGTGTGCATCCAACTTGCTTGCTCACGAAGACCTAGGGCACTTTTGAGGAAGACATCATTGGAATATACAAGCTAAGTTCTATAATGAAAAATTCCCACTAGTATATGAAAGTGACAACATATGAGACTCTCTATCATGAAGATCATGGTGCTACTTTGAAGCACAAGTGTGGTAAAAGGATAGTAGCATTGTCCCTTCTCTCTTTTTCTCTCATTTTATTATTAATATTTTTTTATTTTGGTGGGTGAGGGAGTCTTGGATTAGGGGGTGTCCGGATGGTCGGACTATGACCTTTGGCCGGACTCCCGGACTATGAAGATACAAGATTGAAGACTCCGTCCCGTGTCCGGATGGAACTTTCCTTGGCGTGGAAGGCAAGCTTGGCGATACGATATGAAGATCTCCTCCCGTTGTTACCAACTCTGTGTAACCCTAGCCCTCTCTGGTGTCTATATAAACCGGAGAGTTTTAGTCCGTGGGACGAACAACAATCATACAATAGGCTAGCTTCTAGGGTTTAGCCTCTCTGATCTCGTGGTAGATCCACTCTTGGACTACCCATATCATCAATATTAATCAAGCAGGAGTAGGGTTTTACCTCCATCGAGAGGGCCCGAACCTGGGTAAAAACATTGTGTCCCTTGTCTCCTGTTACCATCCGCCTAGACGCATAGTTTGGGACCCGCTACCCGAGATCCGCCGGTTTTGACACCGAAATTGGTGCTTTCATTGAGAGTTCCTCTGTGTCGTCACCTTTAGGCCCGATGGCTTCTTCGATCATCAATCACGACGCGGTCCAGGGTGAGACCTTTCTCCCCGGACATATCTTCGTATTCGGCGGCTTCGCACTGCGGGCCAACTCGCTTGGCCATCTGGAGCAGATCGAAAGCTGTGCCCCTGGCCATCAGGTTAGGTTTGGAAGCTTAAATTACACGGCCGACATCCGCGGGGACTTGATCTTCGATGGATTCGAGCCACGGCCGAGCGTGCTGCAATGTCCCGATGGGCATGATCTAACTCTGCCGCCGGACAGCGCCCGGAGTGCCGCTCAGGTGTCCACTCCGATCATTAGCTCGGAGCCGACTGCGCTAGTCGGGGATGGACGGTTGGACGTCACCCCGGGAGCCGCAATCTCTATGGCGATAGAGCCGAATACCAGCCTAGTCCTTTGCCGGGTCCGTTACTCCAAGGTGTCGGACTCCGCTCCAGACTCTGTATATTCTGCACCCCTTCCGATCAAACCCGATTGGCTCCGATCATGGAGTTCACCGCCACAGACGTCTTTCAGCACTCGCCCTTTGGCGATATCCTGGATTTACTAAAGTCTCTCTCTTTGTCAGGAGAGCCCTGGCCGGACTATGGTCAGCAGGGTTGGGATGCGGACGACCAAGAAATTCGAAACCCACCCACCACCCATTTTGTAGCCACTGTCGATGATCTAACCGACATGCTCGGCTTCGACTCCGAAAACATCGACGGTATGGACGGCGATGAAGGAGACGACCAAGAACCAACACCTATAGGGAACTGGAAAGACACCTCGTCATATGACATATACATGGTGGACACCCCCAAAGCAGGGGATGGCGATGAAAAAACAGAGGACGACCCCTCCAAGAAGCAACCCAAGCACCAACGTTAGCGGCGCCGCTCTAAATCCCGCCAAAGCAAGAACGGCGATTCCTGCACCGGAGATAACAACATGCCGGACAGTGCCGAAGACAACCCCCTCCAGTAGGATTCAGTGCAGGAGGACGAAGGAGCCAGCCCTCATGAGAGAGCGGCCGACAGAGAGGTCGCGGACGACAATTATATGCCTCCCTCCTAAGACGAGGCAAGCCTCGACGACGACGAATTCGTCGTTCCAGAGGATCCTGTCAAACAAGAGCGTTTCAAACGCAGGCTTATGGCCACGGCAAGCAGCCTCAAGAAAAAACAGCAGCAACTTAGAGCTGACCAAGACTAGCTAGCCGACAGATTGACCGAAGTCCTGGCGGCCGAAGAGTATAAACTCGACCGCCCCTCCAAGAGCTACCCAAAGCGCAGGCTGCTACCCCAACTTGAGGAGGAAGCAACTAATCCTACATCACCAGCGTACGATGCGCCCGATCGGCCACCCTGTGGCCGCGACAGAGAGGCCTTCAGGCCCTCGACCAAAGTCACACCCCGACACCGCTCAAAACATACCAGAGTACGGGGAGACGCAACAGACCTACGAGACATATTGGAGAATAAGGCAAGGCAAACAAGATCGATCTACGGATCGCATGTGCGCCCCGCTTCACGTGACGCTAGCCGTCACGCCGGACATGATAAATATGGCCAGGCCGAATACAACAGACCAAGCTCATCCGAGCTGCATCGTGATATAGCCCAATACAGGGGCGCCGCACACCCACTATGCTTCACAGACGAAGTAATGGATCATCAAATCCCCGAGGGCTTTAAACCCGTAAACATCGAATCATACGATGGCACAACAGATCCTGCGGTATGGATCGAGGATTATCTCCTTCATATCCACATGGCCCGTGGTGATGATCTACACGCCATCAAATACCTCCCGCTCAAGCTTAAAGGACCAGCTCGACATTGGCTTAACAGCCTGCCAGCAGAGTCAATTAGTTGCTGGGAGGACCTGGAATCCGCATTCCTTGACAACTTCCAGGGCACTTATGTGCGACCACCAGACGCCGATGACCTAAGCCACATAATCCAGCAGCCAGAGGAATCAGCCAGACAATTCTGGACACGGTTCCTAACCAAGAAAAATCAAATAGTTGACTGTCCGGACACCAAGGCCCTTGCAGCCTTCAGGCACAACATCCGAGATGAATGGCTTGCCTGGCACCTAGGACAGGAAAAGCCGAAATCTATGGCAGCCCTCACGACACTCATCACCCGCTTTTGTGCGGGAGAAGACAGCTGGCTAGCTTGTAGCAATAACATAACCAAGAGCCCTAGAAATTCGGATACCAAGGACAACAATGGCAGGTCACGTCGCAACAAGCACAAGCGCCGCATTAACGGCGACAATACTGAAGATACGACAGTCAATGCCGGATTCAGAGGCTCTAAACCCGGTCAGCGGAAGAAGCCATTCAAAAGGAACCTTCCGGGCCCATCCAGCTTAGACCGGATACTCGATCGCTCGTGCCAGATACACGGCACCCCCGAACAGCCAGCCAACCACACCAACAGGGATTGTTGGGTGTTCAAGCAGGCAGGCAAGTTAAGTGCCAAAACCAGAGACAGGGGGCTGCATAGCGATGACAAGGAGGAGCCCCGGCCGCCGAACAACAGAGGACAGAAGGGATTCCCCCCGCAAGTGCGGACGGTGAACATGATATATGCAACCCACATCCCCAAAAGGGAGCGGAAGCGTGCTCTCAAGGACGTCTATGCGTTGGAGCCAGTTTCCCCAAAGTTCAACCCATGGTCCTCCTGCCCGATCACTTTTGATCAAAGGGACCACCCCACTAGCATCCATCACGGCGGATTCGCCGCATTGGTCCTAGACCGAATTATCGTCAGATTTCACCTCACCAGAGTCCTAATGGATGGCGGTAGCAGCCTGAACTGGCTTTATCAGGATAGAGTGCAAAAAATGGGTATCGATCCATCAAGGATTAAACCCACAAAGACAACCTTTAAAGGCGTCATACCAGGTGTAGAAGCCAGTTGTACAAGCTCGGTTACACTCGAAGTGGTCTTCGGATCCCCGGATAATTTCCGAAGCGAAGAGTTAATCTTCGACATAGTCCCATTCCGCAGTGGCTATCACACCCTGCTCGGACGAACCGCATTTGCAAAATTCAATACGGTGCCGCAGTACGCATATCTCAAGCTCAAGATGCCAGGACCTCGTGGAGTCATCACGGTAAATGGAAACACCGAACGCTCCCTCCGAACGGAGGAGCACATGGCAGCCCTGGCGGCGGAAGTACAGAGTAGCCTTTCAAGGAAATTCTCCAATCCAGGTGTCAAATATCTGGACAACGTCAAGCGAGCACGAAGTAACCTACAACAAATCCGGCTGGCACGTTCCGAGCAAACATAGTAGTGCAGCCCCAACCCCAGCCCTCGCCAGATGGTGATATCGGTACCACACGTACATAATTACGCCTTAGAGATACCATGGGCATAAGGGGAGGGGCACAACTACGGCACGCCCAGAATGCGGCTCAACCGCACTAAGGGGCTCCCTATTCCTCCGTTTCCTTTTTATACACTTTCAGGACCCAACTATTCGGAAGGCCTGTCCGGCAATACACTCGCCGAACACACGATGCAACAACCAGGGAGAGAACAAGCCGCGTCAAATGTCCAGGTGGTCTCTATAACGAGCTTAATACCTGTTTTACTTAAAGTCCCGTAGCTTGCCCCTGGAAGGGGACAGGTCAAATAATCCCATCTCTTGCATATCGCACTACCTGTATCGTTCTGCTTTCATAGCAGCCCCTTTTTTAATAAACAATACATAGCTCTCATCTATTATTGTACTCATCTATTTTTTATATACAAATATGTTCAGTCATGACATTCTGCAACCGTACACTTTGGTACGGCCAATACACCAGGGGCTTAAGCACCCCATAACATGGTGTGCGAAGACCGAACACTCTCATGAGTGCGGCACCCCAAACTTATAGCACTATATGCATCGGCTCCGAATCATGTCTTTGGTCAATAGTTGGGTTTGCCCGGCTCCCATGTTTTGGTACCTTACGTTCCGCAATGTTGGCTAAGGTAGCACTGGGAGAACTACTGCGATTGTGCCCCTGTTGAGCTGGGTAAACACGTCAGTAGAGAAAGATAAAACCGACCATCATGATAGTGCGAGAGACCGGTCGCTGTTCGCGAGGTTTTTCGAGTCCTTAAAGACTTATGCCGCTTAGAGCGAGGAGCCGGACTTATCCGGCCTAGGCGTGGATAGTGCCCCGAACTCAGTCTTCCGAATACTAGGGGCTTCGCTGAAATTTAAAATTATAGAATTCTATGGCTAAGTGAGAGTGATAAAGCACTATAAGTCCGATGGCCTGGTTCGTTGTGCTGAGTGCCTCCCTAGATGGACCCAAGAATGGGAACAAGAGCGCTCAGGTTTATCCCGAACACCCCAGCACTCGTGGCATGGGGGTAGAAGCCGACGACTTGCATCTCTCAGATTTGATAAACGGCCGCACAGAAGGTAATATTTTAAATTAATAAAGCGTTGCTTAACGCATATGAACAAAGTTTTTAGCGTACAGGATAATAGATGCGAGTCTACTCAAAAATTAAATCTTTGGAGCATTCGTCCGCTATAAGGCGGGCACCCTTCAGGACGCCCTTATAATACATCTCGGGCGTGCGATACTCCTTGCCCGGCGGTGGCGCGTCCGTCAAAAGCTTCTCAGCGTCCAGCTTGCCCTAGTGCACTTTAGCACGGGCAAGGGCCCGACGGGCACCTTCGATACAGACGGAGCGCTTGATGACTTCAATCCATGGACACGCGTCCACCAGCCGCCGCACCAGCCGAAGTAACTCCCAGGCATGGCTTCTCTAGGTTACATCCGAACTATGAGGCCCTTCATGGCCTGTTCGGCCACCTTGTGGAGTTCGACCAGCTGCTTCAGCTGGTCGCTCAGGGGCACCGGATGTCTGGCCTCAGCATAATGAGACCAGAACACCTTTTCCGTCGAGCTCCCCTCTTCGGCTCGGTAGAATGCAGCAGCATCAGAAACACTACAGGGCAGATCGGCGAACGCTCCTGGAGAGCTCCGAATTCGGGTAAGTAAAGAATAATTTACTTTTATATTCTTGCTTTGCATTAAGAATGCCTTACCCGCCGCTATCTTCTTCATCCCCTCGATCTCCTGAAGGGCCTTCTGGGCTTCGGCCTTAGCGGTCTTGGCACTCTCAAGAGCCAAGGCGAGCTCGGACTCTCGAGTCTTCGAGTCACGCTCCAAACTCTTGTTTTTTTCCACGAGAGCCTGGAGCTCTTGCCGCACCTCCGCCACCCGCGCCTCCTGCTTCTCTTGCTCGGTGCGCTCCAAGGCCGCACTGCTTTCAGCCTTGGAGACCGCCTCCTTCAGGGTCGCCACCTCGGACGTGGCCCCTGCAACATTCACGTTGGTCCTGTCATTTTTTTGCAACCAAGTATTTCTATATACATTTACATGCGGTATTACATACCCTCCTTGTCCTCGAGCCTCTTCTTGGCATGGCCGAGCTCGTTCTTGGACCGCTCAACGTTCTCCTTCAATGCATTGACCTCCGCAGTCAGTGCAGCAGAGGTCAGCAGCGCAGCCTGCATTCCCATATTGACATATTTTTTAGACTCCTGCGTAAATCTTTTTAGATCCTCAGCTCGACTTTTCTTTCCGAACACCGAACTAAGCATCAGGGGCTACTGTCTATGCGGTAACATTTTTATATATGTTTTTGAACACATACCTCAAAGCCTGTTAACAGGCTTGGACAGGCTTCTATCAGCCCGCTCTTGGCGGACTGAACTTTCTGAATCACCGCACTCATAACAGTGCAGTGTTCCTCGTCGATGGAGGCGCCGTTAAGCACCTCCAGCAAATTGTCCTGAGCCTCCGGATGGACGGAGGTCGCCGGTGTCGTAGGCTTGCCCTTCTTATGAAGGTGCCGCCTGTCGGACTCTAGAACCATTGATGGTTCCGGAGCAGTATCCGGCCCGGGGCCAGACTTGGATCCCTCCAGGGCTTTACCCCCTTTGGGCCTGGAGTCCGGAAGGTCGCCTTGTGGCGCCTCCAGGACTACCTCCTCCTGGTTTAGTCCCTTTCGGGACTCCGCCTCAGCGTCGTCCGTAGGAAGAGGGGAGGATGCGGTCAGAAGTGAAGCGCTTGTCACGACCGGTTTTCCGGGTATCAATTTCCAGAAAGAGACCGTCGTGCTCATCAGCCCCAGGATTACTGTTAGCTGACGAGGCTCCAACTTGATACAGAAATTCCAAGCAAAATACAACATATGTAGTACAAGACCATTCTGGTCTGTGAGTACAACAAATGGGTTCTAGTGGTTGATGGCGGAAGTGGGTTGTGAAACATTAGTGTCCATGGAACTCCATTTCCCACGAGAACAGCTGACCAGGTTAACTCCTATCTTTGCGAGGCTACTATCACCGTTGCATAGGTTCTGGGCTGTCAAAACGGTCGCTCCTTTCCGCGCAAGAAATCTGGCCAAGACAATAGCCAGGGACAAGCCAGTGAGTACTTTGAATGTACTCGCAAACATTATGAACACAAGTATAGTATGACAATGATGTGCTGAGAAATATTTTATGCTCATGAGGTCAGTCATGAAAGACAAATAAAACTCTGATGCGCATAAGCATGTCATTTATGAATAAGCAACGCCATAGGAGCATTAAAATTCTTGAAATAAATAACAAGCATGCACATAAAAGGCTTTAAAAGAAACGCCACAGTCGGGCGTCTGAGCGACACCACATAAAGGGCTTTAAAAGAAATGCCACAGTCGGGCGTCTGAGCGACACCACATAAAGGGCTCTAACAGAAATGCCATAGTCGGGCGTCTAAGCGACACCACATAAAGGGCTTTAAAAGAAATGCCACAGTCGGGCGTCTGAGCAACACCACATAAAGGGCTTTAAAAGGAATGCCACAGTCGGGCGTCTGAGCGACACCACAAAAAGGGCTCTAAAAGAAATGCCACAGTCGGGCGTCTGAGCGACACCACATAAAGGGCTTTAAAAGAAATGCCACAGTCGGGCGTCTGAGCGACACGACATAAAGGGCTTTTAAAAGGAATGCCACAGTCGGGCGTCTGAGCGACACCACATAAAGGGCTTTTAAAAGAAACAATCATAGTGAATATGCCGGAGGTAGAACCATCCCGGAGATACTCGATGATAACAGTAATATCACGGGTTAGTCAACAATAATAATAATCATAATATTCAGAAGTCACAAGTAGTAATTCCCGTTCTGGTTTAACAGTTTCACCTCCGAAGACCGACACTAAGACCGACACTTGACCCATCCCAGACTGTAATCCTTAACCATGGACACGGCTATTCGAATAGGTTTAATCTCTGCAGAGGGTGTACTCTTTACCCACGAGTAACGGATTCCATTAGTCCATCGGGACTAATTCCGTCTACGGTCTTTTAAATGAAAACGCACCTGACTTGCACACACCAGCTTAACTCACACGTGTCTGGAATCACCCATGACACCTGTCAAGCAAACTCTAAGTGGGAAGGCTACAACCTCGATTAGCATGGGATCACAAAATTTATACCGCGCGCAAAATTGGGGAAGCTACCCCCTCGGCTTCAACCAAAAACACCCATGCCCCCTGACCGGATGACTGGCTTTAATCCATGGCCGTGGTACCCTCATCCCGGCCCCTCTGTACGGTGTGTGCTAGAAAGGGGTTGACAAATTACTGAACCGTACTCTACTTGCTGTAGAGACGAGTGGTAGTTCGGAACAAGTATGGGGTTACTGGAACAAGACTCGATCTATGGTCGACTCAGGAGGTTTAAGTATTCCCTGCATGATTAGCATAACAAATATATTTCAACCAACAGAATCACCGCTCATATTACCTTGCCATGCCATACCAGACATAACTGTCCCGACGGAGACCGGCGACAAACTCATGCCTACCCAAGGCAGAGGTTTTCCCGGGTTCCTGCCGGTATGCATGTAAGGCACATGAGGATGATTATCATCACAAGTGTGATCATTTCCAACAGCATGGAAATCACTAACATGCACCCATGCATATGATCATATCACATGAAATAACAAGTTTCTCCAAAGTGAGGTGATGTTATAAACGTGTCATCAAACACACAAAAATATTATGCCGGGGTTCAGAATGGTTGCCTTCAGGTCATGGAAAGGCAGGGTGCTTTTCAAACTCTTGAAATACTTCTCCTCTCTTCAAAAAATCCTATTTTTGAAAATATAAATGAATTAACACACAAAATAAAAACAACACAAAAAGTTGTTTGAATTTTTTTCAAATAAATCTTAAAATAAACTAGACAAAATTTGAGAGATGTAGGAAAAGAATCAATTCATTTGGAGTTATATTTTAAAAGATATAGCCAGTCAAACATTTGGTCAAAATCTATTTTTTTTTAAACCAGAAATAGAAAAGAAAAACGCTTCGAACCGGTACACGTCCAAGACGTACTTTGCAAACACGTTACCACTTAACCCACGTGGACTGGAGCGGGGTCACTGACAGTGGGTCCAAGGGCCCACTGGTCAGGTTTGACCGGTCTCCCCCGCCTCCTTCCTCCTTTGGCTGGACAGAGGCGGAGGCTCCGGCGACCAACGCCGGCGAGCGGCGGCTCCTCGCGGCCTCTGGAGGGTGGGGATGGATCCGTCAGACCGGGGCGGCCTACTGGTAGTCGCTGGGTCGACGGGGACGACGTGGGCTGCCGGCGGCGAGCTTCGTCACGGAGGAAAGCTTCGGGGCGAAGTGGCTTCGGGGCCGCGGTGGTTCCCGATCAAAATTGAGCAGGGGGAAGGGTTCAGGGGAGGAAGATAGAGCTTCTGGTGGAGAGAGTGGAGAGGGGGAGGCTCTGGTGGTACCGGAGTGGTCGAGATGGCGGTGGCGGCTGTGTTTGCCGGAGAAAAGGAAGACGACGCCTCTGGTCTTTCTACTACCACGGGAGGGTCGGTGAGGGCGTGAGGGAAGTTCCTTGAGGGCTTGACGAGCTCGGGGCTTCTTTTATAGCGCGACGAGGTCGGTTCTGCGGCGATGGGGATAAGATCTCCGGCGACCGACGTTCTGTAGCCGCAGGGGGACGTGGAGGCGACGAGAGCTAGCCGACGAGCGAGGGGATAGGCTTGCGCCGCTCACAGGGGCAGGTGGCGAGCCGGGGTGGCTTGGGCGGCGCTGGCCTGAGTCAGGGCTGTCGAGCGGCCGTGGCGGCTAGTTCTCGGCTTGCCGGGGACGCGGCGAGGCTCTGCTTGGCGCGTTGCGGTGAGTGGGGAGCATGCTGCGCGCAAGGGGACACGGCGTGCCGGCTGCGGTCCATCACGGGCTGGGGTGAGTGCGGGGCGTGACGCGGCGGCTCGGGCGCCGCTTGTTGCAATACGTGCGCTCTGGGCACGTCCAGAGCACGCCCGGGATGTGTTCGACGAAATGCTAGGGTAGCTTAGAGTGCTTGAGCGGGGCTGGCAAGTAACAGGACTAGGTTAGAGGTAGAGGGAAACTCCAGGGACAACGTGGTTTGGTCAGGTGGCCAAGTTCATAATGTAGATTTGAGATCATGCCAATATAGTCCATGCACTCCAAGTGTTTTTCAAAAGGCCAAAGGCACCTAGGCTATTCTTGGAGGAGCCAAATCTTCCAGATCAGTGTATCCTTGGATGCACAAGAGGGTGGTGAGGTTAGTTTGCAAAAAGGAGAAACTTGCTAGTGCAAGTTTTGAAAAACTACAATTCTGGACAGGATGTGAATAGCATTACTTCATGAACCAAAAATATGCCAATGGTTGCATGCTCCTGGACTTAGGGGTTTAGCATGGAGGACTACAAGTAGGGAAAAGAATCTAGGCCAAAAGAGCAAGTAATAATATGGTTGCTGAACAAACCATCATGATAGACCAGAATGAAGATTAGGTTGATTCACTCAAAATTTTCAAAGAACATCCCTGGATGTTTGCATATAATGGAATCATATGCTCTTACTGACATCCCATAATTTTGGTGGAAGCTAGAAACAAATATTTAAAAGGGTTGTAGTGCAAAATTGCCCACTGGACCAGAGAGGAAAAACATGTGTAGCACTCAAAAATATGCAATGAATGAACTATATTATTGCATAAAAGTGATTTAGAGGCATCACATGACATCTCCAAATTTTGGTGGAATTTTTAGTTAAGTTAATCAAATGGTTGTAGTACAAAAAGAGCTCCAAACTTAAAACAAGTCATCTTACAGAATATAGCTCAGGGTGAAGTAATTTAATAACTAAATTCACTGGTTAGGAAAATTGTTTTAAAGAGATGGCATAGAAGTTCAATATGTTTGGAAGGATCCACTTGGGAAAAATAAATCCTTAATAATAAAAGAAAGGTTTTGAAATTAACAGAAATATTCTTGCAGGCAAAATTTTAAACTCTTGGCTAAATTTTTAATAACTAAAACCTGGTTAAATTTTTGGGGTGTTACAGTTACTACCCCCCTTAAGAAAGATCTCGTCCTCGAGATTTGCTAAGAGCCGTTGTGAAAAAAAAATATAAATACTCCTTACGTGTTCGAGCGGTTGTGAGTCTGCTGCCGTGGTGCTGCGCGAATAAAAATAATCCATGCAGTGAGGGGATAAACGTTGCAGCAACTTAGGGAAAAGAAATCTCATTCTAGGATTTTCGTGCTTACACAAGTTAGTCACAAAGAAAACTAGTCATACTAGTAGAAACTGAATACACGACTTGTCGCACAATTTCGAGGTACCATGCACAAGTTACAACGTAGTAATAAATGCTACAATAACAAACTCAGAAGTGACGTCTAAAATGAAAATGGTAACTGGACGGGGTCCTGATAAAATGTCTCTGGCAATGGAATACACACCTCTTCTATCGGAGGAAGTGGATTGACCAGTCGATGTACGCGTCTCTCCGGGTCAGGTCTCAATGGTCTGTCGATTGCAATCTGAGGGTTCAGATCAGTGAGATTGTGGAGATAATCCATCAATTGCTGATTCAAATGCTCTTGCGCGATGATGTACTGGATGAGGTTGGCCAGTATTGGGTCTCTCTCAATCCGCCCACCGGGGAAAGATGTTACTCCCCCGGGCGCTACACGGCTCGGAACGTAATAATATCCTCGTTCGCGGGCATAGGGCACTGCGGATCGAAGGCGAGCAATCGCTTCTTTCGCAGCAGCTTCTATGGCCAGGTGTGGGGTTGGCATAGATTTCCCCATGAAGGAAACTTCTGTTGGATCTTGATTGGAGTCTACGGGAGGGATGTGTACTGCTGCCCAATATTCCAAGGTGGAAAAAGTGATTCTCGATTTGAACAGCTCGTACTGGGGTGGATATGTAGAACCCATAGTACTGCGGGTAAAGTCCCACAATATCTTGACAAAGCTACCTGGGGTTCCATCTGGGGTTCTCAGATGAATACTAGGGCTCGGCATGACATGAAAAAGGTTGTGAGGGTGGTGCACAAGATGTGGGGGTGCTTGGTAAGATCACAAGGTGGCCTTTAAATAGCAAAGGGGCTGGGTCATTTCACCGTGGTGAAAGGTAATAAATTTACCAGCTTAGCTCCAAAGGTCGGGTCAGTGCCAGGAATACACATATCTCATAAAGAGACGTGTTACTGTGGTTGTCGTCGGGGTTGGTTTTGGTAGCTGTGCCCGAAAAATGTGCACTATGCTGACAAAAATACGCGTGGCTACCATTAAAACAGGGGCACAACGACAGGCTGCGTTAATACACAAGATTACGTGATTACAAAGCGAGGATACACTGAGACTCGGCACTACTCGTACAGCTTAGTCTACCTCGTTTACGTCTAAACGGGCGTGTCTGGTGGATGTCGAGGCTTCTCCACGGGTCTCACTGCCGGGATTAGTCGGAGATGGCGGAGGAACTG
This sequence comes from Triticum dicoccoides, assembly GCF_002162155.2. Taxonomy (NCBI): domain Eukaryota; kingdom Viridiplantae; phylum Streptophyta; class Magnoliopsida; order Poales; family Poaceae; genus Triticum; species Triticum dicoccoides. The sequence goes on along the minus strand of NC_041387.1, from coordinate 561,295,596 downwards.
CAGGGTCGGAGTAGCGATGATGACCATCACGGGGATTGTTTGCCACAATCCCGTTGGAGTGTGCTCCCAAAAGGTGACGAAGCACTTCTGGGGTCATCAAGACACCTTGGCCGCTGGTTGGAGTTGACCTCAGGGTCTCGATCGGGTGTCCAAACAGCACGACTGGGTTGTCGGTGTCGGACTCGGCTTCCCTGCTTGCCGGGGCTCGGCGAACCAGCTCTCCTTGAGCTGCGATCAGATCAATAGTGATCTGATCAAACAATGCCTCTAGTGCACTTACATAGCACAGTAGGTGCAAAAACGCGGGATCCGTCTCGTGGTCTCCGCTGGCAACTTGGGGTGGTCTGCCATACCCTTCACGCCTGGGGTAGTAGTAGAACGAGCGACAGTTAACTCTAGGCGACAACTGCCGGAGTTGAACTATAGCTTCTCGAGCAGCTAGCTGGATGGCTTGTGGCTCGAAGGAAGTTGTTCTTCCAGTGAACCTGTAGGGGCGTTCTGGAGATAGACCCCTACGTAGATGTGCACAGTGGCCCAGAATTGACGGCTCTCACCGCTCATGGACCCTTGGTACACAACATATTTTGGAGGCTCTTCTAACGCATAGGCACGACGGGTGAGGTTTGCGAGTATGGTCACAAAACCTCCAAGGTTGGTTGTCATGGTCTCATTGTGCACTATGGGACCAGGCATTGCTAGGTTGGGGAAGAGGCTGTGCTGGGTTGAGGCTAGCGTGCCCTTTTTATAGAAAAAAGGGAACAGAGTCTTCCTTCGCACGCTTGTGAATGAGACATTTTTGCCATCAGTCATTGGCGTGTGATCGACAGGCTAGACTGATAGGTTGGGCACCGACTGCCAAAAGTGTCAGACTTACTGTGTGGCTATCTTGCACGGGAAGCTTGGCTGGGGTTTGGTTAAGGTCTGGTGGGTTGGTTTGCCTAAGACTTTTGACCTGGCTAAGATACGATTAGCCAATGGTCAGCCTGGCTCTGATACCAAGTCTGTCACGACCGGTTTTCCGGGTATCAATTTCCAGAAAGAGACCGTCGTGCTCATCAGCCCCAGGATTACTGTTAGCTGACGAGGCTCCAACTTGATACAGAAATTCCAAGCAAAATACAACATATGTAGTACAAGACCATTCTGGTCTGTGAGTACAACAAATGGGTTCTAGTGGTTGATGGCGGAAGTGGGTTGTGAAACATTAGTGTCCATGGAACTCCATTTCCCACGAGAACAGCTGACCAGGTTAACTCCTATCTTTGCGAGGCTACTATCACCGTTGCATAGGTTCTGGGCTGTCAAAACGGTCGCTCCTTTCCGCGCAAGAAATTTGGCCAAGACAATAGCCAGGGACAAGCCAGTGAGTACTTTGAATGTACTCGCAAACATTATGAACACAAGTATAGTATGACAATGATGTGCTGAGAAATATTTTATGCTCATGAGGTCAGTCACGAAAGATAAATAAAACTCTAATGCGCATAAGCATGTCATTTATGAATAAGCAATGCCATAGGAGCATTAAAATTCTTGAAATAAATAACAAGCATGCACATAAAAGGCTTTAAAAGAAACGCCACATTCTGGCGTTTGAGTGACACCACATAAAGGGCTTTAAAAGAAATGCCACAGTCGGGCGTCTGAGCGACACCACATAAATGGCTCTAAAAGAAATGCCACAGTCGGGCGTCTGAGCGACACCACATAAAGGGCTTTAAAAGGAATGCCACAGTCGGGCGTCTGAGCGACACCACATAAAGGGCTTTAAAAGGAATGCCACAGTCGAGCGTCTGAGCGACACCACAAAAAGGGCTCTAAAAGAAATGCCACAGTCGGGCATCTGAGCGACACCACATAAAGGGCTTTAAAATAAATGCCACAGTCGGGCATCTGAGCGACACCACATAAAGGGCTTTTAAAAGGAATGCCACAGTCGGGCGTCTGAGTGACACCACATAAAGGGCTTTTAAAAGAAACAATCATAGTGAATATCCCGGAGGTAGAACCATCCCGGAGATACTCGATGATAACAGTAATATCACGGGTTAGTCAACAATAATAATAATCATAATATTCAGAAGTCACAAGTAGTAATTCCCGTTCTGGTTTAACAGTTTCACCTCCGAAGACCGACACTAAGACCGACACTTGACCCATCCCAGACTGTAATCCTTAACCATGGACACGGCTATTCGAATAGGTTTAATCTCTGCAGAGGGTGTACTCTTTACCCACGAGTAACGGATTCCATTAGTCCATTGGGACTAATTCCGTCTACGGTCTTTTAAATGAAAACGCACCTGACTTGCACACACCAGCTTAACTCACACGTGTCTGGAATCACCCATGACACCTGTCAAGCAAACTCTAAGTGGGGAGGCTACAACCTCGATTAGCATGGGATCACAAAATTTATACCGCGCGCAAAACTGGGGAAGCTACCCCCTCGGCTTCAACCGAAAACACCCATGCCCCCTGACCGGATGACTGGCTTTAATCCATTGCCGTGGTACCCTCATCCCGGCCCCTCTGTACGGTGTGTGCTAGAAAGGGGTTGACAAATTACTGAACCGTACTCTACTTGCTGTAGAGACGAGTGGTAGTACGGAACAAGTATGGGGTTACTAGAACAAGACTCGATCTACGGTCGACTCAGGAGGTTTAAGTATTCCCTGCATGATTAGCTTAACAAATATATTTCAACCAACAGAGTCACCGCTCATATTACCTTGCCATGCCATACCAGACATAACCGTCCCGACGGAGACCGGCGACAAACTCATGCCTACCCAAGGCAGAGGTTTTCCCGGGTTCCTGCCGGTATGCATGTAAGGCACATGAGGATGATTATCATCACATGTGTGATCATTTCCAACAGCATGGAAATCACTAACATGCACCCATGCATATGATCATATCACATGAAATAACAAGTTTCTCCAAAGTGAGGTGATGTTATAAATGTGTCATCAAACACACAAAAATATTATGCCGGGGTTCAGAATGGTTGCCTTCAGGTCATGGAAAGGCAGGGTGCATTTCAAACTCTTGAAATACTTCTCCTCTCTTCAAAAAATCCTATTTTTGAAAATATAAATGAATTAACACACAAAATAAAAACAGCACAAAAAGTTGTTTGAAATTTTTTGAAATAAATCTTAAAATAAACTAGACAGAATTTGAGAGATGTAGGAAAAGAATCAATTCATTTGGAGTTATATTTTAAAAGATATAGCCAGTCAAACATTTGGTCAAAATTTGTTTTTTTTAAAAACCAGAAAAAGAAAAGAAAAACGCTTCGAACCGGTACACGTCGAAGACGTACTTTGCAAACACGTTACCACTTAACCCACGTGGACTGGAGCGGGGTCACTGACAGTGGGTCCAAGGGCCCACTGGTCAGGTTTGACCGGTCTCCCCCGCCTCCTTCCTCCTTTGGCTGGACAGAGGCGGAGGCTCCGGCGACCAACGCCAGCGAGCGGCGGCTCCTCCCGGCCTCTGGAGGGTGGGGATGGATCCGTCAGACCGGGGCGGTCCTACTGGTAGTCGCTGGGTCGGCGGGGACGGCGTGGGCTACCGGCGGCGAGCTTCGCGGCGGAGGAAAGCTTCGGGGCGAAGTGGTTTCGGGGCCGCGGTGGTTCCCGATCGAAATTGAGCAGGGGGAAGGGTTCAGGGGAGGAAGATAGAGCTTCTGGTGGAGAGAGTGGAGAGGGGAGGCTTTGGTGGTACCGGAGTGGTCGAGATGGCGGCGGCGGCTATGTTTGCCGGAGAAAAGGAAGACGACGCCTCTGGTCTTTCTACTACCACGGGAGGGTCGGTGAGGGCATGAGGGAAGTTGCATGAGGGCTTGACGAGCTCGGGGCTTCCTTTTATAGCGTGACGAGGTCGGTTCCGCGGCGGTGGGGATAAGATCTCCGGTGACCGATGTTCTGTAGTCGCAGGGGGACGTGGAGGCGACGAGAGCTAGCCAACGAGCGAGGGGATAGGCATGCGCCGCTCACAGGGGCAGGTGGCGAGCCGGGGTGTCTTGGGCGGCGCTGGCCTGAGTCAGGGCTGTCGGGCGACCATGGCGGCTAGTTCTCAGCTTGCTGGGGACGCGGCGAGGCTCTGCTTTGCACGTTGCGGTGAGTGGGGAGCATGCTGCGTGCAAGGGGACACGGCGTGCCGGCTGCGGTCGGTCACGGGCTGGGGTGAGTGCGGGGCGTGACGCGGCGGCTCGGGCGCCACTCGTGCAATACGCGCGCTCTGGGCGCATCCAGAGCACGCCCGGGATGTGTTCGACGAAATGCTAGGGTAGCTTAGAGTGCTTGAGCGGGGCTGGCAAGTAACAGGACTAGGTTAGAGGTAGAGGGAAACTCCAGGGACAAGGTGGTTTGGTCAGGTGGCCAAGTTCATAATGTAGATTTGAGATCATGCCAATATAGTCCATGCACTCCAGGTGTTTGTCAAAATTCCAAAGGCACCTAGGCTATTCTTGGAGGAGCCAAATCTTCCAGATCAGTGTCTCCTTGGATGCACAAGAGGGTGGTGAGGTTAGTTTGCAAAAAGGAGAAACTTGCTAGTGCAAGTTTTGAAAAACTACAATTCTGGACAGGATGTGAATAGCATTATTTCATGAACCAAAAATATGCTAATGGTTGCATGCTCCTGGACTTAGGGGTTTAGCATGGAGGACTACAAGTAGGGAAAAGAATCTTGGGCCAAAGAGCAAGTAATAATATGGTTGCTGAACAAACCATCATGATGGACCAGAATGAAGATTCGGTTGATTCACTCAAAATTTTCAAAGAACATCCCTGGATGTTTGCATATAATTGAATCATATGCTCTTATTGACATCCCATAATTTTGGTGGAAGCTAGAAACAAATATTTAAAAGGGTTGTAGTGCAAAATTGCCCACTGGACCAGAGAGGAAAAACATGTGTAGCACTCAAAAATATGCAATGAATGAACTATATTATTGCATAAAAGTGATTTAGAGGCATCACATGACATCTCCAAATTTTGGTGGAATTTTTAGTTAAGTTAATCAAATGGTTGTAGTACAAAAAGAGCTCCAAACTTAAAACAAGTCATTTTAGAGAATATAGCTCAGGGTGAAGTAATTTAATAACTAAATTCACTGGTTAGGATTTTTTTTAAAGAGATGGCATAGAAGTTCAATATGTTTGGAAGGATCCACTTGGGAAAAATAAATCCTTAATAATAAAAGAAAGGTTTTGAAATTAACAGAAATATTTTTGCAGGCAAAATTTTAAACTCTTGGCAAAAATTTTAATAACTAAAACCTGGTTAAATTTTTGGGGTGTTACAACGCTATTCACATCCGACGAATCCAAGGAGCCGCTCGTCGAATCGTCGAGCTGAGCCTTGGGCGGACTGCATGATCAAATTCGGCATCAGAAAATGCCAAATAATGGAGGGGCGTCATAAGTTATTTGGATGACCGGACGCTTACGATTTTGCCAGGGGCTTGACCCTGGATGTCCATTCCTCCCCGCCGTCTTCGATGTCGGAGGTGTAGTTTGGAAGAAGGGTTCTCCCCTCCTTGGACCCTCCGGCCTCCCCGGTTGGGGCGGCTTTCCTTTTCTTTCCTTCCCTTGTTGGAGGGGGAGAGGCTTCTTCTTCCTCCTCCTCCTCGTCTTCAGAGGCGGAGGGTGCTTCGGGGTTGTCGGGCGATGAATCCGACACCACCAGGCACCGGGAACTCTTTCGAGTCCCCGTGGCCTTCTTCTTGGCCTTCTTCTCCGCCACCACGTGAGGTGCCGGAACAAGCAGCTTTGTCAAGCGAGCGTCCGCTGGGTCTTCGGGCAAGGGAGCCGGACAGTTGATCTGTCCGGCCTTTTTCTGCCAGTCCTGATTAAGGAGATGGGAGTTTAGATCCTGCATAGAATCAAATCTATGAAAAACAAATACCCCGTAAAGGGAAAATTAAGCTCACCGCGCTGGCTTGGCGCTCGGCACAGAATCCGCGATCCTCGGTGACGGGAGGGGAGACCTCAGAGCTCTTGAATAGCACCTTCCAGGCATCCCCATGCTTTGTGTCGAAGAGCCGGGACAGAGTCTGGTGCTGGGCCAGGTTGAACTCCCACAAGATAAAAGCGCGTCGTTGACACGGGAGAATCCGGCGGAAGAGCATGACCTGGACTACGTTGACGAGTTTAACCTTCCTGCCGATCAGGTCTTTGATGCAGGTTTGAAGTCCGGTCAATTCCGCCGAACTACCCCACGACAGGCCCGTCTCTTTCCAAGATGTGCGCCGTGTGGGGATACCAGATCGAAATCCGGGGGCCGCTGCCCATTCAGGGTCACGCGGCTCGGTGATATAGAACCACCCCGATTGCCACCCTTTGATGGTCTCTACGAAGGCGCCCTCGAGCCATGTAACATTGGCTATCTTGCCCACCATGGCGCCTCCGCACTCCGCTTGGCGGCCGCCCACGACCTTCGGCTTGACGCTGAAGATCTTCAGCCATAGGCCAAAGTGAGGCTGGATGCGGGGGAAGGCCTCGCACATGACGATAAGCGCCGAGATATTGAGGATGAAGTTCGGGGCCTGATCATGGAAGTCCAGGCCGTAGTAGAACATGAGCCCCCGGACGAACGAGTGAAGAGGAAAACCCAGTCCGCGGAGGAAATGGGGGAGAAATACAACCCTCTCATGGGGCCTAGGGGTGGGGATGAGTTGTCCCTCATCTGGAAGCCGATGCGCGATGTCATCAGACAAGTATCCGACCTTCCTCAGTTTTTTGATTTGCCCCTCCGTGACGGAAGAGGCCATCCATCTACCTCCCGCTTCGGACATGATTGGAGAAGGTTGAGGTGGGAAGTGCGGGCTTGGGCGTTGGAGCCCGAGCGCGCAGGGACGAATAAGCAAAGGAGGAAGAAGGCGTGAATGGAAAGGGTGGATTCTTATCCCCTTATATGGGCGGCCGAAACTACGAGCCCCCACCGGCCTAATAAAACCCGCTTATCTCCCAAGCGCCGCAGTTAATGGCGCGGTTGGGTTACCCAGCCCGTATTGATGAGGATCCCGGAATAAGGGGACATGATCTCTGCTTCGACAGGACGTGCCAAGGAAACCGCCTCGCTAAACACGCTGAGGTGGAACAGTAAAATGATTCGAATAAAAGCCTGGCCGTGGCGTGATGTCACGCTGCGGAATACGTCAGCAGATTAGATTGGTGCAAATATTATTCTCTCTACGGTGGCATGTGGAACTTATTTTGCAGAGCCGGACACTATCCTTGTGTTCAATATCTTCTATGAAGTATTCGGAGGAGGAACCCGCCTTGCAATGCCGAAGACAACTTGCGCGCCGGAATCGTCGTCATTGAAGCCTGGTTCAGGGGCTACTGAGGGAGTCATGTATTAGGGGGTGTCCGGATGGCCAGACTATGACCTTTGGCCGGACTCCCAGACTATGAAGATACAAGATTGAAGACTCCGTCCCGTGTCCGGATGGAACTTTCCTTAGCGTGGAAGGCAAGCTTGGCGATACGATATGAAGATCTCCTCCGTTGTAACCGACTCTGTGTAACCCTAGCCCTCTCCGGTGTCTATATAAACTAGAGAGTTTTAGTCCGTAGGACGAACAACAATGATTGCTAGCTTCTAGGGTTTAGCCTCTCTGATCTTGTGGTAGATCCACTCTTGTACTACCCATATCATCAATATTAATCAAGCAGGAGTAGGGTCTTACCTCCATCGAGAGGGCCTGAACCTGGGTAAAAACATCGTGTCCCTTGTCTCCTGTTACCATCTGCCTAGACGCACAGTTCGGGACCCCCTACCCGAGATCCGCCGGTTTTGACACCGACAGTGGGCTTCTTTAGCCTCTTTTTTTTATTATTATTTGGGCTTCTTTGGCCTCTTTTATTTTTCATAAAGTCCGGAGTCTCATCCCGACTTATGGGGGAATCATAGTCTCCATCATCCTTTCCTCACTGGGATAATGCTCTAATAATGATGATCATCGCACTTTTATTTTTTTCTTACAACTCAACAATTACAACTCGATACTTAGAACAAAATATGACTCTATATGAATGCCTCCGGCGGTGTACCGGGATATGCAATGAATCAAGAGTGACATGTATGAAATAATTATGAACGGTGGCTTTGCCACAAATACAATGTCAACTACATGTTCATGCAAAAAGCAATATGACAAAAGTAATGTGTGTCAGATGAACAGAACGGTGGAAAGTTGCATGGCAATATATCTCGGAATGGCTATGGAAATGCCATGATAGGTAGGTATGGTGGATGTTTTGAGGAAGGTATATGGTGGGTGTATGATACCGGCAAAAAGTGCGCGGTATTAGAGAGGCTAGGAATGGTGGAAGGGTGAGAGTGCGTATAATCCATGGACTCAACATTAATCAAAAGAACTCATGCACTTGTTGCAAAAATTTAGAAGTCATCAAAAACCAAAGCACTAAACGCATACTCCTAGGGGGATAGATTGGTAGGAAAAGACCATCGCTCGTCCCTGACTGCCACTCATAAGGAAGACAATCAAAAAATAAAATTGTGCTCCAACTTCATCACAAAGCGGTTCACCGTACGTGCATGCTACGGGAATCACAAACTTCAACACAAGCATTCTTTAAATTCATAATCACCCCAACTAGCATTGCTTTGATATTATCACCTCCATATATCAAAACAATTATCAAGCATCAAACTTATCTTAGTATTCAACGCACTCAAAAGAAAGTTTCACATATCTTGAATACCAAGTATATTATCTTTAAGCAAATTACCATGCTATTAACAACTCTCAAAATAATATAAGTGAAGCATGAGAGATCAATAGTTTCTTTAAAACAAATCCATCAGCGTGCTCTAAAAGATATAAGTGAAGTACTAGAGTAAAAATTATCATGCTCAAAAGATATAAGTGAAGCACTATGAGCAATAACAAAAACTACTCCGAAAGATATAAGTGGAGATCAATGAGTACTCGAATAATTATGCAATTATGCGAAGACTCTCCCATTTAATAACTTCAGATCTTGATACTTTATTCAAACAGAAAGCAAAGCTAAAGAAAACTACATTGCAAGGATAGCACAACTCATGTGAAGAAGCAAAAACTTAGGCTCAACCGATACTAACCGATGATTGTTGAAGAAGAAAGGTGGGATGCCTACCGGGGCATCCCCAAGCTTAGATGCTTGAGACTTCTTAATCTTGAGCTTTTGTGTCTCCTTAATTCCTCTCATATCATGGTTTCTCTTTTTATCAAAAGCTTCATTCACAACAAACTCAACAAGAACTCGTGAGATAGGTTAGTATAAACCAATGCAAAACCTTATCATTTTCCACTGTAACAAATCACTAAAATTATTATTAAACATTGAATACTAAATGCCTCTGCATATTTAATACTCCTATCCTCAAATAGAATCATTAAGCAAGCAAACATATGCAAACAATGCAACCATAACAGCAATCTGCCAAAACAGTACAGTCTGTAAAGAATGCAAGAGTATCAATACTTCCCTGACTCTAAAAATTATGAACTAAAGTTCCCACTGTAATAAATTTATCAGATCTTAATATGCAAAAATATTCAACGTTATACCATTCTCTGACTTTTCTAGGGAATTTTTGCAACAGCGGTAAACTTTCTGTTTTTCAAACAGCAACATGTATACTAGCAAAGTAAGCATGGCAAAGGCTATCCTTGACTTTTTTATTGAAACTAAAGATGCATAACATTATTCTAACTAACAGAAAGCAAAAACTAACAAAATAAAATGACGCTCCAAGAAAAACACATACCATGTGGTGAATAAAAATATAGCTCCAAGTAAAGATACCGATGAATGAAGACGAAACAGGGGATGCCTTCCGGGGCATCCCCAAGCTTAGGCTCTTGGTTGTCCTTGTATATTACCTTGGGGTTCCTTGGGAATCCCCAATCTTTGGCTCTTGCCACTCCTTATTCCATAGTCCATCGAATCCTCACCCAAAACTTGAAAACTTCAACCACACAAAACTCAACACAAAACTCGTAAGCTCCGTTAGTATAAGAAAATAAAACCACCACTTAGGTACTGTAATGAACTCATTCTAAATTCATATTGGTGTAAAACCTATGGTATTCTAACTTCTCTATGGTTCATACCACTTAATACTAGCCATAGATGCATCAAAATAAGCAAACAACACAATGAAAACAGAATCTGTCAAAAACAGAACAGTCTGTAGTAATCTGTATCAAACGTACACTTCTGGAACCTAAAAAATTCTGATATAAATTTCTGGACCTGCGGAATTTGTCTATTAATCATCTGCAAAAATAATCAACCTAAAAGCACTCTCCAGTAAAAAATGGCAGCCATTCTCGTGAGCACAAAAGTTTCTGTTTTCTACAGCAAGATCATATAAACTTCACCCAAGTCTTCCCAAAGGTTCTACTTGGCACTTTATTGAAACAAAAGCTATAAAACATGATTACTACAGTAGCATAATCATGTAGACACACAAAAACAGTAAGGGTAAATATTGGGTTGTCTCCCAACAAGCGCTTTTCTTTAATGCCTTTCTAGCTAGGCATGATGATGACAATGATGCTCACATAAAAGATACGAATTAAAACATAACGGGAGCATCATGAAGCATATGACTAGCACATTTAAGCCTAACCCACTTCCTATGCATAGGGATTTTGTGAGCAAACAACTTATGGGAACAATAATCAACAAGCATAACTTCAAGATTTTAAGCACATAGAGAGGAAACTTGGCATTATTGCAATTCCTACAAGCATATATTCCTCCCTCATAATAATTTTCAGTAGCATCATGAATGAATTCAACAATATAACCAGCACCTAAAGCATTCTTTTCATGATCTACTAGCATAGAAAATTTACTACTCTCCACATAAACAAAATTCTTCTTATTCGGAATAGTAGGAGTATCATAAGAGACTTGAACACTAAAAATTGTTTCCACATTAAAAGAGTAATGTTCAGAAAAAGGGTAATCATAATCATGACAAGTTTTATAAATATAATCATCACTAATTTTTATAACATAAGTTTCATCACAATAATCATCATAAGTAGCAACTTCGTTCTCATCATAATCGATTGAAACCTCTCCCAAGATAGTGGAATCACTAAATAAAGTTGACACTCTTCCAAATCCACTTTCATATTCATCACAAATAGATTCAACATCCTCCAAAATAGTGGGATCACTACTTCCTAAAGTTGACACTCTTCCGAACCCACTTTCATCAATATAATCATCATAGGTAGGAGGCATGCTATCATCATAACAACTTTGCATATCAAAACTTGGGATGTTCAAAATATCATCTTCATTAAACGTAGCATCCCCAAGCTTGGGACAAACATTAATTCCAGCAAATATATTCTCAAATATTTCATCCTCATCAAATGTAGCTTCCCCAAGCTTGGGCCCTTTCATATCATAAGCATAATCACTCTCATCATTCTCCATTTGCTTTCTTTCCTTTAGGTAATTGGCAATATAAGGACTTTCAATGCAATTCTCCGCACAATACATATAAATTTCCTCTAGATCAAAACCAACAAGTTTATAAAGGGCAAAATTTGGGAGATAGTTGGTTATACATTTCAGTTCTTCATAACCCAAAAGAAGGGTAAGCTCTTTATGATGCTCAAAGGTAATCAAATTATCACAATATTTGGAAACGACTTGATCATGAAGCAAATAGCATTGGAGCTTTAAATGACCATGTTCATTGCAAAGTTCACAAGGGGTACTATAAATATTGAATCTTTCAACACATTCATCTAGTTCTTCTTGCAACAATTTGGTTTCTAAGTACTTATGACTCTTGCAATATCTATCTTCCCTATTTGGTGTGTACTTACAAACCCAATGCACTCCACAAAAATTGACATGTTTATAGGAGACATTTTCATCATAACTAGTGCAATCATCATTAGCATCATGGATATTCAAAGAATTCGTACTAACAACATTGCAATCATGCTCATCATTCAAATATTTAGTGCCAAACAATTTAGAGATTTCTTCTTCTAGCACTTGAGCGCAATTATCCTTTCCATCATACTCACGAAAGATATTAAAAATATGAAGCGTATGTGACAAACTTAACGCCATTTTTTTGTAATTTTCTTTTATAAACTAAACTAGTGCTAAAACAAGAAACAAAAAGATTCGATTGCAAGATCTAAAGATATACCTTCAAGCACTCACCTCCCCGGCAACGGCGCTAGAAAAGAGCTTGATGTCTACTACACAACCTTCTTCTTGTAGATGTTGTTGGGCCTGCAAGTGCACAGGTTTGTAGGACAGTAGCAAATTTCCGTCAAGTGGATGACCTAAGGTTTATCAATCCATAGGAGGCATAGGATGAAGATGGTCTCTCTCAAACAACCCTGCAACCAAATACAAAGAGTCTCTTGTGTCCCCAATACACCCAATACAATGGCAAATTGTATAGGTGCACTAGTTCGGTGAAGAGATGGTGATACAAGTGCAATATGGATGGTAGATAAAGGTATTTGTAATCTGAAATAATAAAAACAGCAAGGTAACAAGTGGTAAAAGTGAGCATAAACGGTATTGCAATGATAGGAAACAAGGCCTAGGGTTCATAATTTCACTAGTGCAAGTTATCTCAACAATAATAACATAGGTAGATCATATAACAAGCCCTCAACATGCAACAAAGAGTCACTCCAAAGCCACTAATAGCGGAGAACAAACGTAGAGATTATTGTAGGGTACGAAACCACCTCAAAGTTATTCTTTTAGATCGATCTATAAAAGAGTTCATACTAGAATAACACCTTAAGACACAAATCAACCGAAACCCTAATGTCACCTACATACTCCATTGTCACCTCAAGTATCCGTGGGCATGATTATACGATATGCATCACACAATCTCAGATTCATCCAACCAACAAAAAAATACTTCAAAAAGTGCCCCAAAGTCTCTACCGAAGAGTCAAGAACGTGTGCCAACCCCTATGCATAGGTTCATGGGCGGAACCCGCAAGTTGGTCACATAAACATACATCAAGAGGCACATGATATCCCATTGTCACCACAGATAAGCACGGCAAGACATACATCAAGTGTTCTCATAAAAGACTCAATCCGATAAGATAACTTCAAAGGGGAAACTCAATTCATCACAAGAGTATAGAGGGGGAGAAACATCATAAGATCCAACTACAATAGCAAAGCTCGGGATACATCAAGATTGTGCCATAGAGGGAACACGAGAGAGAAAACGAGAGAGAGAGATCAAACACATAGCTACTGGTACATACCCTCAGCCCCGAGGTTGAACTACTCCCTCCTCGTCATGGATAGCGCCGGGATGATGAAGATGGCCACTGGTGAGGGTTCCCCCCCTCTGGTAGGGTGCCGGGAAGGGCTCCCGAGAGGTTTTTGGTGGCTACAGAGGCTTGCAGCGGCGGAACTCCCGATCTATCTTCTGTTTTGGAAGTTTTAGGGTACGTAGGTATATATGGGTGCAAGGGGTACGTCGGTGGACCTCCAGGGTGCTCACGAGGCAGGGGGCGCGCCCAAGGGGGTAGGGTGTGCCCCCCACCCTCGTCGGCAGCCCGGGACTCCCCTGACGTGCACTCCAAGTCTATCAGGTTGCTTTCCTTCCAAAAATAACTTCTCCAGTTGATTTCGTTCCGTTTTCACTCCGTCTGATATTCCTTTTCCTCAAAACACTGAAATAGGCATAAAACAGCAAATCTGGGCTAGGCCTCCGGTTAATAGGTTAGTCCCAAAAATAATATAAAAGTGTTTAATAAAGCCCAATATTGCCTAAAACAGAAGATAAATTAGCATGGAGCAATAAAAAATTATAGAAACGTTGGAGACGTATCAGTACTCCAGAAACGTATTTCTAAAAATGCGCCTTCTGTTTTTCAGCCGCCGAACAAAACCTCTAAGTTATGAATATTCACCCGTGAGCACAAAAAAAGAATACTTTTTATTTATTTTCTGCCTAACGAACGAACGGTCGTAACTTTTCAACCACAACTCCGATTGAGGTGATTCCAAAGCCCACTTCTTTGTCTCGTCGAGCCCATACTGTTCCCATCATTTTCACTATGGTTTGACATACTAAAAATTACCATTTTGCCCTTGCCCCTAATCAGCCCCTCCGAGAGAGAACCTTTTCCGGCGAATCTCCCCGCGGCTTCACCGCACCTCTTCCCGGAGCCTTCTTCACCCCCACAAAAGCCACAACCACCATTAGCATGATAACTATGCAGTAGCATTGGTTTTCAACTTGAATCTTCAATAACTGTCTGTTTGTTTTGCTACTGCTATCGTTGTTTCGGTTATGCGATGGATCTGTGTTTACTTTCATGCTATGTTCATATGCACCTGGTTATCATGTTCTCCTTGCTAGTATTGGTTTCTTATGTTATGCTTGGCAGCAGTTCATATTGGTGTTGTTTATGTTGTTCGATGCATGACTATCATCTTTTATCGAGTACCATTGATATGCATGTTTCTTTGCATGTAGCTGGTTTATGCTTACCTGGTAGTATTGCTGTTATGTTCTTGAACGGTATTTCTTATTGATGCTAGTGGTCATGTTATGTTCTGAGTAGTAGATGCTCCTGTGTAGTGTTATGCTCATCGGTATGCCATGCTTATTTGGATATATGATTCTTTGTTGGTATGCTAGATGATTGTGTTGCATCTCCATGCTTATGTTGATATCATGCTCATGCATCATAGTTGCATCATGTTAATATGTTATGGCTCAGCTTATTGCATTCAAGTTTAATCGGATAATAATGAACTTGAACAACTGTTGGCTGAGTCATGGTGCCACCAGATCGAGATGACCAGTGCAACCACATTTTGCTTTTATGTGAAGGTCCTAACTGGGTCTATTGTCATGCCTCTCATCGGTACCTCCAACGAGGGAAGGTTATGGGTGCGTGCTACCCTGATCAGGTAGGCGGACATAAGCCTTGTGAGCCCGAGTTTGGTTATGTGCACATGTCCCCGTTTGGGACCATTTATGTTTTGCTAGGACGGTGGCCGTTGATGCCTTTGGTAGGCATGGGGCCACCCATGACTTAGCCCATAGGGGAGTTGGTCGGAGTGGCCGGGAGAGTGTCATGGGCAATAGATCGGTTTTGTCAGAACGCTGTTGGTCCACCCGAATGGGAGCGTGAGGCCATGGGTTCCGTGGTGTGGGTACAGTGTGCTAACCTCTCTAGAGTGTGTGTTAAATCTATCGATAGCCGTGCCCGCGGATATGGGCCCTGTTCGTAGTTGGTCACACTATGGGTCAACAGTAATAATAATGATGTGCTTAATAACAACCCCGGTTCAATGATGAAAGAAGTTGGTTGATCTTTATGTGATTGTGAGAGGATCACCGTGGTATCAAGGATACCGAGTTGTTGGATATTTGGGGTGTTATGCGAGAATCACGGGTAAAGGTCAAGCTCCTTGTGGTCATGTAATGATTACTACGGTATTGTTTATACCAAGCTTGATTGGATCCTAAGATTATCGTGTGATGTCCGAGGATGGTAAGTGAATCATCTGATGGTGACGAGGTAACCTGAGCAGAGTAAGTTGGTGCATGGTAGTGTCATCATGTTGCATGCTACTTTCATCTTGATCATATGTTGATGCCATGCTCGTAGTGTTCTAGCGGTATCATATCTTGTTCATGCTATGATTGATCTGATGGTATCATGTTTAATCCTTGTTAACCTGTAATTGCCTTGCTATTACTTGTCTTGATTTCTCTTGGTTGTTGTGAGCTTGCAAGTACATTCAATGTACTGACCTGGCGTGTCATGCGAGTTTGTAGGTCATGCCAGATTTGATTGCTTGTTTGCTGTGGATTCCTTATTTGCGAGCTAGGATAAGCGTTCCAGCCAGAGGCCCTGTGGAGTGGAGTTCACCATCATCATCGTTGTTCTGCTTCTAGTAGGTATTCCACTGCTTCGTGTTGTTCTGCTGCTTATAGAGCAACCGTGGTAGGCGTAGTGTCGACGTGCCAATTTAATCCCCTTGTATCCAATATAGATTGTAATAAAGAGTTGATTTGTTCTATGCTAAGCAGTGCCGTATTCCAGAAGACTTCTCCTCGATCTCTGTCCTGGAATACGGGGCGTTCCGATTTCTCTGAGTCGGGGTGCCACACTGTACCAGCAAGGGATTGACAACCCCTTTAACACGTCGGGTTGCGAGTTTTTGTTATTTGTGTGCAGGTGCTGTTTACGTGGTGTGAGGAGGTTCTCCTACTGGTTCGATAACCTTGGTCTCATTACAAAGAGAAATACCTACCATTTTTATACTGCATCATCCCATCCTCTTAGGGGAAATACCAATGTAGTTGTTGCAGACATCAGAATGGCAAGCAAGTTGCCACTCCCGTGAAGAAACCCAAAGCTGGACCCAAGCTTGAAACTGAGTGTTTCAACTGCAAAGGGACTGGTCATTGGAAGCGGAACTGCCCCAAGTATTTGGCGGATAAGAAGGATGGCAAAGTGAACAAAGGTATATTTGATATACATGTTATTGATATGTACCTTACTAATTCTCGTAGTAGTGCCTGGGTATTTAATATCGGTTCGGTTGCTCATATTTGTAACTTGATACAGGAACTACGGATTAAATGAAGATTGGCTAAGGACAAGGTGATGATGCGTGTTGTAACACCCCAAAAATTTAACCAAGTTTTAAATATTAAAATTTTGCTAGGAGTTTTAAAATTTTGCATTCTGGATTTTTCTATTGATTTCAGAACTCTTCTTTTATGTTAAAGAGTTTTATTTTTCCCAAGTGAAGCTTTCCAAAATATATTGGACTTATATGCTCTCTGTATAACATTTTCTTAATCAGTAGATTTATTTATTAAATTATTTCACCCTGAGCTTTATTCATTAAAATGTCTTTCTCCAAGTTTTGGAGCTCTTTTTGTACTACAACCAGTTGATATATTTATCAAAAAAATCCAACCAAAATTTGGAGATGTCATGTGATGCCTCTAAATCATATTTTGAGTTCTACACCTATTTTTCAAATCTGGTCCAGTGAACATATTTGTACTATAGCCTATCTAAATATTTCCCTAGATCCTCCACCAAAATTATGGGTTGTTAGTAGTAGCATGTCATCCAACTTTATGCAAAAACATAGTGTTGTTCTTTGGAATATTTGAGTGATTCAACCTCTTTTCCATTCTAGACCAGACTTGTATTTTCTACAGCAACCTCTTTCTTTCTTGCTCATATGACCTTGTGCTTTCTCATGCTTATAGTCAACCCTGCAAAACCCCTAAGTCCAGGAGCATGCACTCTTTGGAACACTTTTGGCCTATGTAATGATGCCATTTCCTCCCTGTCCAGAATTATAGTTTTGCAAAACTTGCACTAGCAAGTATCCCCTTTTTGCAAACTAACTTCACCACCATCTCATACATCCAAAGAGACCCCACTCTGGGAGATTTGGCCACCCCAAGAACTGCCTAGGTGCCTTTGGCATTTTGTCAAACACCCTGAGTGCATAGCCAGTTTTGGCATGAGTTCAAGTTTACATTATGAACTTGAGCCCCTGACCTACCCAGCATGTCCCATGGTTTTGCCCTAGCCCATAACCCCACACTGCTAACCCTCTTGTGGTTTGGAACCCTCTAGCATGCCATGGCATTTCGTCGAGCACGTCCCGTGCGTGCTCTGGGCGCGCCCAGAGCGTGCGTTTGGCACGCACGTGCACCCGAGTCGCCGCGTCCCACCCCGCACCCAATTCGGTCCGTGACCAACCGCAGCCAGCATGCAGTGTCCCCTTCTGCACCCACCAGCCCCGCAGCTCTCGCCATGTATCTGGCAGGCCAGCCGCTAGCCGCCACCGCCGCCCGACCGCTCCTGCGCTAGCCAGCACCGCCCAAGCCGACAGCGCTTGCCACCTGCCTCCTGGAGCAGTGCGTGCTCATCCGCAAGCGTGTCCCCTAGCGCTCGTCGCCGCCACGTCGCCCAAGCTACAGCATGGCGGTTCGCCGTCGTCCTTATCGCCGGCCGCCTAGGAACCGACCTCCATCGCCTATATAAGGAACCCCGAGCCCATTCCCGCATTCAGGCAGTCCCAAACCATCTCCCTAGGACCCCCATTGTCAGCCAATCAACTCGGGGAGGCCTCCTTCCCCATCTTCGGAAACCACAGCCGCCGCCACGGCCCCGGCCATTCCGGTGCTTCCAGGGCCTCCCCCTCTCCACTCTCTCCACCAGGAGCCTTCCCTTCCTCCCATGAACCCGTCCCCCTGCTCGATTTTGATCGGGAGCCACCGCAGCCCGAAACCCACTTTGCTCCCGAATGCCTCCCCCGCCGCGAAGCTCGCCGCCGGCAGCTCACTCCGTCCCCGCCGACCCAGCGACCACCAGAAGGACCTCCCCGGTCTTGCGGATCCATCCCGACCTTCTGGAGCCCGCGAGGAGCCGCCGTTCACCACTGTTGATCGCCGTTGCCTCGCCGCCGTTCGGGCAGAGGAAGAGGAGGGAGAGTTGGACTGGTCAAACCTGACCAGTGGGCCCCCTGGACCCACTGTCAGTGACCCTGCCCAGTCCACGTGGGTTAAGTGGAAGCGCATTTCCAAAATGCGCCTTCGACGTGTACGTATATTTCGAAAGGTTTTCTTTTCTGTTTTTATTTAAATAACATATTTTTGACCAAACTTTGACCAGTTGTATCTTTTTAAATACAGCTCCAAATGAATTAATTCTTTTTCCTACCTCTCTCAAATATGGTCTAGTTTATTTTAAGATTTATTTGAAAAATTTTCAAAAAAACTTTTTGTGCTGTTTTGATTTTGTGTGTTAATTCATATATATTCTTTTAAATAGGATTTTTGAAGGTTTCAAGATGTTTTGGATGCACCCTTCTTTCCCATGACCTGAAGGCAAGCATTTTGAACCCTGGTGTAATTTTTGTGTGTGTTGTTGAACTCAGTAACAACACCACCCCGACACGTACATGCGTCATTTTATCTGAGGATGTGATCCTATTCATGGGTGCATATTAATGATTTTGACATGATTTGTGATGGAAATCACTGTCATACGTCTTTCATGCATACCGGAAGGGAAGCCGGGAAGGCCTCTGTCTGGGGTAGACCCGGTCTTGTCCCCAATCCTTCGTCGAGTCAGTCGTGTCCGGTATGGCATGAGGGGTATGTCGCGTGATGTTTCTATCTGTTGTTTGAAATATATGCATTGTTATGCTAATCATGCAGGAAATATTACAACCTCCTGAGTCGACCGTAGATCGAGTCTTGTGCCAGTAACCCCCATACTTGCCTCGTACTACCACTCGTCTCTACAATAAGTAGGGTACGGTTCAGTAAGTTGTCCACCCCTTTCCTAGCACACACCGTACAGAGAGGCCATGGTGGAAGATACTGGAGGCATCCAGTAGTCATGCCATCGGGTCCGGGAGCATGGGTGTTTCGGTTGTAGCCGAAGGGGGTAGCTTCCCCAGTTTTGCGCGCGGTATAAATTTTGTGATCCCATGTTACGTCAAGGTTGTAGCCTCCCCACTTAGAGTTTTGCTTGACAGGTGTCGTGGGTGATTCCAGACACATGTGAGTTAAGCTGGTGTGTGCAAGTTAGGTGCATTTCCAACAAAAAGGCCTTAGACGGAATTAGTCCCGATGGAATAAAGGAATCCGTTACTCGTGGGTAAAGAGTACACCCTCTACAGAGATTAAACCTATTCGAATAGCCGTGTCCATGGTTAAGGACTATAGTCTGGGATGGGTCAAGCGTCGGTCTTAGTGTCGGTCTTCGGAGGTGAAACTGTTAAACCAGAACTGGAATCACAACTTGTGACTTGTGATAATTTATGATTATTACCTTTGCTGTGGACTAACCCGTGATATTATTGGTATTATCGAATATCCCTGGGATGGTCATACCTCCTGGATATTCACTGTGTTTTCTTTTAAAGCCCTTTATATGGTGTCGCTAAGACGCCCGACTATGGCATTTGTTTTAAAGCCCTTTATGTGGTGTCGGTCAGACGCCCGACTGTGGCATTTCTTTTAAAGCCCTTTATGTGGTGTTACTCTGACGCCCGACTGTGGCATTTCTTTTAAAGCCCTTTATGTGGTGTCGCTAAGACGCCCGACTGTGGCATTTCTTTTAAAGCCCTTTATGTGGTGTCGCTCAGACGCCCAACTGTGGCATTTCTTTTAAAGCACTTATGTGGTGTCGCTCAGACGCCCGACTGTGGCATTTCTTTTAAAGCCCTTTATGTGGTGTCGATAAGACGCCCGACTGTGGCATGTTTGTTACCTATTTCATAATTTTAACATTGCTATGTTATTGCATATTCATAATTAACATGCTTGTACACATCAGAGTTTTATTTATCATTTGTGACTGACGTCATGAGCATAAAATATTTTCAGCTCATCATTGTTATATTATACCTGTGTTCATAATGTTTGCGAGTACATTCAAGGTACTCACTGGCTTGTCCCTGGCTATTGTCTTGGCCAGATTTTCTTACGTGGAGAGGAGCGACCGTGCCAACAGTCCCGGAACCTAAGCAATGGTGATAGCAGCTTCACGAAGATAGGAGTTAACCTGGTCAGCTATTCCTGTGGAAATTGGAGTCCCATTGACACTAATAATCCACAAAACCGCTTCCGCCATCACCCATTAGAAACCATTTGTTGTACTCACAGGCCAGAATGGTCTTGTACTACATATGTTGTATTTTTTCTTGGAATTTCTGTATCAAGTTGGTGCCTCATCAGCTAACAGTTATCCTGGGGCTGATGAACACAAGTGCCATTTTCTGGAAATAAATACCTGGAGAATCGGTCCCCACAGACTTGGTACCAGAGCCAGGCTGACCATTGGCTAATCCTATCTTAGCCAGGTCGGAAATCTTAGGCAAACCAACCTACCGGACCCTAACCAAAACCCCAGCCAAGCTTCCCATGCAAGATAGCCACACTGTGATCCCGACACTTTTGGCAGTCGGTGCCCAACCTATCAGCCTAGCCTGTCGATCACACACCAGTGACCGATGGCAACAATGTCTCATTCGCAAGCGTGCGAAGGAGGACTCCGTCCCCTTCTCTATAAAAAGGGCACACTAGCCTCAACCCAGCACAGCACAGCCTCTTCCCCAACCTAGCCACAATACCTGGTCCCATAGTGCACAATGAGACCACAGCAACCAATATTGGAGGTTTCGTGACCATACTCGCAAACCTCACCCGTCGTGCCTATGCGTTAGAAGAACCCCCAGAATAAGTTGTGTACCAAGGACCCATGAGCGGTGAGGACCGCCAATTCTGGGCCACTGTGCACATCTACGGTAGGGGTCTGTCGCCAGAACGCCCCTACAGGTTCACCGGAAGGACAACTTCCTTCGAGCCACAAGCCATCCAGCTAGCCGCTGAGAAGCTATAGTTCAACTCTGGCAGTTGTCACCCAGAGTTAACTGTCGCTCATTCTACTACTACCCCAGGCGTGAAGGGTATGGTAGACCACCCCAAGTTGCCAACGGAGATCACGAGACGGATCCCGCATTGTTGCACCTAGTGCGCTATGTAAGTGCACTAGAGGCACTATTTGATTAAATCACTATTGATCTGATCGCAGCTCGAGGAGAGCTGGTTCGCCGAGCCCCGGTGAGCAGGGAAACCGAGCCCGAAGCTGACAACCCAGTCGTGCTGTTTGGACACCTGATCGAGACCCTGTGGTCAGCTCCAGCCAACGGCCAAGGTGTCTTGATGACCCCAGAAGTGCTTCGTGACCTTTTGGGAGCACACTCCAGCGGGATTGTGGCCAACAATCCCCGCGATGGTCATCATCGCTACCCCGACCCTGCAGTTCCTCCGCCATCTCCGACTAATCCCGACAGTGAGACACGTGGAGAAGCCTCGACATCCACCAGGCAAGCCCGTTTAGACATAAACGAGGTAGACTAAGCCGTACGAGTAGTACCGAGTCTCAGTGTATCCTCGCTTTGTAATCGTGCGACCTGGTATATAAACACAGCCTGTCGTTGTGCCTCTGTTTTAATGGTAGCCTTGCGTATTTTTGTCAGTGCATAGTTGCACATTTTCCGGGCACAGCTACCAAAACCAACCCCGACGACACCCACAGTAACACGTCTCTTTATGAGATATGTGTATCTCTGACACTGACCCCAACCTTTGGAGCTAAGCTGGCAGGTTTATTATCTTTCACCATGATAAATAAACCAGCCCAGATGCTATATAAGAAGGCCGCCTTGTGACCTTACCCAGCAACCCTCACCTCGTGCACCACTCTCACAACCATTTCTTGCCATGCCGAGCCCTAGTATTTATCGGAGAACCCCAGATGCAACCCCAGGTAGCTTTGTCAAAATATTGTGGGACTTTACCTGCAGTACCATGGGTTCTACCCAGCCACCCCAGTACGAGCTGTTCAAATCGAGAATCACCCCTTCCACCTCAGAATATTGGGCAGCAGTACACATTCCTCCCGTAGACCCCAACCAAGACCCAACGGAAGTTTCCTTCGTGGGGAAATCTATGCCGACCCCACGCTTGGCCATAGAAGCTGCTGCGAACGAAGCAATTGCTCGTCTTCAATCCGCAGTACCATATGCCCGCGAACGAGGATATTATTACTTTCCGAGCCGTGCAACGCCCGGAGGAGTAACATCTTTTCCCGGTGGACGGATTGAGAGAGACCAGTGCTAGCCAACCTTATCCAGTACATCATCACTCAAGAACAATTGAACCATCGAGTGAGGATTATCTCCGGAGTCTCACTGATCTGAATCCTCAGATTGCCATCGGCAGACCACTGAGGCCCGACCCAGAGAGACTCATACATCGACTGGTCAACCCATTTCCTCCGATAGAAGAGGAGTGTATTCCACTACCAGAGACTTTTCCTCAAGACTTTGTCCAGTTACCATTCTCTTTTTAGACGTCACTGCTTTATTTGTTATTTCAGCATTTATTATTACATTGTAACTTATGCATAGTACCTCAAATTTGTGCGACAAGTCGAGTATTTAGTTTCTACTTATGTGAGTGGTTTTCTTCGTGAGTAACCTGTGTAACCGCGAAAATCCTGGAATAAGATTTCTTTTCCCCTGAGTTGCTGCATCATTTATCCTCTCATGGCATGGATTATTTTTATTCACGCAGCACCACGGCAACATACCCACAACCCCTCGGATTCTTACACTGTCTTGCAAATACATGCAACCATGTTGCATCTCACCAACCCCCTTCTAAGCACTCCACATGCCTCCAAGGGAGAGAATAGCGGATAATCATCCGGACACTAATCACCTCCGGCACACCGATGACAGTTAACACCTGGCATTACGCCTAATCCCCGTGATCACCGCCACTGCGGAGAGCCAGCACCCGAGCGGCAGCATCACGACGATCATCAAAGATCATCGCGCACAGGAGCATAGAGAGCCCCAGCACTGTCGCCAGCCCTCCACACACCAGGATCACGTACCAGTCCGGCACCGACTCTGCCATTGGAGCCTCTTCTCGAGCTCCGGTGAGAAGTAATGGAGGAGAAGGAGGAGGAGAAGCGAGGCCAGGTGCGTAGATGAAGAAGGAGCACTGCGGTCGTTTTATAGCTCGAGATCGGTGTACGGTGGGCGAAGTCCACCAGCGCCGCTCGTCACCCGATCGCCGGTGTTCGGAGGCGAATCCGCGAGCAGTGCCGACAGCGCACTGGCCCGCAAGGTGAGTGCACACTGCACCGGCAGCAAGCACGCCGCGCACTACCGCAGTACGGCCTAGATGCCCTACGCGCTAGACGTCGCCGGTGGAGAAAGCCGGGAAAGCGCGCGTGAGAGAGGAAGAAGAGAGAGCCAGAGGAAGGAGGAGAGACGGACAGTGGGCCCTGGTCCCACCTGTCAGCCAGAGGGAGCACTGTGCTCTCGGGTACGACCGGCGTATTGTAGAATTTAGAATTTATTCTAAATTCACGACGTCCAGCGTAGAAATCACTCGTTTCCTAAACGTGGAACTTCTCCGCACAACGCCAGTATCCCACACTGTAGTTACTCACCACTTATTGCCCTCTCACCGTAGCCATTTCTTTTTACCGCTTTAGTAAAATGATCTTCTGACCAGGTAAAAGTATTTTGTTTTACAACCCTTAGCAAATCTCGAGGACGAGATTTTTTCTTAAGGGGGTTAGTAACTGTAACACCCCAAAAATATAACCAAGTTTTAAATATTAAATTTTTTCCAGGAGTTTTCAAATTTTGCATTCTGGATTTTTCTGTTGATTTCAAAACTCTTCTTTTATGTTAAAGAGTTTTTTTTCCCAAGTGAAGCTTTACAAAATATATTGGACTTATATGCTCTCTGTACAACATTTTCTTAATCAGTAGATTTATTTATTAAATTATTTCACACTGAGGTTTATTCATTAAAATGACTTTCTCCAAGTTTTGGAGCTCTTTTTGTACTACAACCAGTTGATATATTTATCAAAAAAATCCAAACAAAATTTGGAGATGTCATGTGATGCCTCTAAATCACTTTTGTGCAATTATATAATTATTTCATTTCATATTTTGAGTTTTACACCTATTTTTCAAATCTGGTCCAGTGAACATATTTGCACTATAGCCTATCTAAATATTTCCCTAGATCCTCCACCAAAATTATGGGATGTCAGTAGTAGCATGTCATCCAACTTTATGCAAAAACATAGTGTTGTTCTTTGGAATATTTGAGTGACTCAACCTCTTTTCCATTCTAGACCAGACTTGTATTTTCTACTGCAACCTCTTTCTTTCTTGCTCATATGACCTTGTGCTTTCTCATGCTTATAGTCAACCCTGCAAAACCCCTAAGTCCAGGAGCATGCACTCTTTGGAACACTTTTGGCCCATGTAATGATGCCATTTCCTCCCTGTCCAGAATTATAGTTTTGCAAAACTTGCACTAGCAAGTATCCCCTTTTTGCAAACTAACTTCACCACCATCTCATACATCCAAAGAGACCCCACTCTGGGAGATTTGGCCACCCCAAGAACTGCCTAGGTGCCTTTGGCATTTTGTCAAACACCCTGAGTGCATAGCCAGTTTTGGCATGAGTTCAAGTTTACATTGTGAACTTGAGCCCCTGACCTACCCTGCATGTCCCATGGTTTTGCCCTAGCCCATAACCCCACACTGCTAACCCTCTTGTGGTTTGGAACCCTCTACCATGCCACGACATTTCGTCGAGCACGTCCCGTGCGTGCTCTGGGCGCGCCCAGAGCGTGCGTTTGGCACACGCGTGCACCCGAGTCGCCGCGTCCCACCCAGCACCCAATCCGGTCCGTGACCGACCGCAGCCAGCACGCAGTGTCCCCTTCTACACCCACCAGCCCCGCAGCTCTCGCCACGTCTCCGGTAGGCCAGTCGCTAGCCGCCACCGCCGCCTGACCGCTCCTACGCTAGCCAGCGCCGCCCAAGCCGCCAGCACTTGCCACCTGCCTCCTGGAGTAGTGCGTGCTCATCCACAAGTGTGTCCCCTAGCGCTCGTCGCCGCCACGTCGCCCAAGCTACAGCATGGCGGTTCGCCGTCGTCCTTATCGCCGGCCGCCTCGGAACCGACCTCCATCGCCTATATAAGGAGCCCCGAGCCCATCCCCGCATGCAGGCAGTCCCAAACCATCTCCCTAGGACCCCCATTGGCAGCCAATCAACTCGGGGAGGCCTCCTTCCCCATCTCCGGCAACCACAGCCGCCGCCACGGCCCCAGCCATTCCGGCGCCTCCAGGGCCTCCCCCTCTCCACTCTCTCCACCGCAGCCCCAAACCCACTTTGCTCCCGAATGCCTCCTCTGCCGCGAAGCTAGCCGCCGGCAGCTCACTCCGTCCCCGCCGACCCAGCGACCACCGGAGGACCGCCCCCGTCTTGCGGATCCATCCCAACCTTCTGGAGCCTGCAAGGAGCCGCCGTTCACCGGCGTTGATCGCTGTTGCCTCGCCGCCGTTCGGGCAGAGGAAGAGGAGGGAGAGTTGGACTGGTCAAGCATGACCAGTGGGCCCCCTGGACCCACTGTCAGTGACCCCGCCCAGTCCACGTGGGTTAAGTGGAAGCGCATTTCCAAAATGCGCCTTCGATGTGTACGTATATTTCGAAACATTTTCTTTTCTGTTTTTATTTAAATAACAGATTTTTGACCAAACTTTGACCGGTTGTATCTTCTTAAATACAGCTCCAAATGAATTAATTCTTTTTCCTACCTCTCTCAAATATGGTCTAGTTTATTTTAAGATTTATTTGAAAAAATTTCAAAACAACTTTTTGTGCTGTTTTGATTTTGTGTGTTAATTCATATATATTCTTTTAAATAGGATTTTTGAAGATTTCAAGATGTTTTGGATGCACCCTTCTTTCCCATGACCTGAAGGCAAGCATTCTGAACCCTGGTGTAATTTTTGTGTGTGTTGTTGAACTCAGTAACAACACCACCCCGACACGTACATGCATAATTTTATGTGAGGATGTGATCCTATTCATGGGTGCATATTAATCATTTTATGCTGATGAAGTTGACATGATTTGTGATGGAAATCACCGTCATACGTCTTTCATGCATACCGGAAGGGAAGCCGGGAAGGCCTCTGTCTGGGGTAGACCCAGTCTTGTCCCCAATCCTTCGTCGAGACAGTCGTGTCCGGTATGGCATGAGGGGTATGTCGCGTGATGTTTCTATCTGTTGTTTGAAATATATGCATTGTTATGCTAATCATGCAGGAAATATTACAACCTCCTGAGTCGACCGTAGATCGAGTCTTGTGCCAGTAACCCCCATACTTGCCTCGTACTACCACTCGTCTCTACAATAAGTAGGGTATGGCTTAGTAAGTTGTCAACCCCTTTCCTAGCACACACCATACAGAGAGGCCATGGTGGAAGATACTGGAGGCATCCGGTAGTCATGCCACCGGGTCCGGGAGCATGGGTGTTTTGGTTGTAGCCGAAGGGGGTAGCTTCCCCAGTTTTGCGCGCGGTATAAATTTTGTGATCCCATGTTACGTCGATGTTGTAGCCTCCACACTTAGAGTTTTGCTTGGCAGGTGTCGTGGGTGATTCCAGACACATGTGAGTTAAGCTGGTGTGTGCAAGTTAGGTGCGTTTCCAACAAAAAGACCGTAGACGGAATTAGTCTCGATGGACTAAAGGAATCCGTTACTCATGGGTAAAGAGTACACCCTCTGCAGAGATTAAACCTATTCGAATAGCCGTGTCCATGGTTAAGGACTACAGTCTGGGATGGGTCAAGCGTCGGTCTTAGTGTCAGTCTTCGGAGGTGAAACTGTTAAACCAGAACTGGAATCACAACTTGTGACTTGTGATAATTTATGATTATTACCTTTGTTGTGGACTAACCCGTGATATTATTGGTATTATCGAATATCCCTGGGATGGTCATACCTCCTGGATATTCACTGTGTTTTATTTTAAAGCCCTTTATGTGGTGTCGCTAAGACGCCCGACTGTGGCATTTCTTTTAAAGCCCTTTATGTGGTGTCGCTCAGACGCCCGACTGTGGCATTTCTTTTAAAGCCCTTTATGTGGTGTCGCTTAGATGCCCGACTGTGGCATTTCTTTTAAAGCCCTTTATGTGGTGTCGCTCAGACGCCCGACTGTGGCATTTCTTTTAAAGCCCTTTATGTGGTGTCGCTAAGACGCCCGACTGTGGCATGTTTGTTACCTATTTCATAATTTTAACATTGCTATGTTATTGCATATTCATAATTAACATGCTTGTACACATCAGAGTTTTATTTATCATTTGTGACTGACGTCATGAGCAGAAAATATTTTCAGCTCACCATTGTAATATTATACCTGTGTTCATAATGTTTGCGAGTACATTCAAAGTACTCACTGGCTTGTCCCTGGCTATTGTCTTGGCCAGATTTTCTTGCGCGGAGAGGAGCGACCGCGCCGACAGTCCCGGAACCTAAGCAATGGTGATAGCAGCGTCGCGAAGATAGGAGTTAACCTTGTCAGCTGTTCCTGTGGAAATTGGAGTCCCATTGACATTAATGATCCACAAAACCGCTTCTGCCATCAACCATTAGAAACCATTTGTTGTACTCACAGGCCAGAATCGTCTTGTACTACATATGTTGTATTTTTGCTTGGAATTTCTGTATCAAGTTGGTGGCTCATCAGCTAACAGTTATCCTGGGGCTGATGAACACAAGGGCCATTTTCTGGAAATAAATACCCGGAGAATCGGTCCCCACACGTGTCAGGAATGGTTCCAAGGTTGATGAGATCACCATCGACACTCTACCTCTACATCTACCTTTGGGATTAGTTTTAGACCTGAATAATTGTTATTTGGTGCCAACGTTGAGCATGAACCTTATATCTAGATCTTGTTTAGTGTGAGACAGTTATTCATTTAAATCAAAGAATAATGGTTGTTCTATTTATATGAGTAATATCTTTTATGGTCATGTACCCTTCAAGAGTGGTCTATTTCTATTGAATCTCAATCATGGTGATACACGTATTCATAATACTGATGCCAAAAGATGCAAAGTTGATAATGATAGTGCAACATATTTGTGGCACTACCGTTTAGGTCATATTGGTGTAAAGCGCATGAAGAAACTCCATTTAGATGGACTTTTGGAATCACTTGATTATGACTCATTTGATACTTACGAACCATGCCTCATGGGCAAGATGACTAAAACTCCGTTCTCCAGAACAATGCAACGAGCTAATGACTTATTGGAAATAATACATAACGATGTATGTGGTCCGATGAGTGTTGAGGATCTTGGCGGGTATCGTTATTATCTGTCCTTCACAGATGATTTGAGCAGATATGGGTATATCTACATAATGAAACACAAGTCTGAAACATTTAAAAAGTTCAAAGAATTTTAGAGTGAAGTGGAGAATCATTGTAACAAGAAAATAAAGTTTCTACAATGTGATCGTGGAGGTGAATATTTGAGTTACGAGTTTGGCCTTCATTTAAAACAATGTGGAATAGTTTCACAACTCACGCCACCTAGAATACCACATCATAATGGTGTGTCCGAACGTCGTAACCGCACTTTATTAGATATGGTGCGATCTATGATGTCTCATACAGATTTACCACTATTGTTTTGGGGCTATGCATTAGAGACAGTTGCATTCATGTTAAATAGGGCACCGTCAAAATCCGTTGAGACGACACCGTATGAACTGTGGTTTGGCAATAAACCTAATCTGCCGTTTCTTAATGTTTGGGGATGCGATGCTTATGTTAAAAGGCTTTAGCCTGATAAGCTTGAACCCAAATCGGAGAAATGTGTCTTCGTAGGATTCCCTAAGGCAACAATTGGGTACACCTTCTACCACATATCCGAAGGCAAGATCTTTGTTGCCAGGAACGGATCCTTTCTAGAGAAGAAGTTTCTCTCGAAAGAAGTGAGTGGGAGGAAAGTAGAACTTGATGAGGTAATTGTACCTTCTCTCAATTTCGAAAGTAGCTCATCTGAGAAATCCGTTCCCGTGATGCCTACACCAACTAGAGAAGAAGCTAATGATAATGATCATGAAACTTCAGATCAAGTTACTACAGAACCTTGTAGGTTAACCAGAGCATGATCCGCACCAGAGTGGTATGGCAATCCTATTCTGGAAGTCATGTTACTTGACCATGACAAACCTACGAACTATGAAGAAGCTATGATGAGCCTAGATTCCGATAATTGGCTTGAGGCCATGAAATATGAGATAGGATCCACTTATGAGAATAAAGTATGGACTTTGGTGGATTTGCCTGATGATCGGCGACCCATAGAGAATAAATGGATCTTCAAGAAGAAGACTGACGCTGATGGTAATGTTACTATCTATAAAGATCGACTTGTTACAAGAGGTTTTTGACAAGTTCAAGGAGCTGACTACGATGAGACTTTCTCACCCGTAGTGATTCTTAAGTCTGTCCGGATCATGTTAGCAATTGCCGCATTTTATGATTATGAAATCTTGAAAATGGACGTCAAAAGTGCATTCCATAATGGATTTCTTAAAGAAGAATTGTATATGATGCAACCAGAAGGTTTTGTCAATCCTCAAGGTGCTAACAAAGTGTGCAAGCTCCAGTGATCCATTTATGGACTGGTGCAAGCACCTCGGAGTTGGAATATAAGCTTTGATGAGGTGATCAAAGCATATGGTTTTATACAGACTTTCGGAGAAGCCTGTATTTACAAGAAAGTGAGTGGGAGTTCACTACTGCAGGATGCTGCTAACGAGACAGTACGATCAGAGACCCTTCGAGAAACTATGTGCGATGCAATAATCGCAAACGGTGGTGTCAGAGAACTGTCAAAAATGTCAGAAACGTTTGCGATGACGGATGCATTGAACACGGTTCAGATTTTAGTTGCGTGTGCGATGCAAGGCATACAGTTCAGTTCAATTAACTATTTTTGATGAGGAGTAACAAATGATATGGGAAGCCAGATGAAGGCGTGTGCGATGCACATCATACGGTTCACTAGGATGAACTATTTGTGATTAGGCAACACAAAAGAAACGGTCAGCCGGAACTAGGTGTGTGCGATATATAGCATGCGGTTCACTGGGATGCATTGTTTGTGTTGAGACAAGCAAACCTAAATGGTTCAATATAACAAGATATGTGTGACACGTGGCAAACAGGTCTGTAATCATAAATGTGTGCAGAGATTGATAATAACACAGAGGATTGCTTGTAATAAGACATATGTGATATGCTTTGTCTACACACCATGTATTTCCCATTGGGGGACGGGCGGTCATCCAGATACGCCATAAGGATGCAAAGAGGCATCCTACATCAGCAAGGACTAGTTGTTCCACCAGTAGCTCATCTAAGAGAAAGTGTGCTCAGGCTGGAGCAGCCATGGAATGGTGACGGGTTGAGAAGTTGTGTTGATGTTAAATTAGCTGATAGGATGGGTCATTTCAGTCATTAAAATGACCGAAATGCCCCATTCCCTCAGCTAATTTAACCTCGAGGTTCTTATTTTTATTTTTATTTTATTTTTTAACATATGTTAAAGAAGGTCTGCCGCATTACTTTTTGACAATGTGTATACGTGGCAGACAGTTGATCCACCCGACATGTTTGTGATGGAATAAGCCGTGTGTGTTGTGGGCAAACGCTTGCTAGTGTACAACCATTTGCGATTGATGAATTCATCACCGACAGATTCCCTAGTGTGGTCCATGTTCATGTCATCATGTGTACGTGTCTGTCGGTGTACAAAAAGAGAGGTACACTTTTTGTACCCCTATAACTGTGCGCGGGAAGTCTGAGCCACGGACACCACCGCACTGAGCAAGGCAAGGGAGGTGAGCCAAGGTAAGGCCGAAGCTCAAAAGGAGCAGAACGACACCAAGACCAAGACCACAAAGAGCAAAGGGGACGAAGCGGACTCCCACGGCAAGATCCTTGCCGGGGGCGGTTTTGGCAAACCCGACAAGACCCTTGTCGTGGCAGCTCGCCCCACAGCTACGGAGCAAATCACCCTTGAGTCCACTGCCCCCATGGGGCAAGGATTCCGGAGACATCCCTGTGGTGGCATGCAGATCTTTGTGAAGACATTCAAGATTAGATACACACTATAGAAGATGACGACCCTTGGCGGGATCCCAGCCAAGGAGGACCACAAGGCCCCCGGCAAGAGCCTTGCCGGGGATGACAGCAGGCGCCATGGCAAGACCCTTCCCGGGGCCCCGGCAAGACCCTTGCCGGGGCTACGGCGAGGCCCTTGCCAAGGACACCTGTAGGGACACCATCAGGCCCACGCCAATCCAAACCTCCACCACCGTTCGCATGCAGCTGCCGACCCAACCAGTTGGGCAGGCACGTGCGTGGCGGCAAGCGGATCTTCGTGGAGACCCACCACTGCGCCACCTCAACTACCTGCCTGCCTACATGGCACCATGGGCACCGCTGGCCAGGACGCGTGTCGACATGAAAGGGAGCGGCGACGGACGAGACTGGGCCCTCCCCCGTCCCCGATAAAGCAAGGACACCTAAGCAAGACGCATTAAATGTGCCTTGTCATGTAATGCGAGGGATAAACTCGCATCACTGTACCCTTTCCACCTCCTATGTGCATCTATGGCAACCCCTTTCCTTATAAAAGGAGGCCCGAGGCGACCAGGAGGGGGATTCGGCTTTTTGGAGCTCCTCACGCCCCATTGCTAGTTCAAGAACACAGATAAACAAACCACCAAAGCAGGAGTAGGGTTTTACGCAGCCTCGCGGCCTGAACCTGGAAAAAGAACCCGTGTGCTATCTGTTTGATCCACTCTTCTCACGACCCCGCGCCCCGCAACCGTAGCAGGGATTCTTGTGATCCCATAGGTGTCGTCCTCACACCGACAGTGTCCTTTCGTCCTTCTCTCGCATGTCCTGTCACCCCGCTGCCGTAGACGTTCGAGCGCAAGCTTGAGCAGCGCGCGGGGGCGTTCTTTTGGCCAAACAGTGTTGAGCCCGTTCCCGCGCAACCGCGCAGGTTCCCGCCCGACTCGGTGAAATCGCCCATAATCCCAATGCTTACCATCCTACTATATAAACCCTCACGGCCGGCGAGTCCCGCATCGCATTTTCCCCTCCCTCCCTGTAGTTTATCTCGTCTACTTCTCCCAAAATCGGCAATGGCACCGGACTGTGATCATCGCTTAGCCACTCCACCGTCATTAGAGCATAGCTCCAGCTGGGATGCTACACTGCGGCGGCGGCATAGTCCCTGACGTAGTATAGTGCGCGTGGCGGCCAAGTTGGGTGTGTGCGGAACACGCACCACACGCTCGGCCTCCGGTGCCCGTCGGCAGCTGTTGCCGGCCGCCGTTGCCACCACACCTCCGTCGAAAGCCAGGGCCATCACCTGCTCCACTGCCGTGGACATCACCCGCTCCGCCACCATGGCCGTCACCCGCTCTGCCACCATGGCCAGAAGTCGGGAGGTGGTGCTTGTGGCCGGTTAGGGAGTTCTGGATTAGGGGGTATCCAGACAGCCAGACTATATACTTTGGCCGGACTGTTGGACTATGAAGACACAAGATTGAAGACTTCGTCCCATTTCTGAATGGGACTCTCCTTTGCGTGGAAGGCAAGCTTGGTGATTCGGATGGTAGATCTCCTTCTCTGTAACCGACTCTGTGTAACCCTAGCTACTGAAGCTATGTACCTAGGGTAGGGTCATGGACCTATTAAACTACCCTACCCAAGGACATCTCTAGAAGAAACTACCGGTTAGTCGACCTAGAGGTGATCCACTCGACAGACTCTAGGACACTCGACCATGAAGATAACCACTCGACCATGAAGCTAACCAGTCGACAGCCAGAAGACCTAAGGTCACTCCGCATGCAACAGCCTGTCATTAAGTAGCCTTTATGGTCTTCATAGCACTTTATGTGGGCGTTACCAGTAACCTCCTGTCTTAATGTACTTTAAACCCTGCATAACTGAGGGCCGGAGAAGTCTGGCGAACTCTATATAATCCACCCCCTCTTCAGTGTAAAGGGTTCGCACCCCTGTAACTCACACGCATATAATCCAGTCGACCGCCTCCGGGCTCCGAGACGTAGGGCTGTTACTTCTTCCGAGAAGGGACTGAACTCGTAAAACTCTTGCGTGTACAACTACTCCATTGATAGGATCTTGCCTCTCTCTTAGTACCCCCTACACTACTGTCAGACTTAGAACCACGACAGTTGGCGCCCACCGTGGGGCAGGTGTCTTAGCGACTTATTAGAGAAGTTGCAATTTCTTCCGATCTCCTTCATCATGGTTTCAGGCGGAGTTTTTGTTGAGGGCCGCGAGATCCGTCTCGGCGCGCTCACGTTTGTCACCGACGACTCTGCCTGGCTTCAGGAGGCTCTGCTCGACGTCGACGCACTCCCAGTCCGCGGAGCGACGCACTTTCGCGCTTGCGTTCGCGGCGTCCTCCTACGGCAACCGTCGACCCAGTATCGACCGGTTTGTGTGTCATCCTCCCTCCCCGCTGCCGGCCAGCGCAAGCGCTCCGGTCGGTCGAGGCTTCAGTGGTGGGTGAGGCACACGGTGGCTCGCCAGTCGACCACCGCCCAAGTCGCGGCAATCGAGCCCGACGAATCTCTCTACGGCCTGTTCGACCTGTCGACTGGCTCCGCAGAGACTGCATCCGAGTGCGACATCAGTGATCCAGCGGCGGAGGTCCTGATGGTCAACGGACCACACGGTCCCCCCGGCTTTCCCGGTGCCGAGGGAGGTGACGGCGGAGGCGATCCGTCGCCCGCCCATGAGGAATACCTTCCCGAGCCCCTCAATTCGCTGCAGAGGGAAGAACTTCGCCGCCGGAACATGGATGCCCTTCATACTCCTATCGTTGGAGAAACCCCTGAGGCTCGCACCTTGGAGGACACGCGCTTCGCCAACGTGGCTGAGCGCACTTGACTGGAGAACCTTCAGCGAGCACTCGACGAGCGTGCGCGGCAACGGGTCCCTGACTCCAGTCGACGTCAGCTCTTTCCACCTCGAACGCAGGTATATCGAACTCTGATTCAGAATTTAGCTGTTGCAGCCCGTATAGTAGAATCAATTCAGCCTTCCCACTCAGAGGCTGACAGAGGCTTCATGCAGATCAGAGATTTGCTCCGGGAAGCAGGAGGTCAAAATTCAGCCGTGTCACAGTCGCGAAACAGGATTCACAGCAAATCCGTGGCTGCCTCCAGTCGGCTCATAGCCCCAGATCACCCCCGAGGCGTGAAGGGCGTGGGGACCGGCGTGATCAGTACAGGAACCGTGAGCAGTATGATCACCGATTCGATCGCGATGATCGGCGTCGAGTGCCCACCCCTCCCCCAAGGGGTGGATCCTACGCACCTCGACAGCAGGATGATAGACGCCAGCATAGTGGTGGGCGAAGAATTCCAGTCGACCCCAAGGAACCAAGCTTTGATGCGAGATCCATCATCGTTCAAGGTCCGGTCGACCGGAACAGAGCTCACAGAGAGGGTCACGACAGAGATGTGCCCCTCCAGCAGCCGAGTGCATGTCTCCGTACCAGAGTGTTTCAGCAGAGCCATCAGGGCCGCGGTGATTCCCCCCAACTTCAGGTTGGCAACTGGTGTCAGTAAATTCAATGGTGAGTCTAAGCCTGATACTTGGCTTGAAGACTACCGAGTGGGTGTCCAGATCGGTGGCGGAAACGACGAGGTGGCCATGAAGCATCTGCCTCTTATGTTAGAGGGTTCGGCCAGAGCATGGTTGAATCAGTTGACACCCAGCAGCATTTACACGTGGGAAGATCTTTCCCGAGTGTTCGTCAGAACGTTCGAAGGAACATGCAAGCGGCCAGCAGGACTGACGGAGCTGCAATCTTGTGTGCAGAAGTCGAATGAAACTTTGACAGATTACATCCAGAGATGGATCACATTGCATCACACAGTAGAGAATGTAACTAATCACCAGGCAGTATGCGCCTTCAAGGAAGGCGTTAAGTACAGAGAGCTAGGCCTGAAATTCGGTCGAACCGGAGACATGTCTCTGAGTCGAATGATGGAGATAGCCACCAAATATGCCAATGGTGAGGAAGAGGATCGGCTCCGGAGTGGCAAGCACAAGTCAGTCGCCCAGGACACCGGAGGAGGGAACTCCAATCAGAAGCAAAACCGGAAAGCCGAGCCAGCTGCTCCTGGAGAAGCCTTGGCCGTGACTCAAGGAAAGTTCAAAGGGAAGCCCAAAGGGCCTTGGAACCCCAAGAAAGTAAAGGATAAAGAAGGAAATGACGTGATGGATTTACCGTGTCACATCCACACAAAGAAAGATGAAGAGCGTAATTTCATTTACCCGAAGCATACCACTCGACAGTGTCGACTCTTGATACAACAGTTCCAAGGGAAACAGTCCAAGGATAAGGAAAAAGAGTTGGACAAAGTTGAAGACAAGGGAGATAGTGACGAAGAATATCCTCAAGTCAATTCCACTCTGGTGATTTTTGCTGACGTTGAGAGCAAGAACCGACTGAAAGTTATAAACCGAGAGGTGAATATGGCCGCTCCGGCGACGCCCAATTATCTGAAGTGGTCTCAGACGGCCATCACATTCGACCAGTCAGATCACCCGACGCACATAGCCACCCCTGGGAGGCAGGCTCTGGTGGTCGACCCAGTCGTCGAAGGTCCTCGACTGACTAAAGTGTTGATGGATGGCGGCAGTAGTTTAAACATACTGTACGCAGAGACACTGGAAGGGATGGGCATTCTGATGTCCAGACTCAGCACAAGCAACATGAGTTTGTATGGAGTCATCCCTGGCAAGAAGGTCGCGTCACTCGGCCAGATCGCCCTCGATGTGGTTTTTGGTGATTCCAAAAACATCCGCAAAGAAAAGTTGACATCTGAGGTTGTGGATTTCCAAAGTGCCTATCACGCCATTTTGGGCAGGCCAGCTTACGCACGTTTTATGGCTCGACCATGTTACGTGTACCTCAAATTGAAGATGCCTGGCCCTAAAGGCGTGATCACTGTTACTGGTAATCGCAAGAAGCGGAAGAGTGCTTTCAAAAAGGCTCAAAGATCGCCGATGCTCAGATGGTAGCAGAAGAATGGCAGGAACACCAGAGAAATGCATAACCGAGTGATTTGTTGTGAGCCAAGCAGCCTGCTACGAAATCAGCGTTTCAGTTGTCCGGCGAGACAAAACCAGTTCACATCCACCCGACCGACCCCAACGATGCTCCGACTAATATCTCCACAACACTCGACCCCAAATAGGAAGAAACGCTCATCCAGTTCCTCCGCGAGAACTGGGACATCTTTGCATGGAAACCTTCTGACATGCCAGGAGTACCCAGGGGGCTGGCTGAGCACCGTCTGCGAGTCGATTCAAAGGCAAAACATGTCAAGGAACATCTGCGACGGTCCGCCGTCCAGAAAAGGAAGGCTATTGGCGAAGAGGCGGCTCGGCTCTTAGCAGCAGAGTTTATCCGAGAGATTTACCACTCCGAGTGGCTCGCCAATGTTGTCATGGTCCCCAAGAAGGACAAGTCACTTCTCATGTGCATTGATTTTAAACATATCAATCGGGCCTGCCCCAAAGATCATTTTCCTCTCCCCCGCATCGACCAAATAGTCGACTCGACAGCGGGATGTGAGGGACTGTCTTTCTTAGACGCCTATTCCAGGTACCATCAGATCCGTCTGTTTGGACCCGATGAGATCAAAACAGCTTTCATCACCCCATTCGGGTGCTTCTGTTATGTCACCATGCCATTCGGCCTCAAGAATGCCGGAGCCATGTTCATGAGGATGATTCAGAAGTGTTTGCTCACTCAAATCAGTCGGAATGTGGAAGCGTACATTGATGACATTGTGGTCAAGTCACGGAAAGGTTCCGACCTGCTGACTGACCTTGCTGAAAAATTTGCCAACCTCAGGAGGTATGATATCAAGCTTAATCCGTCCAAGTGCACATTTGGAGTTCCTGGCGGAAAGCTGCTCGGTTTTCTCGTTTCCAAACGAGGAATCGACGCAAACCCAGAGAAAGTGGGCACTATACTCCGAATGAAACGACCTGTGCGTGTGCACGATGTTCAGAAGCTTACTGGTTGCTTGGTCACTTTAAGTCGATTCATCTCTCGTCTCGGTGAGAAGGCATTGCCTCTTTACCGACTGATGAATAAGTCAGACAAGTTCGAGTGGACTCCTGAAGCTGATGCAGTGTTTGCAGAGTTAAAAACCCTGCTTTCCACCCAGCCGGTGCTTGCTGCCCCGATCAGCAAAGAGCCTTTGCTGCTTTACATTGCAGCCACAGGACAAGTCGTCAGTACAGTACTTACGGTCGAGCGTGAAGAAGAAGGGAAAGCCTTCAAAGTTCAGTGCCCAGTATATTATATTTCTGAAGTCCTGACCCCATCAAAGCAAAGATACCCTCATTATCAGAAGCTCGTATATGGGATTTATATGACCATGAAGAAAGTTGCTCACTACTTCTCTGACCATACCATCACAGTCGTCAGCGACGCCCCATTATCAGAGATTCTGCACAACAAAGATGCAACTGGTCGAGTGGCAAAATGGGCGATTGAACTCCTTCCCCTGGATATCAGATTTGAGGCAAAGAAAGCTATCAAGTCCCAAGCAATAGCGGATTTCCTCGCCGAGTGGACTGAACAGCAATTGCCGACTCAAGTTCACTCGGAGCACTGGACTATGTTCTTTGATGGCTCTAAAATGCTGAATGGTTCCGGTGCTGGGGTAGTGTTGGTATCCCCCCGAGGAGATAAGATCAGATATGTACTCCCGATTCACTTTGATTCCTCCAACAACGAAGCATAATATGAAGCACTTTTGTATGGGTTGCGTATGGCCATTTCACTCGGCGTCCGTCGCCTCATGGTCTACGGCGAATCGGATTTAGTGGTTAACCAAGTGATGAAGGAGTGGGACATCAAAAGCCCAGCTATGACTCGTTACTGCAACGCAGTAAGAAAGCTGTAGAAGAAATTCGAGGGGTTAGAGCTTCATCACATACCCCGACTGAAAAATCAAACAACTGATGACTTGGCGAAGATAGGTTCCAAAAGAGAAGCCACACCAAGTGGCGTGTTTTTGGAGCATGTTCACGCGCCGTCAGTTCAAGAGGATCCTTTCACCGAAGAAGCCCCACAGCCAAAAAGTGCCACGGATCCGACTGAAGTTGAGGTCCCAGCTGTGGTCGACCTAATCATGGATGTTCTGGTTATCACTCCCGACTGGACAGTGCCTTACTTTGTGTATATTCTAAGGAAAGAGCTCCCAGAGAATGAAGAAGAGGCTCGGCAGATTGTCTGTTGATCCAAGGCCTTTACTATCATGAGGGGACAGTTGTACAGAGAAAGCACGACTGGAGTCAGCCGGAAATGCATAGCACCGGAAGAGGGTCGAATGATTCTCATCGACATCCACTCGGGGACCTGTGGCCATCATGTGTCGTCTTGGACCATCGTGGCTAAAGCATACCGAGTGGGTTTTTATTGGCCCAGAGCAAATGAAATTGCGAAAGAGATAGTCGACAAGTGTGAAGGATGTCAGTTCTACTCCAACATGTCACACAAACCCGCCTCAGCCTTGAAGACCATCCCAATCATTTGTCCTTTCGCTGTTTGGGGGTTAGATATGGTTGGACCACTGAAAACTGGCAGGAGCGGCTTCACCCATGTACTGGTGGCAGTCGACAAGTTCACTAAGTGGATCGAAGCCAAGCCTATTAAAAATCTTGATGCTGGCACGGCCATCAGCTTCATCAGGGAATTGATATTCAGATATGGAGTTCCTCATAGCATCGTCACTGATAATGGGTCAAACTTCGATTCTGATCAATTCAAAGCTTTCTGCGCTTCCCAAGGCACACGAGTCGACTACGCTTCATTCGCCCACCCCCAGTCGAATGGACAAGTAGAAAGATCAAACGGCCTAATTCTCAAAGGACTGAAACCCCGGTTGATGCGTGACCTCAAGCACGCAGCAGGCGCGTGGGTCGACGAACTTCCATCAGTTCCTTGGGGATTGAGGACTACCCCAAATTGGTCGACTAGGAGAACTCCATTCTTTCTGGTCCATCGAGCCGAAGCAGTTTTGCCGAGTGACCTGCTTCACAATGCACCTCGAGTCGAGCTCTACTCCAAAGCCGAAGAAGAACAAGCCCGGCAGGATGCAGTCGACCTTCTGGAAGAAGAAAGAGAGATGGCCATGATCCGATCGACCATCTATCAGCAAGACTTGTGCCGATTCTACGCTAGAAATGTGAAGAGTCGAGCCTTCCAAGAAGGAGACTTGGTCCTCCGAGTGGACCAATAGAAGCCACACAAACTCGCCCCTACCTGGGAAGGCCCCTTCATCGTCACCAAAGTTCTCCACAATGGAGCGTACCGTCTTTACAACGTCGATCGCCAGATTGATGAGCCACGAGCTTGGAATGCGGATCTGCTCCGCCCCTTTTACACTTAAATACTCACTCAGATGAGATGTAATAAAAGTACTCCTGTAGTTTATCTATCAAAGACAAAAGTGTTATAACTTTCCCATTAATTGTTGTCGCTTTTGCTTGCGCAAGAAATCCCCCAGTGGGTGGCTTAGCTGCGAATCCATTTCGCCTAAGTTTGTAAAAAAATTCCTGCCGAGTGACGAGCAAGGCTCTCACTCGGAGACTTAGCTGCGAATCCGTGTCGCCTAAGTATTTGAAATCCTACCGAGTGGAGAGCAAACCTCCCACTCGGAGGCTTAGCTGCAAATCCGTTTCGCCTAAGTGTTTAAAATCCTACCGAGTGGAGAGCAAACCTCTCACTCAGGGGCTTAGCTGCAGTCCAGTACTCGCCTAAGTGTCTAAAATCCTACCGAGTGGAGAGCAAACCTGTCACTCGGGGGCTTAGCTGCAGTCTAGTACTCGCCTAAGTGTCTAAATATCCTACCAAGTGGAGAGC
The DNA here is from genome assembly GCF_002162155.2 of Triticum dicoccoides. Taxonomy (NCBI): domain Eukaryota; kingdom Viridiplantae; phylum Streptophyta; class Magnoliopsida; order Poales; family Poaceae; genus Triticum; species Triticum dicoccoides. The sequence continues at coordinate 561,255,098 of NC_041387.1, read as the reverse complement.
AAACCTCCCACTCGGGGGCTTAGCTACAGTCTAGTACTCGCCTAAGTGTTTAAAAATCCTACTGAGTGGAGAGCAAACCTCCCACTCGGGGGCTTAGCTACAGTCTAGTACTCGCCTAAGTGTTTAAAAATCCTATTGAGTGGAGAGCAAACCTCCCACTCGGGGGCTTAGCTGTAGTCCAGCACTCGCCTAAGTATGAAATCCATTCCAATCGGCAAGGACGACAAGGTGCAGGTCGACTGCTACCTTCTCCTTCGAGCTACGGCACAAATACAATGGGAAACAATAAAAATCCTACCGAGTGGTGAACCTGCCTCTCACTTGGAGGCTTAGCTGCAGCTCAGTGCTCGCCTAAGTGTTTAAAATCCTACCGACGGTGAACCTGCCTCTCACTCGGAGGCTTAGCTACAGCTCAGTGCTCGCCTAAGTGTTTAAAATCCTATCGAGTGGTGAACCTGCCTCTCACTCGGAGGCTTAGCTGCAGCCCAGTGCTCGCCTAAGTGTTTAAAATCCTACCGAGTGGTGAACCTGCCTCTCACTCGGAGGCTTAGCTGCAGCCCAGTGCTCGCCTAAGTGTTTAAATCCTACCAAGTGATGAATCTGCCTCTCACTTGGGGGCTTAGTTGCAGCCCAACGCTCGCCTAAGTATTTAAAATCCTGCCGAGTGGTGAGTCTGCCTCACACTCGGAGGCTTAGCTGCAGATCCGCACTCGCCTAAGTAGGGAAATCGTTCCGACCCGCAAGGACGACGAGGTGCAGGTCAACTGATTACCTCCTCCTCCGGGCTCTGGCACAAATACCACGTATGCTTTGCAAGGACTACGAGGTCGACTGATTACCTTCTCCTCCGGGCTCCGGCACAAATACCATGTGCGCTTTGCAAGGACTATGAGGTCGACTGCTACCTTCTCCTGCGAGCTTCGGCACAAATACAATGTGCGCTTCATCCTAGGTCGCGAGGGCGCAAGTCGACTAGATCTGTACTCCAGCCTGCAAGAGCAAGTCCCAAGCAAGAAAATATATTCCAGGCGAAGAACAATGTCGTTCGAAGATAAATGCAAACATATCCAACCACAAAGCCAAGTTCAGATAGCATCCTGCGGATCCAGAAGTACTCATTCATCAAGCATGTTAAAGTTCATCGGTTACAAAAACCACTCGGCATCCCGAGGCAAATTTAAGGCGTCAATCATAGAAGTTTTTTACTCCTCCGGTGGAGGACTGGAAGGCGCAACGAGCTCGTCCAGGTCGATTCCATTGGCAATCCGAGTGGTAGCAGCAATGAATGTCTCCATGAAGGATCGGAAGTCATGCTTCTTTGTATTGGCCACCTTGAGGGATGCCAGCTTTTCCTCTCGTGCATCTTTGCAGTGGACACGGACTAAAGACAGAGCTACATCAGCACCGCACCTGGCAGAAGACTTCTTCCACTCTTGCACTCGGCCTGGGACTTCATTCAGTCGAGCCATCAAAGACTTGAGGTCGTCCTGAAGCGTCTCCCCTGGCCAGAGTGTTGTGTCGATTCGCGACGTTGCTGCCTTTAGTCGGGCCAGATAATCCACCACACCAGTAACACGAGACTCCAGTCGAAGCACATTCATGGTGGGTTCATCCTTCATTGGAGAGTTGATGGGATCCAAGCCTGTCTCCACTCGACTAGTCCCTTCCTCAAAGTTTTGGCAGAATTCTGTAAACGCAAGTCAAACATAAACTAGCAGTTCCATGATGAATCGAATGTGACAGGTCAGTCGAGTGAAAAAAGTTACCTTCAAGCATGAGGAACAGCTTCTTGGCGAGCCCTCCCAGATAAGCTTCCAGATCATTCTTCTTCCCCACTAGTTCACTTGCCTTGTTACTCAGAGCAATCTTATCATTCTTCAGACGGCTGACTTCCTTGTTGGCCGCGTCAAGGGCAGCTTTCAGGCTGACATTCTCTTCTTCGAGTTTACCGACTGAAGCCAGATTCTCTTCCGCCAACTTCGTTTTATCCGATGCAGCCTTCTGCGCCTCAGCAAGCTCCTGGTCCTTCTTGTTCAGCGCCACCTTCGTTTTATCTGCAAAATGACAAGGAGGTCAGAATCAATAATGGGCAGAAAGATAAAAACAATCATCAAGTTCTCACCAATCATACCTGTTGCCTCATCCTTCGCCTTCTGGAAGTTCTCCTGAACATGTTTCAAGTCAAGGTCGAGCTGGATATGTTTCCTTTCCAACTCAGTATAACGGGCCACGAGTTTGCAAGATTTTTGCAAAAGAGTCAGTCGACAGACATCAAAGAGAGGTTACTTCCGAGTGACTAAGAGAAAAACAGCAACGTTTCTAAGACTACAGTCGAATCAAAACATTCCACAGTAGTCTCGGGGACTACACCCAGTGGGTGCACTCAGCATGCCCCCACTAGTTCTACCGACTCGATCGACCAATCGACCGAAAGGGACAAAGAGATTATGGTCTCATCATAGTCTTCAAAAAAAAGAGAGAATTCTTCAGACTACAGTCGACTGCGAGTAGTCCATCGTAGTCTCGGGGACTACACCCAGTGGGTGCACTCAGCATGCCCCCACAGGTCCTGACATTCCACTCGACATGGCTCGACCAGACTGAGTGAAGAAATTTCAACTACGAAGACTACAGTCGACTGCCAGCAGTCCACCGTAGTCTCGGGGACTACACCTAGTGGGTTCACTCAGCGTGCCCCCACCAATCTACAAACCCAATCAACACACCAATTGGGTGTACAGACACGAAAAGATTCTGGAAAGAAAATCTTCAGATAACATATCCTAACAGAACAGGCGGTTTCCAACTAACCTGGACATTGCTCTGTAGGGCTGCGCTTGCGTCATAAGCCGCTTGGCTAGCTTCCCGGATTGCCTTCACCTCCTCCTTCATAATCCCTACCTGGCGTATAGCCTCCTTAGCAGCACTCGCCTGGTCCTCTGGGACGTGGTGTGTGGCGAAAAAGGAGGGTGGTTCAACAGTCGACGACGAAGGCCGGGCACTCGTCAGCGGCACAACGAAAGTCACGGAATGTCGAGCGATGTCGCCACCTTCTTGACCCAGTGCCTCAGGAGCTGACGCAGTTCGAGTGGCCTTGCAAGCTGCAGCCTGTCTATTCTTCCTCGCCCTCAGGGCACCTCGTCATCGTCATCTGGAAGATCAATGACGTGACGAGGAGCTACAAGATAAATCCAGAGTTGGAAACAAGGATCCAATCGACCAAAAGCGAAAACTGCAAGAGAAGGTACCAGGGTTAGAGGTGACAGTGTCTTCCATTTCTTGGTCGGCACTGTAGATTTCAGAAACCAGTTGGTTAATAGATAAGTCGACCGGAAGTTCGGTCGAGCTGAACAAGAAAAACACAAATCCTGCTGTTACCCGGAGATGGTGGGAATGGCCATTTTCATCTTAGGCAAGGCCTTCGGCGGCTTTGATGACTCCGCCCGCGGATGCTTCGACGCTTTTTCAGTCGGTACCGGAGAGGCTGTCCGAGGGCGCTTTGTCGACGGCACAACGGGCGCAGCCGCTTTGCCGCGCTCTCTTGCGGGGTCGTGGGCGAGCTTGGATCGCCTTTCCGTGCGGGGAGGATCGACTTCCATTTCCATCTCCTCTTCCTCGCTGGAGCCGTCTTCAACCTCTTCCCCCTCGCCATCAGATTGCCACTCCTCTTCCTCACTTTCACCGCCACTCGCCTCTCCCTCCTCGGCTCACTCCTGCGCCCCGTTGGGCATCGAGTACATTTCAGTCGTGACCTAGAAGACAGCAAGCAAGACAAAAGTCAGTCGGTTGATTTCAAACAGACAGAATAACAGAATCTCAGTCGGAAATGCAGAATCGGACCTTATCAACTTCATATGATTGGTCGAGTGGAACGACCCTCCTGGCTCCTCGGGGGTTGTCCTTGTTCCCCGTAATGCTTGACGCCGTCGATCTCCCCCGGGTGGTTCCGAGTGGTGTCATCAGTTCCAGAATACATACACATAGGATGATCTCAAAATTGGAGTGGCTGGGTGCGTCGCCGAAGGAAGACCTCCAGGAGGTCCATACCAGTCACCCCGTCGCGGATGAGCTGCACGACGCGCTCGACCAACACCTTCACCTGTGCCTTCTCCTCTGGGACCACCTTCAAAGAGGAGGGCTTCCTCACTCGCTCCATGGAAAAGGGTGGGAGCCCGGTCGACTGCCCTGGCGTCGGCTGATCCTTGCAGTAGAACCAAGTCGACTGCCATCCACGGACGGAGTCGGGCAAAACCATGGTCGGAAAAGAACTTTTCCCCCTCAACTGGATCCCAAGACCCCCGCACATCTGAATCACATGTGTCCTCTCATCACTCGGATTCGCCTTCTTCATCCTATGGGAGCGACAGGTGAAGATGTGCTTAAAGAGGCACAAGTGAGGCCGGCAACCCAAGAAGCATTTGCACAAAGATAAATAGGCAGCGATGTACACTATGGAGTTGGGTGTCAAATGGTGGAGTTGTGCCCCAAAGAAATTCAGAAACCCCCGGAAGAAAGGGTGGGGCGGCAAAGAAAACCCACGGTCTACGTGGGTGGCCAGAAGAACGCGCTCACCCTCCTGAGGCTGCGGCTCTGACTCCCTCCCCGGGAGCCGCCCCGATCCATGGGGGATCAGCCTACCGTCGACCAGGTCATCGAGATCCGCCTGAGTGATTGTCGAGCGGATCCAGTCGCCCTGGATCCAGCCCGGCGGCAGGCCAGTCCTCGATGAAGAGCCACTCCGACTGGTTCCTCTCCCCTTCGCCTTCGCCGTTGCTTTCTTTGCCCGCTCTAGAGCCGCCGTCTTCTCCTTCACCATCGCCGCCGGTGAAGCACGCATGGGGCAGCGGCACTGAGGCAGAAGCTAATGCGGCGGAGAAATCTGGAGAAGAGGAAGGAATGAGGGAGCACTGTTGAGAAAAACCCCGTCCGGCGCTTATATAAGGCTGCTTCCGAGTGGCTGACATGTGGGCCCGAGGAATCCTGTCAAATCCTACAATAGTCGCACGCGTGATACGTGGCAAAAAAGGTGGCGCAGAGATTGAGGCGTCCCTGCCTTATCCCATCCAATTGCTGCGGCCTCGCCCCGTCCCGCGCGCTTCCCAAAATTCAAATCCCGCAGAATCCGCGAGTTGCAGAACAACTCGTCAGACAGAAGATCTCCTCCGCTCTGGCACTCGGAGCTCCCCAAGCGAAAACTTCACTTGATAGATATAAAGAATGGATCAAGGCGACTGAAAAAGAAGTTGGATCCGTCACATAAAAGTTTATTGAGCCAAGACGAGACACGCTCATAGCGCAAGAAATGGGTCGGGAAAAATTCTCAACCCCTTCCCCACTCAAACCCTGATCCATTCAGGGGCTAATGATGAAGCTATGTACCTAGGGTAGGGTCATGGACCCGTTAAACTACCCTACCCAAGGACATCTCTAGAAGAAACTATCGGTCAGTCGACCTAGAGGTGATCCACTCGACAGACTCTAGGACACTCGACCATGAAGATAACCACTCGACCATGAAGCTAACCAGTCGACAGCCAGAAGACCTAAGGTCACTCTGCACGCAACGACCTGTCATTAAGTAGCCTTTATGGTCTTCATAGCACTTTATGTGGGCGTTATCAGTAACCCCCTGTCTTAATGTACTTTAAACCCTGCATAACTGAGGGCCGGAGGGGTCTGGCGAAGTCTATATAAGCCACCCCCCTCCTCAGTGTAAAGGGTTCGCACCCCTGTAACTCACACGCATATAATCTAGTCAACCGCCTCCGGGCTCCGAGACGTAGGGCTGTTACTTCTTCCGAGAAGGGCCTGAACTCGTAAAACTCTTGCGTGTACAACTACTCCATTGCTAGGATCTTGCCTCTCTCTTAGTAACCCCCTACACTACTGTCAGACTTAGAACCACGACACTAGCCCCCGCCGGTGTCTATATAAACCGGACGGTTTAGTCCATAGGACAAGAATAACAATCATAATCATAGGCTAGCTTCTAGGGTTTAGCCTCTACGATCTCGTGGTAGATCAACCTTGTAATACTCATATCATCAAGATCAATCAAGCAGGAAGTAGGGTATTACCTGCATCGAGAGGGCCCGAACCTGGGTAAACATCGTGTCCCCAGCCTCCTGTTACCATTAGCTTTAGATGCAAAGTTCGGGACCCCCTACTCGAGATCCGCTAGTTCTGACACCGACATTGGTGATCTCATTAAGAGTTCCTCTATGTCGTTGCTGCAAGGTTTGATCGCTCCTTCAATCATCAACAACAATACGGTCCCGGGTGAGACTTTTCTCCTCGGACAAATCTTCGTGTTCGGCGGCTTCGCACTGCGGGCCAACTCGCTTGGCCATCTGGAGCAGATCGACAGCTACGCCCCTGGCCATCAGGTCAGGTTCGGAAACTTGAACTACACGACCGACATCCGCGGAGACTTGATCTTCGACGGATCCGAGCCTCCGTTAGGAGCGCCGAACGGTCACAACGAGCATGACTTGGATCTGCCATCGGACGGCATTTAGGATATCGCACCTGCTGCAACTCCAGACTTCAATCTGGAGCAGATCGTGCCATCCGAAGACAGGTGGATGGACCCCGCCACGTAGGCCGCACACTTAGCGGCTTTGGAGCGGAACACAGACTCCACCTCTAAGGGAATCTGTTTCACCGGACCCCCAGACTCGTCTCCGGTCTTAGGTTCCGGACTGCGTGCATCTATGCTCACCAAATCTGATTAGGCACCGATCATGGTGTTCACCGCCGCGGATAACTTTCAGCACTCGCCCTTCAGTGACATACTAACTTCTTTAAAGTCTCTCTCTTTGTCAGAAGACTCTTGGCCGAACTATTTCCGTCTTGAGTGGGGTTCGGACGACGAAGAAATTCGCTGCCCACCCACCACCCACTTAATAGCTACCATCAATGACTTAACCCACGCGCTCGACTTTGACTACAAAGACATCGACGGTATCTACGTCGATGCGGGAGATGACATAGAACCACCACCCACGGGGCGCTGGACAGCCACCTCATCATACGATATATACATGGTGGACACAACCAAGGAGGACAACAACGACAAAAAGGATGTAACAGAGGATCAACCCCCCGGGCAGAAACCAAAGTGATGGCGCAGGCGCCGCTCTAAGTCCAGCCACAATAAAAATATCGATAACAGCGCGAGAAAAATTGACACCCCGATTGACTCCGAAGGCAAGAACAACCATATGGACCCAGTGATGGAGCAGGATGAGCCAGGTCACGCCCAACATCGCCCGGAGCATACGCCCGATCATGGCGACCCCGAGGGTAGAACTCATCAACCTGCCTCCGGAGAGGAGGAAAGTCCGGTCGATGATGAATTCATCATTCCGGAAAAACGTCTAGAATAAGAGAACCTCCACCGAATTCTTATGGCCACCGTGAGGAGCCTAAAGAAGCAGAAGAAGAGGCTTACGGCCGTGCAGGATACGCTCAACCGCAGATGGAACAAAGTGCTAGACACTGAAGAATAATATGGTGACGATCGCCACACAAAGAGCTACCCAAAATGCAAGCTACTTCCAGAATTCGACGACGAGGCCATAGAGCCCATTCTGCCGAAAAAGAATACAGCCGATCAGTCGGACCGACCACCTCGTGGCCGCGATAGAGCGGCTACTGATGCTGCACACAAGCCCGGACACGACTTACATGACCTCCTGGACGAAAAGGCTGGTGCGACTAGGTCCATCTACAGATCCAGATGACGTGTTTCGACGCAGGATCACGACCACCAAAATGATCATACTGATCGAATACCAGTTCGGAATCAACCCCGGACACAACAACTGTCAACAACATGCCACGACATGTCCAGATACAGAGGGGCTGTGCACCCCCTGTGCTTCACCGATGAGGTGCTGGATCACGAATTCCCCCAGGGATTCAAACCCTTGAATATAGAGGCATACGACGGAATGACAGAACCTGGGGTCTGGATTGAGGATTTTATCCTTCATATCCACATGGCTCATGGAGATGACCTCCACGCCACTAAATACTTGCCCCTCAAGTTGAAAGGACCAGCTCGGCATTGGTTGAAAAGCCTCCCCGAAAAATCACTTGGAAGATGGGAGGTACTTGAGGATGCTTTCAGGGCCAATTTTCAAGGGACCTATGCCCGACATCCGGATGCAGATGATTTAAGTCACATAATCCAGCAACCTGGAGAGTCAGCCCGTAAGCTTTGGAATAGATTTCTCACTAAGAAGAATCAAATTGTTGATTGTCCGGTTGTCGAAGCCCTAGCGGCCTTCAAGCACAGTATCCTGTACGAATGGCTTGCCATACACCTCGGCCAAGAAAATCCAAGGACGATGGCGGCCCAAACAAGTCTCATGACCTACTTCTGTGCGGGTGAAGACAGCTGGCTGGCCCATAGAGGCACCAGCGACCCGGGCACATCCGAAATTAGGGATGGCAACGGAAGCCACGACGCAATAAAAACAAGCATCGAAACAATGAAGAGAGCCTGGACAGCACGGCGGTCAACGCCAAATTCAGGGGCTCCCGACTCGATCAACGAAAGAAGCCATTGAAAGGCAGCAAAGATGGACCGTCCGTCCTGAACAAGGTCCTGGACAGACTATGTCAAATCCATGGCACCACCGAAAAGCCTGCGAACCACACTCACAGAGAATGATGGGTCTTCAAGCAGGCCGGCAAGCTAAATGCCAAACACAATGGAAGGGAGACACCAAGTGAAGACGAGGATGAGCCTCGCTAGCCAAACACTGGGGGACAGAAAAAATTCCCACAAGAAGTCAAAACAGTGAATATGATCTACGCGACTCATATATCGAGGAAATTCACCCCTTGGTCGGCCTGTCTGATCACATTCGATCGGAGGAATCATCCGAATAGTATCCGTCACGAAGGATCGGCTACCTTGGTGCTCGACCCAATAATCAATGGATACCATCTCACTCGAGTCCTTATGGACGGTGACAGTAGTCTTAATCTGATATATCAGGACACTGTCCGCAAGATGGGGATAGACCCGTCAAGAATCAGCCGAAGTAACACTACCTTTAAAGGAGTAATACCAGGCATTGAGGCCCGTTGCACGGGCTCCCTCGTATTGGAGGTTACATTCGGTTCTCCTGATAACTTCAGAAGCGAAGAACTAATCTTCGACATCGCTCCCTTCCAAAGCGGCTATCACACATTTCTCGGAAGAACGGCCTTCGCCCGCTTCAACGCAGTACCGCACTGCGCCTACCTTAAACTCAAGATGCTCGGTCCACGTGGCGTCATTACAGTTAGCGGAAACATAGAGTGTTCCTTACGTGCGGAAGAATATGTGGCGGCTCTAGCAGCCGAACACTAAGCGGCCTCTCCTACCAGAATACATGATGGGCCGTCAAGACCACGGACACGGTTAGACGAGTCTAGTACACCACCAGTGGTAATAGCCCAGATAAACCTGAGCCGGGGTCCATATATATACCCCCACAGTTGGTGCTAGGGGCTGCAAACATGTCACAAAGCCCACAATTCGGCTTGACTTTATTAATATAGCAATATGTTGCATTTTAATTGTTCATTGAGAATAACCAACTTCTCGCACGATTACATTAGACTCTTTCACATGAGTTTCCCTTCTTCTTACAGATGACAATCGTGCTACACCTCTCCAGGATACGGCACAACGGAGACAACGGAGACAAGGTTTCTCTTTAGATTAAGCCCATGTGTAAACCTTCTTTAATGTCTCTTGTTGCTTGACATCCCATGGGTATTTAATACACCCACGAGGGATACTGGCGTTTTTGGCATTTCGCCACGACAAATTAACGCACGTACCTGGAAATACAGGGTTCATATTCGAGGGCGTTACTCAGCCCAGTATATGTTATAAAGTGCGAATACCCTCGGGAGTGTTCGGCGTCGCGAGTTTGGCCTTATATGCATCAGCTCTGAATCATGTCTTTGGTCAAATGTTGGGTTTGCCCGGCTCCTGGGTTTGCTGCCTTACATTTCGTTTTATCGGCTAAGGCGGACAAAGGGGAACTACTGCGATTGTGCCCTGGTTATTCCGGATGAGCACCTCAGTAGAGAAAGCCGACAACTGACTGTCATGATACAGCAAGAGACTGGTCAACCACTCGAGGACTTATCGGAATCTTTGGGATTCCTCCGCATTAACGAAGGACAGTTTCTCGGTCATTTACATACGCACACCGTATTCGGGGGTACGCGGACGTACCAGGGGCTATATAGTAGCCCCGCCGTCAAACTCCTATGGCTAAGTGAAAGTGTTACTGCTATATAGTCCGGTTGCCTAGTTCGATGTGCGATCACCTCCTTAATGGACCAAGACGTTGGATCAAGTGTGATTACATGCATTTTTGCGAACACCCCTGCATTATATGCGTGGGGGCTGAAGCCAATGACTGCAAACTTCTAGGTTATATACATACATACATGGCCGCACAGGAGGCAATACAATACTTTCGGCAAAAGTGTAAACACAACATTTATAATTAAAACAACATTGTTTTGACAATCAAAAGACTTGTCACTCGAACATGACACTCTTCGAGCACTGAGACTCTATTAAAAGGGCACCTTCTATGACTTGCTCAAAATAGTGCTCGGTCGGGTCCTGGCTTCCTGCCGGACTCGGGTTTGCAATTACGGTGGCCTCCATATCCGCCCAATATGTTTTCACACGGGCAAGTGGCATCCGCTCACCTTCTATGCACGCCAAATTCTTTACAGCGTCGATACGTGACACAACGCCAAGGAATTGTTGCACTAAACCAAAATAACTGTCCGGCCTTGGTCCCTTCGGATAAAGATGATCTATGACACATCTCATGGCAAGACCGGACAACCTATGGAGTTCGTCCCAAGCGGTCATCCTCTCATTCAACGGCAGCGGACGCATTGTGGCGCTGAACTACGACCAGAACAACTTTCCACCCCATGATCTTTCTGGTCCTTGAAGAACTTGGTCGCATCAACAGTACATTTCGCCAGGTCCGCATACGCGTGTGCAACACTCCATAACTGATCCAGAGGAGCATACTTTGGATCTCCGAACTTCATCCGCAACAAATATGAACTCCATGACGCAGTATTTCCGGCTTGTCGAAGCTCCTCCCGCACAACTCTGACCTTAGAGCGTGTCTCCTTGGCAGCATCCAAGGCCTTCTTCAGGTCAGCCGCTTTCACTTGGCTCTCCTTTTCTAGGAGCCCATATCGGCTGGCAGCATCTTTTAGTTCCACAGCCATCTCGGCTATTTTATCCTCGCTCCTGTGATGAGCAGCCTGTTCGGCTCTCAACTCCTCGGCCGCCTTCAGGGCAGCCGCATTGTTTATCCTGGCTTGTTCTTTGGCTAATGCCAGTTCCGCCCTGAGGGCCTCGACGGCAGCAGCACCATCTGCAGCCACAGCATATTACAGATGTTAGCATCATGCTCCTCTTGATATTCACTGATAATCCAAAATAAAACACATACCCCGTGACTCGTCAAGTCGCTTGTTCACAAGCGCGATGTCAGCGTCTGCCGCGTCAAGCTGTCACCTCAGTTCGGCGAATTCAGCAGTCCGGTCAACTGTCGGACCCTTAGCCATATGCACATAATACAGGGCGATCATTACTTGTGAGTGTGATCCTCCGATTGCCGCCTAGGGCGGGCAACCAGAGTCCCAGGGGCTACTATCTATACGGAGCACACCTAGTGTGTGCGGTACATAAGAAGGATTGCATATTTTGTTGCATACCTCAAGGAATTTGAGCAGGCTCGTAAAACCTTCATTCAACCCACTTTTGGCAGATTAAATCTTCTCAAACACCGTACCCATTAAAGTATGGTGATCCTCTGAGAGAGCGTCTCGCTCCAAAAGTCCCGCCAGTGTATCCGGCTGAGTGCCGGACAGCCCCGGACTCTTTCTATTACCCTCCTTGGGAGCTGAACCTCCGGACTTGGGGTCACCGAAGCATTGACTTTTGGCCTTGACGGATCAGGAATCCTCCATGACGACACCTCGGGGTCGCCCGCCCCATGGGGCGGGGAGATAGGTGGAGTTTCACTCTCCATCATCTCCGGAAGAAGATCCCCCAAAGACGAACTCTGTTAGGAAGAGCTACTAGCCGGACTGCAAGATAGATCCCTGTTATTGCTCCTGGAGGAAAAAGCAGTATATATTTATACCTTTAATTAACTTACAGCTCGGTGGAGGGCTGTCCCGTTTGCGGGCATTGCGCGGTGAGGACGCCCTCTGAGGCAGGGCTCCCTAAATAAGTTTTCTTCCCTTGCTTAGGCACCTCCGCTTCCAAGTCTTCGGAGGCGGCCCTTTTCTTCCTGCGGGGGGAAGGAACCTTAGATTCACCTCCCCGATTATCCTCCTTTGTGGAGACATTAATTCCCCCAGTTTGGATGTACAAAGTGTGAAGCTCGTTCTTGGCTTCTTTACTCTTCCATTCATCTTTCCTCGATGGCACTCAATTCAGCACGCATTTGAGCATCCTGGTTAATGCAGGATTCAGCGAGCCTTCGGGAAGCGGGCCCGGACACCTGCTCCTTTCTACCTTGCTAAGCCAATCCTGGCCGCGGATAGTTTTCAGAATAAGTGTTATGATAAAATATGAACAGAGTGTTCGGTTGCAGAGTTACTTGCTTGGGTATCTGGACGATTGCAGTTCAAACCTACATCCTCGGTGGTGTCCGGACACTTTACGCGTGATCCGAAGAATAACCTATACATCCCTTCGAGCATCATGCCGAAGAAGTGCTGAATTGTTCGCGGTCCTTCTAGATTGAACTCCCACATTCGGAGAGGTCGACATTTGCACGGCAGGGCCCGTCGACTAGCATTACCTGAATTACTTTGATAAGGCTAATATCCCTCTCAATAAGCTCCCGAATACGGCTCTGCTATATCGGCACATCGTTAGCAGGCCCCCAGTCCTGTCCCACGTTGGCCCACGACGCTAGTGGATGTGGAGGGCCCGATCGGAATGCAGGGGCAGCCACCCACTTTGTGCCTCGAGGAGCTGTGATGTAGAACCACCTCTGTTGCCATAAGTCGGACACCTCCAGGAAGGAACATTCTGGCCATGGAACATCGGCGCTTTTGCTTATTATAGCGCCTCCTCACTCCGCGTGTTGCCCATCAATCATCTTCGTCTTTACATTGAAGGTCTTGAGCCATAAGCCGAAGTGTGGGGTGATATGGAGGAGGGTTCACACACGACGACGAACAAAGAGATGTGAAGGATGGAATATTGAAAATCTAGCCCGTAATAGAACCTGAGCCCTCTTACGAAGGTATCAAGACTAAAGCCTAAACCTCGGAGGAAGTGGGAAACGAATACAACACTTTCGTTGGGTTCGCGAGTGGGGATGACCTGTCCTTGGGCAGGAAGCCTGTGCTTGACATTGGCGGTCAGGTACCTGGCCTCCCTGAGCTTCGCAATGTCCTCCTCTGTCCACTGGCCTTGAGGTTGGATCCGGACATGATTGAAGATCCGGGGTGTTTAAGCCTGAACTTTGGGTGATGGAACTCGAGGCGGGGGAAGGAGCAAGCGTGGGAAAGATAGGAACAGGCCTCGGTCCCTCTATAAAGGAGGTGAATATCAGGCGTCCTCAACGTGACTGTTTGGGACTTGCCTAAAAACAAGGAGTCATACCAACAAGCGTAGTTGGGTTACCCACACCTGTATTGATCAGAATCCTGCGATAAGGAGGACATGATCTCTGCTTCGACAAGATGTGCCAACAAAGCCGCCTTGTAATACGTCTAGTGGCGGGCTGAGAAAGATGGTTCATATTGAACCGGGCCACAATGTGATGTTCTGTCATGAATAATCGTCAGCAAATTCGATTCGTGAGAAAGTATACTCTCTACGGTGGTATGTGGAATTTATTTTGCAGAGCTGGACACGATCTTTGTGTTCAGAATCTACCTTGGCGTATTCGGAGATGGAACTCGCCTTGCAGTGCCGAAGACAATCTGCGCGCTGGACTCATCGTCATTGAAGCCTGGTTTAGGGCCTACTAAGGGAGTCCTGGATTAGGGGGTATCCGGACAGCCGGACTATATACTTTGGCTGGACTGTTGGACTATGAAGACACAAGATTGAAGACTTCGTCCCGTGTCCGGATGGGACTCTCCTTTGCGTGGAAGGCAAGCTTGGTGATTCAGATGGTAGATCTCCTTCTCTGTAACTGACTCTGTGTAACCCTAGCCCCCTCCGGTGTCTATATAAACCGGAGGGTTTAGTCCGTAGGACAAGAACAACAATCATAATCATAGGCTAGCTTCTAGGGTTTAGCCTCTACAATCTCGTGGTAGATCAACTCTTGTAATACTCATATCATCAAGACCCATCAAGCAGGAAGTAGGGTATTACCTCCATCAAGAGGGACCGATCCTGGTAAACATCGTGTCCCCGGCCTCATGTTACCATTAGCCTTAGACGCACAGTTCGGGACCCCGTAAGCGAGATCCGCCGGTTTTGACACCCACAGCCGGCACCCCATGATCATCCGCCGTGGCCACTAGCCCACCGTCCACCACCGGGATCATCACCCTCCTTGTCACCACCACCCGCAGGAGGAAGGCCGAGGTGGAGGCCCGCACGTGCAGCAGTGACCTTGCATGCTACATCGAGTTCTAGGGGGGGGAGGAGGAGCGCCTCGTCGAGCACGCAAAGAGCCTTACCGCCGCCATGGCCGCGGCACATGCCGATGCAGAGGCGAGGAATCAGGAGATCTACGAGGAGAACCACCGCTTCGAGAGGGGTCGTCTGGAGCGGCAGAGGGCATTCGAGGTGAGCGTCGCTGAAGGTGCAACAGCGGAAGGCACCGTATTGAAATTGTCCAGTTCGTCGATAGCCACCTCCTCCTTTTCCTCTTACTGAACGCGCTCGGTAGAGGAGAGGCTGCCGGAAGTAGTACAAATCCCCTCCGTAGTAGTATTTAGGGGCTCTCTTGTTCAGTTCATCTGAGTATAGATGTGGTGAAACTGTACAACGTACTTAAAATTACCTAGTATATATAGTCGAACTAGCTATTTCAGTACGTGGTTGGCAACAATTGGGGAAAAGTTTGGTCTGTTCAACTGTAAAGTTGAACTGTTTGTATATATTAAGCACAACTGCTTAATCTATGAATGAAATCTATGCTTAATTACTGAATTTTAGTTGCAAAAATTAGATAGTGCTGGTGATTTTTAGCTGCATATTTTGACAAATCGCAATTTTACAAGGATTGACAAATGGCAGTGTTACTAGATCAACAAATGTCAATCTTTCCAGTTTGACAAATGGCAATAGACCCAATATGACAGATGCAAATCTTTCCAAATTGTTTGTACGTGGTTGCACACGGGTCATCCGAAAAACCATTTG
The DNA here is from genome assembly GCF_002162155.2 of Triticum dicoccoides. Classification (NCBI taxonomy): domain Eukaryota; kingdom Viridiplantae; phylum Streptophyta; class Magnoliopsida; order Poales; family Poaceae; genus Triticum; species Triticum dicoccoides. Next base: position 561,239,698 of record NC_041387.1, on the reverse strand, counting down.
CGTTGAAGGGAGGTAGAAATCCTGCTTGCCAAATTTTCTCTTGGCTTAGCACCGAAGTCTCTCTTTGCGTACCTTATTCAATCTGAACCGTTTGTGTTGAAGAGATGTACCAATCCTGCGCAGTGAATTTTCCCTTGGCTTACTGCAGAAGACCATAGCTCTCACTTTGCTTACAAGTGTTCAATCTAAAACATTTGCGATGAAGAGCTGAACAAATCCGGCTCGGCACATTTTCCATTGGCTTACTGGGGAAGCTGTCAGTGCACATATGGGTGTTCTATCTAAAACGTTTGCCATGTTAGAGTGGCAGCTAGTTGTTTCAAAATGCCTTTGTTGACTGTTATTCGAGTGCGCCTTCTCTAAAAATGGACACGAAAATTACCACAACATGTCGGGTGCCATTCCATGATAGCATGCCAAGTTTCATGAATTTCAGATGAGTTTTGGATTTACTAGAATTTAAAAACAAAGTATCTCAACATTTTGCCGGCAGCCAATAGTGCTGGTGTTTGAAATTCGTTCCCATTTCTTGCATCGGACCTAGGCATGCACCCAAGGACACATATTTGATTTTCAACCAATTTATATGCACTGGAGCTTGTGCATGTAGTTCAAATTTGAATTATGCACACAAAATACCTAGAAAACCCAGTTAATATATAAAAATGTCCAAACGAATACCGAAAAATTCCAAAATTGAACACAACACTCCTGTTGTTCTATGTTGACACTAGAATTTTTTTTAAAGCAATAACGGGCAATGGGTATCGTTTCGTCCCCAAAGGTGGCACGTTCCCTACCGAAACCATCAAGCTTGTTGTGAGAAGCTCTCATTTGTGAGAAGCTTATAAACAAACCTGCACAAATGGGACAAAAATTATACCATGGCACGTCGGGTGCCATTCCATGATAGGATGCCAGGTTTCATGAATTTCAGATGAGTTTTGGATTTACTAGAATTTAAAAACCAGGTATCACAACAAAAAAATACACTTCTGTGATGATACTTGTTTGTCAGAGTAGGTCATGTTTTCTGTCATACATGTACATCCATGACGATTTTATGACAGAACCAAGATAGTCATACATGTGCTGTCGTTGAAGTTTCCATGACATTACCAAAATTATCATCACGGAAGTGTCCACTTCCATGACGATAATTAAATCGCGCATCACAGAAGTGCTTTCGTCAAGGGTGACTGACACATGACATCCATCGTAACGGAATGCCGTTAAGCTATCGGGTCCAGTTTTGGATCTGATAACCCATTAACAGCACCGACCATGGGGATTTTCCACGTGTAAAATCATCATTGGCTGGAGGAAACACGTGTCGTCTCACCGTTGGGACAGATGTCATCCACTCATTGGACCAAAGGCGCCTATGTTACGTGGACACGTGGCATGGCCCAACAGAGGCCCATTCCTATGAAAAGGCTGGCTCGTTTGACTTGGTCAAAAGGTGGCGGGCCGGCCCACGGAAAGCCTGTTCATGACATGTTCACATATAGCCCATTTACAGCCCGCTAACCCAAGGCCCATTACGACCTATATTAATTAGGCCCAGTAGCGTCATCTGGGCCTTCCAATATGATTCCAACCCGTTTTAAGTTCCGGCCCATGTATGGCGCATGACGTCTTTCGGCCCATATGAGGCCCTTTGTAACTCTTGGCCCATTAACGGCCCGTGCTGAAACTAGCCCATAATGAACACCGTATCACTTTATACCCATTAACGACCCATTAATCCATTGGGCCGTTTGCAGTCCATGTTATATTTCGGCCTTCTCAGGGCCCATTTATTCTTGGGCTCATTTCTAGCATTCGGTTACTTACGGCCTGTTACTGTCATTTTCTGCCTGTGGGCCAAATTCATCCCGTGGTTCTAGTCGACCCGTCTATGGCCCGTTAATACGTTTGTCCGTTTTCATAACATCATCAAATACGGCCTATTAATGATGGCCCATTATGGTCGGCCCATGAACGGACGATTCCAACTCTAGCCCGTTTACGCCATAATGCGGTCTGTTATTGGCCCATGTTTGGCCAATCGGCCATACGGCCCGTATAAGGCCTATTGATGATACGGCCCATAGAAGGACCATTGTTTCTACGGCCCGTAGAAGGGCCATTGTTTCTACAGCCCGTAGGAGGCCCAATGTCACTACAGTAAATATGTACCCCATGGTTATTGCGGCCACTAGACAACCGCGGAAAAAAAACTGCACTGACTACAAGCAAACAAATAAGCAAGAAAACAAGGAAATAAATAAGCAAGCAAGTTACGCTAGGCTCTCACGGCTATTACACATACTACATCCACTAGGCATCAAAGTTTGCCACCAGTGCAAATAAACACGCCGACAAAAGAATATACAAAAATGAGAGCACTTCAGAAGGCACTAGGCCTGGCCAGGTCGCCCCCCCCAAACAACCAAAGAAGCTGATTAGACCTCAGTTGTGTCTATGATAGATGCTTCACCCCCAGCTGTATGGCATGATAGTGCGCAACGCAGTCCTCTTACATCTTCATTACATCTTTGACTTCAAGTCAGAGCTGAGCTGAAGCAAGCCTTTCTGCTTTAAGTTGAGACTGAAGAAGTCGAACTGATTGAGGCAGCGACTGCACAGAGGTTGTCTCACACCTGCTGGTGAGTAGCTTCAACTCACTGTCTTCATCAAGATAGGACCTCGGGGTCATCTCGCTGTCCTCAAGATGGTTTGGCTCACTATCTTCCCTAAAGTTCTGCCTGGCATAAGAGATACGACTCTGAAAGAGAAACACGGAGACACGTAACAGGTTTCACAATTATATAAGCAAATAAATGGATCTGTTCTGCATAAGGAACATGTTTTTACAACTACAATTTAAAACTGGTAGTTGTTGCAAACATCCAATCAGATGTAAACAACCAAGTAAACAACAGTGGAGAAAATGATGCCTATCCAAATCTATACTAGAAAAAAGTTTGAAGGCTTGAGAAGGATGAACTTACATTACATGTTAACACGGGCTGGACAAAGCCATTCTCCATGTTGATGGAAGGATAATTCAATAAATTCCCCAAAGAAAATTCTTTATAAGCATTGCCATTATTCTACATTTTGCAAAGAGTAAATATAGATCAAATAATATTGGAAGAAATAGAGGATAATGAAGCTCAGGTGCAGACTGATGATACATAATCAAATAGCAATTAAATAAGTACAATGTTATAAAGCAAAAGGGAGAGAGGTACTGACAAGAGCAATGCAGAGCCCAGTATTGTTGTGAGATTGTATGATCCTTGGAGCAAGGAGATTCACCTGAAATTAGTTTTCATACAAGAGAGAAGGTAAGGGACATGCAGAAATTTAGGAGTTCAAATTTTGCATTGATATCATAGACAGTACCTGACGCTGGGCTCTCAGCAGTTCTAATAGTGGTTTGGCCACTGGAGTAGGGGTAAAGTGTGGTACAGTTGGGCCTATGTCTTATGTGGCTACTAATCTATCTGATTTAACAGGTATCACTACCTTTTCCAAATACCTAGTTTGTACTCCTTGAGGAACTGCACTCACCCTCTTCCTTTTGGACATCTATTACAAAGAACAACATTTGACTGGAAAAACATAGTATGACGACACATGGAATAGGTACAGAAAATGGATAGGTATGGCATATACTCATATATGATGCTTAAACTAAGCAGATGGTGTAACAAAGTAGAAGTAATTCAAGAGGTCAGATGCAAAATATGTGTGACCAATACAACCTTGCCAAGTTAGAGCAAGCACCTTGATGGGTGAATAAGATAGGACATCCTCCACCATGACAAGTTTGTTAGCTAGTGGATTGTTCCACAATATTCCTCTCATCCGCCCATTCTCATATTCATTTTGATAATGTTCAATATCTGACATGCGTGAAAATATGAAAACAAGTGAGATTATCTTTGTAATGCAGAAGTGATTCTAATCCAATACTGCCTCCCTGTAAACCTCTTTGTGCTATCTCTGCAATTCTTTTAAGAGATGACATGCATGTTGTAATTTGGTGTGTGTATTTATATAATGTGGCCTGCTACTCAAAATATGAGAGCTCCAGAAGTGATGACACTTCGCAGATGACAGCTTCAATATATAGTAAAGAAGAACAAGTCGACCTGACCTGACGGATTCAAAATATACTAAGGGAGAACAACTCGACCTGACCAGTCGACGGCAAGAGAAGAGGATCATCTTAAAGAAGAGCAGAAGAGCAAGCAGATTGAAGATATTACAAGTCTTTCAATACAATGTCCGTTGGCCACCCATGATGAACCAGAGCACACAGAGAAATACTATTCCTTCCGTTCTCTCCATATGTGGCTCACATGCATTTCGAAACTAAAGTAGGACCATTAAGCTAACCAATTAAACATCTCTCAGTTTTACTAATATCAGCATAATATCAGATATGAATTTGTACAACTAAGCTTGTTTAGCTCAATGGGTGGAGCAGTGCTATTACGACACGAACCACGTAGGTTGATCGTGGTCTTAATAAAATGGGGAAACCGTAAGCATGATGAGTATAGTGTTGACCGTGGCAGTGGGATGGAAGATCTGAAGCTACAAGTAGTGGAAAGGGTAGTTAGCAACCAATGTTTGCTTTGAAATAACAACTAATATTTGGTATGGACAAGAAAGTACAGTCAACAAGTGACAAAGAAATGCAATTCTATTATCTCTCTATATGTTGCGACATGCATTTGGAAACTCAAGTGGGACCTTTAGCTAACCAATTAAGTGTGTCTTTTAACTAATATCAGTATCATATCACAATCATATTTGAACAACTAAGCTTTGGAATTTTGAGTGTTGCGTTATTTAGCTTGAAGGGTGGAGTAATGCTAGTACGACAGAAAGCACCTACGCAGATCATAGTAGAGTAGATAAAAGGGTAAAACCTTAAGCATCAAGAGTAAAATCAAGAAAGTGGAACTAGCTGGACCAGTGGGTGGCGGACATGCTTTTCAAAACGAATATAGGAACATTAGGTGATCAATTAAACATTCTCTGTTTTAGTGATGTGAGCATCATATCTAATTCATATTTCAACACGTAAGCTTTGGGATGAGGTCTTGAGGAGTGCAAGCATGACACGAAGCAGCTATGATGATGGTAGTGAATATAAAGGGGGCAAACCATAAGCTTTACGAGTATAGTGCCCGTTGAGGGAGTCCTGCATAAGGGGGTATCCGGACAGCCGGACTGTATACATCATACGGACTATAGAAGCGTCAAGATACAAGACTCAAGACTTCTGCTCATGTCCGGATGGGACTCTCCATGCATGGAAGACAAGCTTGGCGATCCAGATGTTATATTTCCTTCCTTGTAACTGACTCCATGTAAACCCTAGCTCTCTGGTGTTTATAGGAACCGAAGAGCATGGTCCTTAGAGGGCCCATCACAATTACAATCATACCATCATACGTTAGCTCTTAGGGTTTAGCCTCTACGATCTTGTGGTAGATCTACTCTTGTACTACTCATATCTTCAATATTAATCAAGCAGGAAGTAGGGTTTTACCTCCATCGAGAGGGCCCGAACCTAGGTAAACATTGTGTCCATTGCTTCCTGTTACCATCAGCCTAAGACGCACAGATCGGGACCCCCTACCCGAGATCCGCCGGTTTTGACACCGACATTGGTGCTTTCATTAAGAGTTCCTCTGTGTCGTCGCTTCAAGGCTTGATGGCGTCTTCAATCATCAACAACATAGTCCAGGGTGAGACTTTTCTCCCCGGACAGATCTTTGTGTTCGGCGGCTTCGCACTGTGGGCCAATTTGCTTGGCCACCCGGAGTAGATCGACAGCTACGCCCCTGGCCACCAGATCAGGTTCGGAAACCTGAACTACATGGCAGATATTCGTGGAGACTTGATCTTTGACTGATTCGAGCCCGTGCCAGGAGTGCCGGACAGTCATGACAAGAACGGCCTAGACCTGCTGTCGGACAATGCTCGGAACATCATCCCTGCAATAGCCCCGAATCTAAATCCGGAATAGGTTGCGTTGCCCGAGGATGGAGGGACGGGCCCCGCCCCGCAGGCTGCACGCTCATCGGTGGTGGAGCCGAACACAGGCCACATCTCTGTGGAGACCTGTATCCCCGGACACCCGGACTCGTATCCGGTCGTTGGTTCTTGTCCGCACACTCCTGAGCCAGCCGAGCCAGGTTGGGCTCCGGTAATGGAGTTTACCGCTGCGGACATCTTTCAGCACTCGCCCTTGGGCGACATGCTGAACTCTTTAAAGTCTCTCTCTTTGTCACGAGACTCTAGGCCAAACTATGTCTGGCTTGAGTGGGAAGAAGGCGACGAAGGAATTTTCTGCCCACCCACCACCGACTTCATTACCACGATCGAATATTTAACCGACGTGCTTGACTTCGACTCCGAAGACATCGACGGTATGGACGAGAAGCAGGAGAAGCACCAGAATCCCTGGGGCGCATGAGTACTACCTTGTCACACGATATATACATGGTAGATACGCCCAATAAGGACGGCATCGATAATCGGGATGATAAAACACTCGGGCAAAAGCCAAAAAGGCGGCACAGACGCCGCTCAAAGTCCAGCAATTGCAAAAATAGCGACAAGAGCGCAAGAAGGGTTGATATACCCGTAAACTCTGAAAGCAACAACGACCACATGGACCTAGCGATGGAGCAGGATGAGCCAGGTCACGCCAAACCAAGTTCGGAGCAAAAATCCGATCACAATGATCCAGAGGGTGTGACACCCCAAAATTTTAACCTTGTTTCATTAATTAAAATTTTGCCAGGAAACTTAAACTTTTATTTTCTGGATTTCCTTTTGATTTCAGAACCATTCTTTTCTTTATTATTATGGAGTTTTTACCCCAAGTGAAAAATTTTCAATCATTATTGGACTTATTTACCCTCTCAAATAAAACAATTCTTTTATCAGTGGGATTATTCATATAATTATTTTTCCGTGAGCTTTATTTCTCTAAATTGGTTTTTCATAAGTTTTAGGGTTCCATTTGCACTGCAACCCTTTGATGAATTTATTTAAAAATTCCACCAAAATTTGGGGATGACATGTGATGTCCCTAAATCACTTTTGTGCAAAAATATCCTTTAGTAATTTGGAGATTTTGAGCTCTACACTAAATTTTCCAATCTGATCCAGTGGCACTTTTTTCACTACAACTTATTTAAATATTCTTTTAAAAATCCCGTCAAAATTAGGGGAGGTCAGTAGGAGTAAATTATTCATCTTTGTGCAAAAATCCACTGATGTTCTTTGAAAAATTTGAGCAAAACATCGTCTTTTGCTCTCTGGTCCAGTCTGGCTTTTTCTACAGCAACTCTAAATTTTGTTGCTCTAATGCCCATGATCCTTCTCCTGCTTATCAACCACCCTGCAAAACCCTAAAGTCCAGGAGAATGGACCTATTGGAGTAATTTTGGTCCATGAAACTATGCCATTTACCTTCTGTCCAGAACTGAAGTTTTGCAAAACTTGCACTAGCAAGTTTCTCGTTTTGCCCAAATGACCTTGCCATCACCAACTTCATCTAAAGAGACTAGGATCTGGAGATTTTGGCCACCCCAAGAGTTACCTAGATGCCCATGGCATTTTGTCAAGCACCCTGTGAGCTTGGCCAGTTTGGGCATGGACTTTTAGTTTGCACTGTGAGCTTGATCCACTTAACCAGCAACCTTGTCCACTAAGCTCCCTGATGCCTCTAGCCTGGACCTTCTAATCCCCAACCCCACCCAAGTCTCCTAGCTTGCCCTGGCATTTTGCCGAACAGTTGGCATGCACACTCTGGGCGCGGCCAGAGCGCGCGTTTTGCATGTGCGTGCACCCGAGCCGCCGCGTTCGCTCGCCCCGCGCGCCTGGCCTTTGCTCGCCTGCAGAGCCACACCCCGACCTCATCCAGTCACCAGAACACGCCAGCTTGTCCCTGGGGCCGCACAGCGCGGCCGTCAGGTTGGCCACAGTAGCTAGCGGCCGACCACAGTGGGCTCCTGCCCCGGACGGCGCCGCCCGAGCCACACCAGCGCGCCAGCTCGCTCATGGAACAACCCGAGCTCATCCATGAGCTCGTCCGCTAGCGCCCGTCGCCGCCACGATGCCCTGCAAGCTACAGCGAGGCGGTTCGCCGAGCTTATCTCCAGCCGCCACAGAACCAACCTCCTTGTGCTATAAAAGGAGACCCCGGGCTCATCCGAGCACTCTGGCGACCACATGCCACCCCCATAGCACCCCCACAGCCAGTAATCGTCGGGGGAAAGCCATCTTCCCCGACTCCGGCCGGTTCGGCCGCCACCACGCCCCAGCGTCATGCGTCGCAACCAGGGCCTCCCCTGCCCACCCAGCGCCACCATTCTACTCCTCTCGACCCCGCAGAGCCGCCCAGCCTCCCAAACACGGTCGGGAACCACCGTAGCCCGAGCCCCTAAATACACCCGAAGCTACCTCCGCCAAGGAGCTCGCCGCTGGCGACTCCCTTCGTCCCCACCTACCTAACAACCACCGGGAGGACCGCCCTGGACTGGCGGATCCATCCCTGCCCTCGGATGCCCTCTAGGAGCCGTCGTTCGCCGGCAAAGATCGCCGGAGCTCCGCCTCCATTCGGCCAAAGGAGAGGGAAGGCGGGGGATGACTGGTCAAACCTGACCAGTGGGCCCCCTAGACCCACTGTCAGCGTACACCTTCGATGTGTTTAGTTTTTGAAACGTTTTTCTTTTTTCCGTATTATTTTAAAAACATGATTTGACCAAAACTTTGACTGACCATATCTTTTAAAATATAACTCCAAATGAGTTGATTCTTCTTCCTACCTCTCTCAAATTTTGTCTAGTTTATTTTCATGTTTATTTGAAAACTTTTCAGACAACTTTTTTGTACCGTTTTGAAACTATGTGTTAATTTGAATATTTTCAAAAATAGGATTTTGTTGGAGAGAGAAGAAGATTTTCAAGAGCTTTAGGATGCACCCTACCTCTACACAACTTGAAGGCAAGCATTCAGAACCCTGGCATAATATCTTTGTGGGTTATTTGATACGGTTACAACACCACCGTGATACGGAGAACTCGTTATTTTATGTGGTGATACGATCATACGCGTGAGCGCTTATTGGAGATTTCCTTGCTGTTGGAAATGGACATGCTTGTGATAGTGATCATCCTCATATGCCTTTCGTGCCTACCGGAAGGAAAACGGGAAAGTCTCTGTCTTGGGTAGACCCGAGCTTGTCCCTAGTTCCACGTCGAGACGAGTGTGTCCGGTATGGCATGATGGGGTATGATGAGTGGTGATTCTATCTGTTGTATGAAATATATTCGTTATGCTAATCATGCAGGGAATACTTAAACCTCCTGAGTCGACCATAGATCGAGTCTTGTTCTAGTAACCCCCATACTTGTTTCGTACTACCACTTGTCCCTACAGCAGGTTGGGTACGGCTCAGTAAGTTGTCAACCCCTTTCTAGCACACACCGTATAGAGAGGCCATGGTGGAAGATACCGACTGCAGCCGGTTGGCATGCCACCTGGTCCGGGGGCATGGGTGTTTTCGGTTGGGACCGAGAGGGGGGCACCCCTTAGTAGCGCGCGGTATAAATTTGATCCCATGCTAATCGAGGTTGTAGCCTCCCCACTTAGAGTTTTGCTTGACAGGTGTCGTGGGTGATTCCAGATCCCGGTAAGTTAAGCTGTTGTGTGCGAGTCAGGTGTGTTTTCAATTAAAAGACCGTAGATGGAATTAGTCCCGATGTACTAAAGGAATTCGTTACTCGTGGGTAAAGAGTACACCCTCTGCAGAGGTCAAATCTATTCGAATAGCCGTGTCCATGGTTACAGACTACAGTCTGGGATGGTGTGACACTCCAAAAATTTTGTGGTTTTTGTTTTCAGTTAGAGCCTTGCTTGGTTTGAAGAAGGTCATTTAAACCCTTCTTAAAAACCCTCTTCTAAGTTTGCCCTCTCAAAAATCTTTCTTGGATTTAGTTTCTTCTAAAAAGAAAACCTTTTTCGTTTTGGGCTTTTATTTGAGTTTGATCCATTCTTGTTTTACCATGCCTCTTATGGTAAAACTTCCCCAAAGCCCCTCCTCCCACTTTGGTACAACCCAAACATTCTGTCCAAACTAATAAAATCCATTTTTGGATTTTAGTCCAATTATTTCTCTTCCCAAAATAATTCTGTCTTTTCTTTTGGGCCTAGGTGATTTGAAAAGCAAGTACCTTAATACATTTGATTTTTGACCTCAACTCAACCCTTCTGGATAGTCCTTTGTACCCACAACCTAGAACCATCTTGATCCACTCTTCTTCTTTTCAAATATTTCAAATTTCACTCTCTGCAAGTTTGGACCAGATTTGCCAAATTTGGTGAAATTCATATGTCCACTCCTCCAAAAATTCCACCAAAATTCAGGCAACCCCTAGCTGCAATGAGAGACCACCCCACCAAAAATCAGCTCAAGAAAAAATCCCTACATGCCTAAATCATTCTGTCGAACACCTTGCATGCACTATTACTGTTCATCTTGAGTTAAATTCAGATTGCAGTGTCGTTCTCCGTCAGAGTTTCAGTCACATGCCCACAGTGCACTTAGCACGTTGCTCACAGCCTGGCCTGCTTGTCCGGAGCTTCACACGCGTGCTTGGCGCATTCCTGGCGTTGGTGGCACGCTGGCCCGCCTGTGCTGCGTGTCTTGCGGCGGCAGAACCACCGTGGCGGCTGACAGGGAGCAAAACTCCGGCATAACCCCATTCGGTGCCGCCCAAACCTCCTGGTAGCAACGCGTGGCCATTTCCTTGCCAGTGCACACATGCAGCACCGTCACCGTGGCCTGGCACGCGCAGAGCGCGTTCTCTGCCGCCGACGTGCTGTGCGGTCGTTCCGTCGAGGACAAGCCGTAACCACTCCTCCCGTGCTGAGTTGGACGCTGAAATGGCACCAATGCTCCACCTAGATGATGCTCATGCTCCTAAGCCGACAGTCCAGCCATAGCGCCGCCGTAATCACTCGTCGGACTTATCCGTTCTCGGCAACCGCCTCGGGCCGGCTATAAATAGCACCCCCCGAGCTTGCTCTCGCTCCCGCACAACTCCACCACCTCACCAGACCCCGCCTAGCCACTGGAAGATCCTCGAGGGGCCTTTCTTCTTCGACTCCAGCCACCTTCGTCCGCCTCGGGCTCCGGCAACGTTCTCTCTGGTGAGAACTCCTCCGTCGCCCTACTCTTTCCCGTAGCCTCGTACCACCACCAGGAGGCTAACCCCCACTTCAATTTGACCCCCGCAGCTCCCTCCGGTGAGATCCACGACTGCCCGAACCGCCGTCCGCCGGAGCAAGAGCCGCTGTCGACACAGTGCTTGCCGGTGACCACCACCACCACCCACAGACGCGGAAAGGTGCACTGATACCGAAGGTAACCCCCGATCACCTTGCCTCATCGTGGATCGCCGCCGGCGACCACCGCACCTCTCGGGCGCCGTCGCGCCCTGTTTTCCCCGATTGAAATTTCAAACCTGACGGGTGGAGCCCGTCTGTCAGTCTCTCAGGCATTTCTTTTAAAAGAAACGTTTTCGGGACTTTTCTGCAGAACCCCCTGGAAACTTTCTGTTTCATTACAGATGGGTCCTTGGACCAAAACTCTTATAACTTTTAATCAGAAATTGTTTTTTATTCATTCTTTTTCTGTCATCTTTATCTTTCTGTCTAGTTTTTTTCATATTTATTTGAAAAATATTTGGAATACTTTTCTGTACACTCACGGTATTTACGTTACATACGTATTTTTTATGCCGTAGATACTGGAGGAGGTGACGGAGCTGCAAACTTCACACAGTTAAACTCCGACTACTCCGAACCAGGCAAGCATGTTTCGACTCTTGATATGATGAGTGGTTGTTGCATGTTTGCATTTTAGTATAGTCATGGCATGTTTATGAACATTTCTTTGAATGATATATATTTCATGCACATAAGTGGAAAGCAAGTTTCGGAAAGCATTATGTTGTGGGATACATATTTGCATGGCCACGTGATGGCATGAGGATGGGTAAGATGGCAGTGTTGTGACATGCCAGTCTTATGCCGGATTATTTGACTTCCGTGTCATGGTGAAACAAATCACATTTCCATTCCTTCCTTCCTGTACTATCACATGCTTTCCGAAAGGAATATGGCTTAGTAAGTTGCAAATCATTTTCCTGGTACACACCAAATAGATAGGCCGGGATGAGGGTTCCGTGGCCCTGGATTAAAGCCCGTCATCCGGTCAGGGGGCATGGGTGTTTCCGGTTGGGACCGAGAGGGGGGCACCCCTTAGAGTGCGCGTACAGAAATTTGATCCCATGCTATTCAAGGTTGTGACTTCCCCGTCTCAAAGTTTTTCTTGGACGTTGTCCAGGGTGATTCCTGGCATCGTGAGGTGAAATAGGTGTGTACTAGTTAAATGTGTTTCTACTGAAATACCATAAACGTAACTAGTCCATTCATGACTACGGAAATCCGTTGGCTGTGGTCAGTCAATTACCAACTCTGCAGAGTCACAAATCTTTCAATCATCTTGTACATGTTCAAGTACTATATTCATCTTATCTTGTTAGGTATCAGCCTCAGTGACAAAACTCCGGTGGAATATTTGTGTGATAAATCCGGTTAAAAGATTATTCTTGTGAATGGACTAATCTTGTTATTCACTTTTGTTACAAGCCCTGTCTGTGATGTCTCTTAGATGTCCGACGGTGGCATACTTGTATTTACATTTATTGTAAGCCCTGTCTGCGATGTTGCTCAGACGTCCGACTGTGGCATTTCTTTTAAAGCCCTTTATGCAATGTGGCTCAGACGTCCGACTGTGGCATTTCTTTTAAAGCCCTTTATGTGATGTCGCTCAGACGTCCGACTGTGGCATTTCTTTTTAAGCCCTTTATGTGATGTCGCTCAGATGTCCGACTGTGGTATTTCTTTTTTAAGCCCTTTATGTGATGTCGCTCAGACGTCCGACTGTGGCATTTATTTTAAAGCCCTTTATGTGATGTTGCTCAGACGTCCGACAGTGGCATTTCTTTTCAAGCCCTGTCTGTGATGTCGCTCAGACGTCCGGCTGAGGCATTCTTTTCAAGCCCTTTATGTGGTGTCACTTAGACGCCCGACTGCGGCATGAGTTTTATTTGTTTACCTTTCAAGGCGTCGCTCCAGACACCCGATCGGTTTTCATTTATTGGTTTACTTATCAAGTCGTGCATAAATATTATTATTGTTGTATGAGCATCATTTTTATTCTTGACGCATCCATGCATTCATTGATTATATCTTTTGTCCAAACTGTCTTGCGAGTACTTTCAAAGTACTCATCTGGCTTGTTGATTTGGCCAGATGTTGATGAAGGCGATCTCATGGATGAAGAGTTTAATAGCGAGTCCGACGCCTAGAGGAGTCCTAGTCAGTCCCGTGTGTTCCTGTTTTGGTCACTGTATTATCCGCTTCTGCAACCCCAGAAATAAATTCGTCGAGCCTCACCTCGACGCTCGATGAGCTGCCAGTTAGGAGTCAAGTTATCCAGCACCCACTTTTTACCTCGAGGTAGTAGCATGCCACCTCACCCCTGTGTCATAACCGCCCTTATGTAAGATATTGGCGAGTTTTTATAATTTGTTGAGCAGCCTCAGCTCAAACCTGTAATAAATTTAATGCTACTGGTCCTCTGTTCATCAAGTATTTGTCTACCAGTAAGGATGACTTTTCCTATACTGGACTCTAAAGATCGATTTTCTCAATAATTAATTTATTGAAAAACCGGTCGTGACAGACTTACTAACCAGAGCCAGGCTGACTGTAGGAAGCCACTAGGTGCGATCGCTAATTGGTTATTATCAGGATAGAGTTTATTCATGTTTTACAAATGTAGTCATTTTTCTGACAGTCAGCATAAAATTTTATGATCTGATCATTCAGAATTTTTGCCTACTTTTGTAGATGGCCCGCAACGACTGCGAGTCTCAAATGTTCGCCAACGTGCCTGAGGGGTTTGTCAAACTCCTCTCCTTCATCGTTCAGGTCGCGATGGGTCCATCCGTGCGCCCAGTCTTCACACTTTATCCGCACAAGATCAACGACAGTCTGACCATGCACCAGGCCGCGGTGCAATTCAGGGGAGGGCGTGTTGAGATGCACTGCTTCCGTTTCTTGGGGAGAGCCATGCCTACAGAGAGGCATGCTATGCAGATGGCAGCCCGCGAGGCGATAGCTCGTCTTCGGGATGTCCTTCCTGTAATGAAGACCCGTCGCTACCACTACCTTCCATGCCATGTGCCTTACACCTGTCACTACTCTTTCTCTTGCCCCAGAGGAGAGCATGACGAGGCTTTTGAGATGCTTGTCGAGTACCTCCGAGCCCTGGAGGCATCCTTCGACAGCATGGTGGACGACCTCGTAGCTGCCCGCATGGACTCAGTTCATGGCTGTGCTGCTAACAGGAGGGAACTCCTACACACCGCTCCACCGCCGACGTTTATCTCGTCCTCAACTTCTCATTCACCTACCATTCTGGCTACTACACGTCGTCTGCCTACCACTGAGGAATTTAACCAAGCTATTGCACCCACTCCCGTTCGCACGGCTCCACTTTTTGCACCCACTCCCATACGTGCTACTCCACCTATTCCGCCCACTCTTATTCAGGGTACTCCGCCTACGGCACCTGCTCCATCAGCTCAGCACAGCGTTCCTCGCCTGGAACCTATTAGCAAGGAGGAAGTTGATTCCCCAACGTCACTGCGTCTCACCCTCGGCAGGCCAAGGGAGATCCTCACCATCTCCGACTGAGTACGCATAGACGCCATGCGATGTACCGACTTGTGTAATATGTTTGTGTGTACATAGGTTGTGAGAAGTAGCCTGTTTGCGCATCAAGTAGGATCTGGAGAAGTGCACTAGTTAAATAACATGTCAGGATTATGTATGCATATCCTGAGTGATGTAATGTATAATTATGCTTGCGTGTAAGATATGTAATAGTCCTTCTCCGCGCGAAATCGTGTATTTTCAAAAGTATCCTGGAGTTTTAAAATTGGCTTTATGTGCGATTTTATTGACTTTTGCGACTCTCTTTCTTGTCTTACGAGTTTCACAAAATATATCCCCAGAGTGAAAGATGTCTCGTCCTTGGACGCGCTCCATGCCAAATCAGCCAGAAGAAAATTATGGCACACCGCAAAACCACAATTTCACTCAGGGACAGAAAAGTCAACAGGACAGTGAAACAGCTTTTACACAAGTGTGTCGTCTGTATGAACAGAGTCAGCAACAACACCTGGAAATGATGAACCAATTCATAAATATGGGAAGTAACCGTGGTCAGTATCAACAACCATCCAAATTATCTGAGTTACAGAAGACGCGTCCTCCAACATTTTCTCATACTGACAAGCCTCTTGAGGCTGACGACTGGCTTCGAGACATGGAGCGAAAATTAATTATTGCATAGTGTTCAGACCGTGAGAAAGTATTATATGCACCACATTATCTCACAGGAGCAGCCGCATCGTGGTGGGAAAACTTCCTGCACATGCACCCCAATGAAAATGAAATAACCTGGGAGGACTTCAAAGAAGGTTTTCATGGGGCACAAATTCCTAAGAGTGTTATGAAAATCAAGAAGAGAGAATTTGATGACCTCAAACAAAGGACCATGACAGTGTCAGAATACAACAACCAATTTACTCTGTTGTCTCGCTACGCCAATGAAGAGTGCATGACCGAGAGCAAGAAGATGGAAAAATTCTTGGAAGGCCTGGCACCCGCCCTTAAATGCCAGCTGGTTGTGCATACCTTCCCAGATTTTAAAACACTGGTGGATAAGGCCATTACTCTGGAAAATGAGCGACGTAGCCTGGAAGATATCCGCAAACGCAAAAGGGACCAGACTACGTTTACTCGCAACCCCAGAAGCAAGACGGAATTTCAGAAGGGTGGAATACACAAAACCCCAACGGAGAATTCACGCCCAATCAAGAATTTCCATGCAAGAGACAAGGAGTTCACCTATCGCCTAGGCGTTACTTGTTACGCTTGTGGAGAAGAAGGGCACTATGCCAAGCAGTGCCCCAAGCCAAGGAACTCGACCCCGAAGCCCAATAATGGTGGCAATAATTCAGCGCCCAAGCAAAACAATTTCAACCCCAATAACAACCACCGGAAAGGTCACCTGAACCACGTGACCCGAGAGGAAGCACAGAACGCCCCAGATATCATACTCGGTACGTACCCCGTCAACACAATACCTGCTATGGTTTTGTTTGATTCTGGAGCTTCTCACTCATTCATTTCGAAGAGTTTTGCTTTGCAAAATAATTTTTTGATGCTTCCCTTGGAAAAATCAATGATCATCAAGTCCCCTGGAATAAAGCAAGTGACCCAGAGTTACTGTCAAGGTGTGGTTATTGAATTTGAAGGATTGAAGTTTTACGCCAACCTTATTGTATTGGAAAGCAAAGGACTGGATGTCATCCTAGGGATGGATTGGTTAACCACCAACAAAGGTTTTATTGACTGCTTCAATCGGACCGTGATTCTCACACACCATCACGGTAAGACAATAAAAGTTTCACCCAAAGAAAGACATATACCTCGACAACCAAGATTAAACAAGGTGGACGTTTCTCAGCTAAACAAGGTTCCAGTAGTATGTGAATTTCCAGACGTATTCCCAGAAGAACTACCAGATATGCCACTAGATAGAGAGATAGAATTTAGCATTGAACTAGCACCCGGAACCGCTCCCATTTACAAGAAACCATACAGAATGGCACCATCCGAATTGGTAGAGTTGAAGAAGAAAATAAAAGAATTATTGGAGAAAGAATACATACGAGCCAGTTCCTCACCTTGGGGTTCTCCAATTTTATTTGCCAAGAAGAAGGATGGAACACTGAGGTTGTGTATTGATTATCGGGCTCTTAACATGGTCACAATCAAGAACAAACACCCAATGCCCCGAATAAATGATTTATTTGATCAGCTCGCACAGGCCAAAGTCTTCTCAAAAATTGACTTGATATCAGGATACCACCAATTAAAAGTGCGAACAGAAGATATTCCCAAGACCGCCTTCACTTCCAGATATGGGCTGTATGAGTTCACAGTGATGTCATTAGGGCTAACCAACGCCCCCGCATATTTTGTTCACCTCATGAACAAGGTATTTATGAAGTATATGGACAAGTTTGTTGTGGTATTCATCGATGGTATTCTGATATACTCCAAAACACCAGAAGAGCACGCCGAGCATCTCAGGATTGTACTCGGAGAACTCAGGAAACATCAACTGTATGCCAAATTCAGAAAATGTGAATTTTGGCTAATACAGGTGGGTTTTCTGGGCCACGTGCTAACCCAAGAAGGTATTGCAGTAGACCCGGAAAAAGTCAAGGCCGTACTTGGCTGGAAACCACCAGCTAACGTAACAGACGTACGGAGTTTCTTGGGAATGGCTGGCTATTATCGGAGATTTATAGAAGGATTCTCCACCATAGCGAAGCCCGTGACACAATTGCTCAAGAAAGGCAAGAAGTTTGAATGGACGGAAGCATGTGAGAAAAGTTTCCAGGAGCTAAAAAGCAAATTAACAACGGCACCAGTATTAATTGTGCCAGACATACACAAAATTTTTGAAGTATATTGCAACGCATCCCGGAAAGGCCTCAGATGCGTATTGATGCAAGAAGGCAAGGTAGTTGCGTATGTCTCCAGACAACTTCGCAAACATGAGGAGAATTATCCCACCCACGACTTCGAATTGGCAGCAGTCATCCATGCACTCAAAGAATGGAGACACTTTCTGCATGGAAACCGTTGTGAAATATACACAGACCATAAGAGTCTTAAGTATATTTTCACACAGCCGGAACTTAATTTACGGCAACGACGCTGGTTAGAGTTGGTGAAGGATTATGATGTTGGAATCCACTATCATCCCGGAAAAGCAAATGTTGTGGCAGATGCCCTTACTCGGAATCCCAGCACGGATGATGACAGTATACCAAAGTTGAGGCCAGAATTTCAACAGGAATTTGCCAGACTCAATTTAATAATGGTTACCGAAGGCAGTGTGTCGAATCTGGAAATACAGCCTACCCTGATGGAAAAGATCAAGGAAGCCCAGCACGGACAACCCAGCATTGAAGGCATAAAAAGGAAAGTGAGTTTGGGCAAGGCCTCAGAATTCAACATAGATGAGCAAGGAATATTGAGGTACGGAGAGAGACTTTGCATACCAAATATCAAGGACCTCAAACAGCAAATTTAGGCTGAAAGTCACACAGCTCCATATTCAATCCATCCTGGAGGGACAAAAATGTACAAAGACCTTCA
This sequence comes from Triticum dicoccoides, assembly GCF_002162155.2. Classification (NCBI taxonomy): domain Eukaryota; kingdom Viridiplantae; phylum Streptophyta; class Magnoliopsida; order Poales; family Poaceae; genus Triticum; species Triticum dicoccoides. The sequence goes on along the minus strand of NC_041387.1, from coordinate 561,221,299 downwards.
GGGAAATTTTTGGTGGCACGGTATGAAGAGAGACATAGCCACGTTCATTGCATGCTGTGACTCTTGTCAACGTATCAAGGCCGAGCACCAGAAACCAGCCGGGCTGTTACAGCCAAACAAGATACCCGAGTGGAAGTGGGACGAGATTGGAATGGATTTGATTGTTGGACTGCCACGGTCACGACACGGAAACGATGCCATATGGGTCATAACCGACAGATTAACCAAAGTGGCACATTTTATTCCGGTGAAGACAATCCACACCACTCAGAGGCTGGCCAGACTTTATCTTGCCCGTATCGTCTGCCTGCATGGAGTCCCAAAAACTATCATATCCGATAGAGGCACACAGTTCGTCTCTAGATTTTGGGATCACCTACAATAGGCACTGGGAACCCAACTAGCATTCAGTACCGCATACCATCCCCAGACTGATGGGCAGACTGAACGCATGAACCAAATCCTAGAAGACATGCTGAGAGCCTGCGTTCTCACCTATGGAACCAGTTGGGAAGAAGGTTTGCCATATGCAGAGTTCGCATACAACAACAGCTATCAAGCCAGCTTGCAAATGGCACCCTTTGAAGCTCTGTATGGGAGAAGATGCCGTACCCCACTAAATTGGTCAGAGACCGGAGACAGCCATATCTTCGGCCCAGATATGCTCAAGGAGGCCGAGGAGAAAGTTAAAACAATTAGAGATCGACTCAAAACAGCTCAGAGTCGACAGAAGAGTTATTACGATCGAAAGCATCGGGAAATCAGTTTTGAACCCGGAGAATTGGTATACCTAAGAGTTTCTCCTATGAAGGGTCTGCAGCGATTCAGGATTAAGGGAAAGCTAGCACCAAGATTCATCGGACCATTTCATATAGTGGCCCGAAGAGGAACGGTAGCCTACCAGCTAGACCTACCCGGAGATTTATCCGGTATCCACAACGTGTTTCACATCTCGCAGTTGAGAAAGTACGTGAGCAACCCAGAGAAGCAAGTGTCACATGAAAATATTGACGTACAACCAGACCTCTCCTACCGGGAGCATCCAATAAAAATATTAGAAGAGTCTGAGAGGAGGACCCGACAGAAAACCATCAAGTTTTTCAGAGTTCAGTGGAGCAATCACACCGAGAATGAAGCAACTTGGGAGAGCGAGGATTTTCTTCGGACAGAGCACCCACACCTGTTTAAGGATCAGCTGAAATCTCGGAGACGAGATTTTTCCTAAGGGGGTAGGTGCCATGACACTCCAAAATTTTGTGGTTTTTGTTTTCAGTTAGAGCCTTGCTTGGTTTGAAGAAGGTCATTTAAACCCTTCTTAAAAACACTCTTCTAAGTTTGCCCTCTCAAAAATCTTTCTTGGATTTAGTGTCTTCTAAAAAGAAAACCTTTTTGGTTTTGGGCTTTTATTTGAGTTTGATCCATTCTTGTTTTACCATGCCTCTTATGGTAAAACTTCCCCAAAGCCCCTCCTTCCACTTTTGTACAACCCAAACATTCTGTCCAAACTAATAAAATCCATTTTTGGATTTTATTCCAATTATTTCTCTTCCCAAAATAATTCTGTCTTTTCTTTTGGGCCTAGGTGATTTGCAAAGCAAGTACCTTAATACATTTGATTTTTGACCTCAACTCAACCCTTCTGGATAGTCCTTTGTACCCACAACCTAGAACCATCTTGATCCACTCTTCTTCTTTTCAAATATTTCAAATTTCACTCTCTGCAAGTTTGGACCAGATTTGCCAAATTTGGTGAAATTCATATCTCCACTCCTCCAAAAATTCCACCAAAATCCAGCTCAAGGAAAAATCCCTACATGCCTAAATCATTCTGTCGAACACCTTGCATGCACTATTACTGTTCATCTTCAGTTAAATTCAGATTGCAGTGTCGTCCTCCGTCAGAGTTTCAGTCACATGCCCACCGTGCACTTGGCAAGTTGCTCACAGCCTGGCCTGCTTGTCCGAAGCTTCACACGCGTGCTTGGCGCGTTCCTGGCATCGGTGGCACCCTGGCCCGCCTGCACCGGCGTGTCTTGCGGCGGCAGAACCACCGCGGCGGCCGACAGGGAGCAAAACTGCGGCATAACGCCGTTCGGCACCGCCCAAACCTCCTTGTAGCTCCGCGTGGCCATTCCCTTGCCAGCGCATGCATGCAGCACCGTCTCCGTGGCCTGGCATGCGCAGAGCGCGTTCTCTGCCGCCGACGTGCCGTGCGGCCGTTCCGTCGAGGACAGGCCGTAACCACCCCTCCTGTGCTGAGTTGGACGCTTAAATGGCACCAATACTCCACCTAGATGATGCTCATGCTCCTAAGCCGACTGTCCAGCCACAGCGCCGTCGTAATCACTCGCCGGACTTATCCGTTCACGGCAACCGCCTCGGGCCGGCTATAAATAGCACCCCCCGAGCGTGCTCTCGCCCTCGCACAACTCCACCACCTCAACAGACCCCGCCTAGCCACTGGAAGAGCCTCGAGGGGCCTTTCTTCTTCGACTCCAGCCACCTTCGTCCGCCTCGGGCTCCGGCAACGTTCTCTCCGGCGAGAACTCCTCCGTCGCCCTACTCTTGCCCGTAGCCTCATACCACCACCAGGAGGCTAACCCCCACTTCAATTTGACCCCCGCAGCTCCCTGTGGCGAGATCCACGCTGCCCGAACCACCATCCGCCGAAGCAAGAGCCGCCGTCGACACAGTGCTCGCCGGTGACCACCACCACCACCCACAGACGCGGAAAGGTGCACTGATACTCAAGGTAACCCCCGATCACCTTGCCTCGCCGTGGATCGCCGCCGGCGACCACCGCACATCTTGGGCGCCGTCGCGCCCTGTTTTCCCCGTTTGAAATTTCAAACCTGATGGGTGGAGCCCGCCTGTCAGTCTCTCAGCCGTTTCTTTTAAACGAAACGTTTTCTGGACTTTTTTGCAGAACCCCCTGGAAACTTTCTGTTTCATTACAGATGGGTCCTTGGACCAAAACTCTTATAACTTTTAATCAGAAAATGGTTTTTGATTGATTCTTTTTCTGTCATCTTTTTCTTTCTGTCTAGTTTTTTTTCATATTTACTTGAAAAATATTTGGAATACTTTTCTGTACACTCACGGTGTTTACGTTACGTACGTATTTTTTTATACCGTAGATACCGGAGGAGGTGACGGAGCTGCAAACTTCACACAGTTAAACTCCGACTACTCCGAACCAGGAAAGCATGTTTGAACTCTTGATATGATGAGTGGTTGTTGCATGTTTGCATTTTAGTATAGTCATGGCATGTTTATGAACATTTCTTTGAATGATATATATTTCAGGCACATAAGTGGAAAGCAAGTTTCGGAAAGCATTATGTTGTGGGATACATATTTGCATGGCCATGTGATGGCATGAGGATGGGTAAGATGGCAGTGTTGTGACATGCCAGTCTTATGCCGGATTATTTGACTTCTGTGTCATGGTGAAACAAATCACATTTCCATTCCTTCCTTCCTGTACTGTCACATGCTTTCCGAAAGGAATATGGCTTAGTAAGTTGCAAATCGTTTTCCTGGTACACACCAAATAGAGAGGCCGAGATGAGGGTTCCATGGCCCTAGATTAAAGCCCGTCATCCGGTCAGGGGGGGCATGGGTGTTTCCGGTTGGGACCGAGAGGGGGGCACCCCTTAGAGCGCACGTATCGAAATTTGATCCCATGTTATTCGAGGTTGTGACCTCCCCATCTCAAAGTTTTTCTTAGACGTTGTCCAGGGTGATTCTGGCATCGTGAGGTGAAATAGGTGTGTACTAGTTAAATGTGTTTCTACTGAAATACCATAAACGGAACTAGTCCATTCGTGACTACGGAAATCCGTTGGCTGTGGTCAGTCAATTACCAACTCTGCAGAGTCACAAATCTTTCAATCATCTTGTACATGTTCAAGTACTATATTCATCTTATCTTGTCAGGTATCAGCCTCAGTGACAAAACTCCGGTGGAATACCTGTGTGATAAATCTGGTTAAAAGATTATTCTTGTGAATGGACTAATCTTGTTATTCACTTTTGTTACAAGCCCTGTCTGTGATGTCGCTCAGACGTCCGATGGTGGCATACTTGTATTTACATTTATTGTAAGCCCTGTATGCGATGTCGCTCAGATGTCCGACTGTGGCATTACTTTTATAGCCCTTTATGCGATGTCTCTCAGACGTCCGACTGTGGCATTTCTTTTAAAGCCCTTTATGTGATGTCGCTCAGACGTCCGACTGTGGCATTTCTTTTTAAGCCCT
>NC_041387.1:561112841-561216556 GCF_002162155.2 Triticum dicoccoides | reverse complement strand
CTCAGACGTCCGACTGTGGCATTTCTTTTTTCAGCCCTTTATGTGATGTCGCTCAGACGTCCGACTGTGGCATTTCTTTTAAAGCCCTTTATGTGATGTCGCTCAGACGTCTGACTGTGGCATTTCTTTTCAAGCCCTGTCTATGATGTTGCTCAGACGTCCGGCTGAGGCATTCATTTCAAGCACTTTATGTGGTGTCGCTTAGACGCCCGACTGCGGCATGAGTTTTATTTGTTTACCTTTCGAGGCGTCGCTCCAGACACCCGATCGGTTTTCATTTATTTGTTTACTTATCAAGTCGTGCATAAATATTATTATTGTTGTATGAGCATCATTTTTATTCTTGACGCATCCATGCATTCATTGATTATATCTTTTGTCCAAACTGTCTTGCGAGTACTTTCAAGTACTCATCTGGCTTGTTGATTTGGCCAGATGTTGATGAAGGCGATCTCATGGATGAAGAGTTTAATAGCGAGTCCGACTCCTAGAGGAGTCCCAGTCAGTCTCGTGCGATCATGTTTTGGTCACTGTATTATCCGCTTCCGCAACCCCAGAAATAAATTCATCGAGCCTCACCTCGACGCTCGATGAGCTGCCAGTTAGGAGTCAAGTTATCCACCACCACTTTTTACCTCGAGCTAGTAGCATGCCACCTCACCCCTGTGTCATAACCGCCCTTATGTAAGATATTGCCGAGTTTGTAATAATTTGTTGAGCAGCCTCAGCTCAACCCTGTAATAAATTTAATGCTACTGGTCCTCTGTTCATCAAGTATTTGTCTACAAGTAAGGATGACTTTTCCCTATACTGGACTCTAAAGATCGATTTTCTCAATAATTAATTTATTGAAAATCCGGTCGTGACAGATGGGTCAAGTGTCGGTCTTAGTGTTGGTCTTCGGAGGAGAAACTGCTAAGCCAGAACATGGATCATGACGTGTGACTTATGATGATTGTGATTATTATTATTATTAACTACCCCTTTATATTATTCGAAGTATTGAATATCCCTGGGACGGTTCTACCTCCTGGATATTCACTGGGATTGTTTTCTTATAAGCCCTTTATGTGGTGTCGCTGAGATGCCCGACTGTGGCCTGCTTGTTAATTATTTACTTTATAAGCCCTTTATGTGGTGTCGCTGAGACGCCCGACTGTGGCCTGCTTGTTAATTATTTACTTTATAAGCCCTTTATGTGGTGTCGCTCAGACGCCCGACTGAGGCATGCTCGTTATTTACTATCCTTTCGAGGCGTCGCTTCAGACACCCGATCAGTGCATTTTATTACTCCTCTGTTATTGCACATTCATGTTTTATATAAATAACCTGCTTGCATGCATCAGGGATTTTATTTTATGACTAACTTGTGATCATAGAATATTTCAGAGCATGATTATCTTTTGTGATATTATACATGTGTTCATAATGTTTGTGAGTACATTCAAAGTACTCACTGGATTGTCCCTGGCCATTGTCTTGGCCAGATTTCTTGCTTGGAGAGGAGCGTTGCAATGTTAGCCACGGAACCCACGCAATGGTAACAACAGCCTCGCGAAGATAGGAGTTAGCCTGGTCAGCTGTTCCTGTGGGAAATGGAGTCCCATAGACGCTGATGTACCACAAACCGCTTCCGCCATCAACCACTAGCAACCTTATGTTGTACTCATAGGCCAGAATGCTCTTGTACTACATATTATGTATTTTTGCTTGGAGTTTCTGTATCAAGTTGGTTCCTCATCAGCTAACAGTAATCCTGGCGCTGGTGAGCACAAAGGCCACTTTTTGGGAAATTAATAGCCGGAAAACCGGTCGTGACAGAGGGACGAGCTCATAAAGCCTGCCCAGAACAGGAAGATAGTCCGGACGACGATGCATTCATAATCCCGGACAAACAAGTGGAACGAGACAACCTCCACCGAAAGCTTATGGCCACCGCAAGAAATCTAAAAAAGCAGAAGAAACGGCTCAAGGCCGCATAGGAAGAGCTCAGCCGAAGATGGAATAAAGTGCTAGACACTGAAGAAAGATATGGCGATGACCGCCATACGAAAAGATATCAGAAGCGCAAGCTATTGCCAGAATTCGACGACGCGGCCGTTCCACCAAAAGAAAATTCGACCAAGAAACCAGACGTACGGCTTCACAACCATAACAGAGTGGCTGCGGACACTGCGCACGATCTACGTGAGCATCTGGACAAGAAGGACGGTGCAGCCAGGTCCGTTTACGGATCTAAAGGACACAGCCCAGCGAGGGACTGTGGTCACGCAATCGCTCATACAAGCCAAACTCCGGACACAGCAACAGCCGACTGCATGCCACAACACATCCAGATACAGAGGGGCTGCTCACCCCTGTGCTTCACCAAAGAAGTACTGGACCATGAATTCCCACAAGGCTTCAAACCTATGAACATTGAAGCATACGACGGCACGACAGACCCAAGGGTCTGGATTGAGGATTTTATCCTGCATATTCACATGGTCCGTGTAGATGACCTCCACGCCATCAAATACCTTGCCTTAAAATTGAAGGGACCAGCTAGACACTGGTTGAAAAGCCTCCCCGAAACTCAATTGGGAGTTGGGAGGAACTCAAAGACGCTTTCAGAGCTAATTTTCAAGGGACTTATGTCCGGCCTACGGATGCAGACGACCTAAGTCACATAATCCAACAACCCGGAGAGTCCACCCTCAAGCTTTGGAACAGATTCCTCACTAAGAAGAATCAAATTGTCGATTGTCCGGATGCCAAAGCCTTAGCGGCATTCAAACATAGCATCCGTGAAAAATGGCTCGCCCGACACCTCGGCCAAGAAAAGCCAAGGACAATGGCAGCTTTAACAAGCCTTATGACCCGCTTTTGCGCGGGTGCAGATAGCTGGCTGGCCCGTAAAGGCACTAGCGACCCCAGCACATCCGAAATAAGGGATGGCAACGGGAAGCCACGGCGTAATAAAAACAAACGCCAAAACAAGGAAGAGAGCCCGGATAACACGACGGTCAACGTCGGATTCAGAGGCTTTCAACCTGATCTGCAAAAGAAGCCATTTAAAGGCAGTAAAGAGGGACCGTCCAGCCTGAACAGAGTTCTGGACAGACTATGCCAAATTCATGGCACCCCGGAGAAACCTACGAACCACACCCATAGAGAGTGGCGGGTCTTCAAGCAGGCCGGCAAATTAAATGCCGAACACAAAGGGAGGGGAACACCAAGTGAAGACGAGGACGAACCTCGCCAGCCGAACACTGGGGGACAGAAAAAATTCCCGCCAGAGGTTAAGACAGTAAACATGATCCACATGACTCACACATTCACAAGAAGGCAAGAACGCGCGCTCAGAGACGCGCATGATGAAAAGCCCACCTTACCCACATCTGACTACTGGATGTCTCGTCCGATCACTTTCGATCACGTGGACGGCCGAACTAGTATTCGGCGCGGAGGATCACAGGCCTTGGTGCTTGACCCAATAATCAACGGATACCGTCTCACCCGTGTCCTCATGGACGGCGGCAGTAGTCTCAATTTAATATACGAGGACACTGTTCGCAGAATGGGGATAAACCTATCCAGAATTAGCCAAAGCAACACCGCCATTGAAGGGGTGATACCAGGCGTTGAAGCCTACGGTAGGGGCTCCATTGTGCTGGAAGTAACATTCGGCTCCCCAGGCAACTCCAGAAGTGAAGAATTGCTCTTCACCATCGCACCCTTCCAAAGCAGCTATCATGCATTGCTAGGAAGAACGGCCTTCGCCCGCTTCAATGCATTGCTCCACTATGGCTACCTTACACTCAAGATGCCCGGTCCCCATGCATCAACGGAGACAAAGGCGCAGACGTGCAGCAGGGCCCCGTTCAACAAGTTTCTTTTTAGATTAATCCCCTGTGTAAACCTTTTCTACTGCCTCTTGTTGTTTAACCATCCCATGGGTTCTATACCCACAGAGGATACTGTCGTTATTGGCATTTGGCCACGGCAGAGCAAATTGCACGTACCTAGAAATTAAGGGCTTATAATAGGCTCCCGTCAGGCTATTTTCTTTTATAAAGCCCGAACACCTTCGGGAGTGTTCGGCGTCACGAGTTTGGCCTTATATGCATCAGCTCCGAATCATGTCTTTGGTCAAATGTTGGGTTAGCCCGGCTCCTCAGTTTGCCGCCTTATGTTCCGTTATCATCGGCTAAGGCAGGCCAAAGGAGAACTACTGCGATTGTGCCCTGGTTATTCCGGATGAGCACCTCAGTAGAGAAAGCCAAAAACTGACTGTCATGATACAGTGAGAGACTGATCAACCACTTGAAGACTCATCGGAATCTCTAAAGATTCCTCCGCATTAATGAAGGGCCGTTTCCCGGCCATGTACACATGCACCCATATTCGGATGCACGCGCATGTACCAGGGGCTACATAGTAGCCCAACCATTAGACTCCCATGGCTAAGCGAAAGTGTTACAACTATATAGTTTGGTTTCCTAGTGCGGCGTGCGATCACCTCCTTAACGGACCAAGACGTTGGATCAAGTGTGATAATGCACATTTCTTTTTGCGAACACCCCCGCATTGTACGCGTGGGGGCTGAAGCCAACGATTGCTATCTGTTGGACTACCTATACATATAAAAACGTCTACACAGAGGACACAATCACATTTTCAGGCAAAAAGTATAAATATAGCCTTGTATTCAAAATAAACATTGTTTTTTACAATGATTCGACTTATCACTTGAACAAGACATTCTTCGAGCACTGCGCCTCTATTAGGCGGGCACCTTCTGTGACTTGCGCCAAGTAGTGCTCGGCTGGATATTGGCCTCCCGCCGGATCCTGGTTCGCTATTACAGTGGCCTCCATTTCCGTCCAATAGGCTTTAACGCGGGCTAGAGCCATCCGTGCACCATCTATGCACGCCCACCTCCTCATGGCGTCAATCCGAGACACGACTCCAAGGAATTGCTGCACCAAACCAAAGTAGTTGTCCATCTTAGGCCCCTTCGGCCAAAGATGGTCTATTACAGACTGCATGGCAAGCCCGGACAGCCTGTGGAGCTCCGCCATAGCAGCCACCTTCCCATTCAGTGGCAGCGGGCGAGTGGGAGCATTAAACTGCGACCAGAAAAGCTTCTCCACTTCTTCATCGCCTTGACCCTCGAAGAACTTGAGAGCGTCAGCTGTTCTATTCTCCAAGTCCGCATATGCATCTGCAGGACTCATGCGACCAGACAGGGAAGCATACTTTGGATCCAAAAACTTCGTCCGCAGTAAGTACGAGCCCCCAGCCACGATTTTGTCAGCCTGTTGGAGCTCCTCCCGCATACTCCGGATCTCGGTCCGCATCTCCTTGGCGGCATTTAGTGCCTTGTCCATCTCGGCCGAACTAGCCTTATTCTCCTTTTCGAGGAGTGTGTACCGGTCGGCGGCATTTTTTAACTCCCCAGCCATTTCGGCTATCTTTTCCTCGCTACGGTGATGAGCAGCCTGTTCGGCTCTCAATTCTTCGGCCTCCTTTAGGGAAGCCGCATTGCTAGCCCGAGCTTGTTCCTTGGCTTGAGCAAGTTCCGCCCTCAGGGCCTCCATGGCAGCAGCACCATCTGCAGTACAAACACATTGCATTCATACTATGCCCCTCTTATACATCATAATAAGGGAAGCCGAGCACATACCCTCTGACTCCTCCAGGCGTTTATTCACGAGCGTGATATCGGCATCGATGGATCCGATCTGCCTCCTTAGTTCGGCAACTTCAACTGACTGGTCGGCTGCCGGATCCTTGTATACCTGCGCACATGTACGGCGCAACCATTTTTCAAGAAAATAAAGATCAAGCAAATTAATTATGTAATTAGTTCTACTAATAAAAGAAACGTTTTTCTTGAGAGGTTAAACAAGTCCAATAACATATTTGAAAAGTTTTCTTTTTGGGGAAAACTCCATAATAACAAGAGAGACAAAAGGCCAAAAATCAAAAGGGAGCCCAGAAAATAAAATTTTTAATTTCCTAGCAAAATTTTAATTAACAAAACAAGGTTAAAATTTTGGGGTGTCACAATACTCCGCGGAACCTCCGGATTGAACTCCCACATTCGGAAAGGTCGACGTTTGCACGGGAACATCCGCCGGACTAGCATCACTTGCATTATGCTGACAAGATTTATGTCCCTCTCAATAAGCTCCCGGATACGATTATGCATTTCTGGCACATCGCCAGTAGGCCCATAATTCCGTCCTTCGTCCGTCCAAGACGCTAACTGTGACGGAGGGCCCGGGCGGAACTCAGGGGCAGCTACCCACTTTGTGCCTCTGGGAGCTGTGACATAAAACCACCTCCGTTGCCAGCCATCGGATACTTCCGGAAAAGAACCTTCTGGCCATGGGGCATCGGCGTTCATGCTTATTATGGCATCTCCGCACTCTGCATGTCACCCCTCGATCATCCTCGGCTTCACATTGAAGGTCTTGAGGCACAAGCCGAAGTGCGGGTTGACGTGGAGAAAAGCCTCGCACACAATAATGAACAACGAGATATGGAGGATGGTGTCTGGAGCCAGATCATGGAAATACAAGCCATAGTAGAACATGAGCCCCCTCACAAAGGGTCGAGGGTGAGGCCTAGGCCTCAGAGGAAGTGAGGGACAAACACGACGCTCTCATTGGGCTCCAGCGTGGGGATAACTTGCCCCGGAGCAGGAAGCCCGTGCTGGATATCGGCGGTCAGGTATCCGACTTCCCTAAGCTTCGCAATGTCCTCCTCTTGAATCGAGGAGGCCACCCACCGGCCTGTTGCGTCGGATCCGGACGTACTAGAGGATCTGGGGTGTTGGAGCTTAGGTCTTGAGTGCTGGAACTCGAGGTGTGAGAAGGAGCAGGAGAGGTGGAGAAGAGGTGTAGGCCTTGACCCCTTTTATAAAAGGGATGAATACCTAGAGTCCTCAGCGTGACCGCCTGAGACTTATCTAAAATACACGGAATCATACCAACGGTTGCCGTGGGGTCACATATGCCCACATTGATGAAGATCCCGTATTAAGAGGAACACGATCTCTGCTTTGGCAGGACGTGCCAATAAAACTGCCTCGCAACGCGAGTCGAGGTGGAGCAGGAGACGCGGTTCGTGTTGGACCAGGCCACGATGCAAGGGCACGACATGCAAAAATTGCCAGCAGAACGGATTTATACTAGGGTATGTGAAGATCATCTTGCAGATCCGGACACGGTCTATGTGTTCGATAACCATCTTGGAGTATTCGGAAAGAGGAACCCGCCTTGCAATGCCGAAGACAAGACTGCGCGCCGGACTCATCGTCATTGAAGACTGGTTCAGGGGCTACCGAGGGAGTCCTAGATAAGGGGGTATCCGGACAGCCGGACTGTATACATCGTCCGAACTATAGAAGCTTCAAGATATAAGACTCAAGACTTCAGCTCGTGTCCCGATGGGACTCTCCTTTGCGTGGAAGACAAGCTTGGCGATCCGGATGTTATATTTCCTTCCTTGTAACCGACTCCATGTAAACCCTAGCTCTCCGGTGTCTATATAAACCGGAGAGCATGGTCCTTATAAGGCCGATCACAATTACAATCATATCATCATAGGCTAGCTCTTAGGGTTTATACTCTACGATCTCGTGGTAGATCTACTCTGGTACTACCCATATCTTCAATATTAATCAAGAAGGAAGTAGGGTTTTACCTCCATCCAGAGGGCCCGAACCTGGGTAAACATTGTGTCCCTTGCTTCCTGTTACCATCAGCCTAAGATGCACAGATCGGGACCCCCTACCCGAGATCCACCAGTTTTGACACCGACACCCGTGCCATGGCAGATCTGAAGGTGCAAACCGGACAAAGCTACTACGCAACCAATGTTTGCTTTCAACTAGCCACTACGATTTGGTACGGACAAGAAAAGTACAATAAAAAATAGTGATATATTTTCCAGGTGAGATCAATAACTTAAGCACATATGGAAGAGTACCACCTCTCTTGCGACGCTGTGTAGGCCTCTGCTGATACATTAAGGGTGTTGTGGGTGTGATGGCTGTTGACGGTGGGGAAGAAGACTTTAGATGGTAGACGGCCGGGTCGGGGGATAAATCCTGTTGCCGTGGATGCGGTGGTCGTAGGTGCGGCGACGACAAGGTGGACGACTGTAACACCCCGGATGTAATTTTCCATAATTGTAACTCCAACTTCATGGTTGGGTTTTTGTCTTTCCTTTTGCATTTTCTTCATGTCATGCATCTCATATCATAGCATCATGCACATTGCATCTGCGTGTTTTCATAAATCTTGCATCCGCTTGCAGTTGCCGCTCCTCGCTTCTCTCTGTTGCGTTCGTTGGACCTTCCGAGACCAACCATCTTTTCGGTTCCCTCTGGTCAAACCACCTAACCTCTATCAGACCCCCTCGCGTGCATGTTCGAAACCTGTCCCAAACCCGACCCAAGCAGTCGTCACCATTGGATCCGGATCATCCCCAAACATCTATAAAACATCTTAGTTTTCTTATTTGGACTGCCTACCTATATATTCTCGACCACCCGATTACGATCGGACGGACCGAGCTAACCCCTAACCTGATCCCACCTGCTATATAAGTAGCCTAACCCTAGATTTTAGGCACGCTGTCCCATCCATCTCATCACCGCCACCACTCCACCAAATCCCCCTCGGGATCCCCCTTCTCCTCGTTTTCCTCCACCCACCAACCAGCCTCCACCTTCTCCTCGATCCGTTCCAGGCCCAAGCCCGCAACATCCCCTGATTCCCGCGCGCTACCGCAGGTAGCAGCTACCGGAGCTTCCTCCGCCGTGGAGTGAGGGAGCCTTGGATAAAGGGGTATCCGGACAGCCAGACTATATACATCATCCAGACTTTAAAAGCGTCAAGATACAAGACTCAAGATTTCAGCTCGTGTCCGGATGGGACTCTCCTTTGCGTGGAAGACAAGCTTGGTGATCCAGATATTATGTTTCCTTCCTTGTAAACCGACTCCATGTAAACCCTAGCTCTTCGGTGTCTATATAAACCGGAGAGCATGGTCCTTAGAAGGCCGATCACAATTACAATCATACCATCATAGGCTAGCTCTTAGGGTTTAGCCTCTATGATCTCGTGGTAGATCTACTCTTGTATTCCACATATCTTCAATATTAATCAAGCAGGAAGTAGGGTTTTACCTCCATCGAGAGGGCCCGAACCTGGGTAAACATTGTGTCCCTCACTTCATGTTACCATCAGCCTAAGACGCACAGATCGGGACCCCCTACCCGAGATCCGTCGGTTTTGACACCGACATTGGTGCTTTCTGTCGGATTTTGGGTTCCGGCAGACCCTCTAGGTTCGAACTCTGGGGTGCACGTGGAGATCGCACCTCCTACCTACCTATGTCTCGTCAACTCGCAAGGATCTAAACTACACGAAGAACAACACAAGGGACACGAGGTTTATACTAGTTCGGGCCACCATTGTGGTGTAATACCCTACTCTATTTTGTGGTGTGGTGGATTGCCTCTGGGGCTGATGATGAACAATACAAGGAAGAACTGCGTCGCGAGGGGTGTTCTTGCGTTGGTGGTTCTGGCTAGGGTTCAACTGCTCGATCTCTCGATGCCCTGCCTTGAGAGTGGCTAGTCCTATTTATAGAGCGAGGCCCTGGGCCTCTTCCCAAATATTGAGCGGGAAGGGCGCCAACAACTGGCCATTTTGAAGGGGAACATCTAGTACACTTATCCTGACTACAGGCGGTCCTCGCCTACCAAAGACTCTGGCGGTGATGCCGGCTTGGGCTCCACGATGACCTCCATCCTACCGTTCTGCTGGTCTTGGTCCTGTTGCACCGAAATGGTTGCCTTTGCTTGATACTCTTGCCTGCGCTTGCTCCCTTTGCACCAAAGAGGAAACAAGGACTCTGCGTAGGCCGGCGCCCGCCTGGCGCCTGCCTGGCTTTGGTCGTCATGGCTTGCGTCACGGGCACCTCGTGAGGTACCCCGCCTTGATCTCTCCGCCTCCTCGCGAGCCAACCTGATGAGGCCGTGCCTGAGGAAGCTTCCTGTCGTCCGCCCCGCGAGGCTTGGCCCCTCGCGAGGGTCTTGAGCTTGTGTTGATGAAGACGGGCCGTACTGGGCCACCCCTTGAGCCACGCCATAGGCCGGAGGCAGGCAAGTCTGGGTACCCCCGTTCCCAGAACGCCGACAGTAGCCCCCGGGCCCAAGGAGCGCCTGGACTTGGCTTAGCCGAGAAGCGAAGGGGCAAGTGCGAACCGCCATGGGCCCCAACAGCCTGCGGCCTTGGGCACCGCGTCGTGGTTGATTGGACGTGGGCGTCCCCGCTTCCACTCGACGCCTCGGCAACTGCACAAATTGAGAAGTCCCTGCATGCAAAGCTGGTCATTATTACCTGTGATCGTGGAGGCCAACGGTTGGCCTCCTCCGACTATATGTACGGAACGGCGAGAGCCTATCCAGTCCATCCTCTCCTGCTGCTCTCCGTCTCCTTCTTGGTCTCTCGCCATCCCATGGCCTCGTCGAAGAGATTTTCGGCCGTGGAGAAAGGTAAGGCTTACCGGGAAGGACCGGGCTCCCCGCCGGCCAAGCGCGGACGGGGCCGGCCTCGCAAGCACCCTAGGGCCCCTGCTGCGACCTCCGGTGGCCGTGGAAGCCATCCTCTGCACGGCGGTGGGCGCTCGGCTGCATACGAGAGGTGCGCCGGGGCTGTGCGATCCCCAAGGCCGCGCTCTCGCTCGGCGGAGGTGCTGCCGGAGTTCATCGTGTGGTCGGCGGACCCGACCGGTACCTGGCTTCCGCTCCCCCGCTTCTTTGTAGGAGAACTTCCGGCTGGCGCCCCGGGCGGCCTTTGGCTTCAGGCTGATGGTTGCTGCAGCCGGGCCTCCTGGGCTACTCTGGAGGTCTCCACCGCCTTGGATGCGGCTCTGACCCGCAGCTGGCACACGTTTGCCTGCGCGCGCGGCTTGAGCCGACGGTGCACTCTGCACTTTAAGTTCGACGATGATGCCACCCTCTACGTGAGGGTGTTCGGGCAAGATGGTCGTCGCGCCGGATGCTGCCTCGAAGATGATGACAGTGGCCGGGCGCCCAGCCCCGGCATCATTTGGGATGAAGGCGGTGCGAGACACGTGGGCCGCGGCGCCCGAGGCTCGCCAAGCTTCGGTGACTCCCCATCGGACAGCAGCTCTTCCAGCGGTGGTCGCGACCAGCCCCCTCGTCATCGCGCTCGCCTGGGAGAGGGCGTCGGGTCGGCCCGGCACCTCATCTCGCTGAAGCGGGAGGCAGAATCCAGCTGAGCTCCAGAGGCCGCATGTGTTCCTGCCGAAGGTTGGCGCCGGGCGAGCCGTGCCAATTTTCCTTTTCCTTCTTTCCTGCGAAAAAAAGAATGTAGTTTGGTGCCCCGAGGGGGCGTATCGAACCGTTGTCGTATAGTTGGCGCGCTGTTTCTACTGTTTCAGCGCTCTGTTTTCGTCCTCGTCTTTATGCATGGAAATCACTTAACTTGGGGGGAAAGCTCGTAGTGGTCCTAGCCTCCCGAGGCGAGGGCCTCGTCGCGCGCCTGGTGTCCTGCAGGGGTTAGTCAGTTGGGGCAGCCTCGGGCCCTGGTAACAGAGACAATCAACCCGATTTGTATGATCCCATCACGATGCCCGCGGGGCACGGACTGGGAGGGGTGCTCCCGCAGCGGTCTCGGATAGGGGAGCTCCAAACCACCGGGGAAGAAAACACTCGCAAGGGTGCCCAAGTTCCTCCCTCGTGAGACTTTACGCGAAAGAAAACGAACCGAAGAAGTGAAATGGACGAAGGGTTGCAAGCTCAAAACGGTAACAACTTCAGTAAATCTTCAAATAGAAATGAACAAGCCAACTGCAGAAAGCAAATGAAAGAAGCCGCGTCCGGTACCTAATCTAGTCTTCGACGTCTTCTCACCAGCGCGGAGCTAAGTGCTGCCACTGGGCGTGGGCGGGAGCCCCCGAGGCCCGAGGGCGGCACTCCGGGGCGTGTACAACCCCACTCATTATTACGTGAGAGTGTCACGGGCGGCAAGCTTCACAGGCGTTTACCTTCTTCATAGGCACCGGGCCTTTTCCAAAACGCGACAACTTCATAGGCATTCGCCTTCTTCATAGGCATCAGGCCTTTTCCAAACGCAACAGCTTCACAGGCATTTGCCTTCTTCACAGGCACCGAGCCTTTTCCAAATGCAACAGCTTCACAGGCATTCGCCTTCTTCACAGGCACTGGGCCTTTTCCAAATGCAACAGCTTCATAGGCATTCGCCTTCTTCACATGCACCGGGCCTTTTCGAAACGCAACAGCTTCACAAGCATTCGCCTTCTTCACAGGCACCGGGCCTTTTCCAAACGCAACAGCTTCACAGGCATTCGCCTTCTTCACAGGCACCGGGCCTTTTTTAGGGGTAAAACCTTCGGAGATGTTGAATGTTCCACGCGTTCTGGACGGGCACCCCTTCATGGGTCTCCAAGCACGCGGAGCCGGGCCTGGAAACATGAACAACCTTGAACGGGCCCTCCCACATGGGAGAGAGCTTATGTAGTCCCTTCCTGGAGAGGACCCGCCTGAGCATGAGGTCCCCTACCTCAAGAGTCCTGGGGCGGACGTTGCGGCAGTGGTATCGTCGCAGTGCTTGTTGGTACCTTGCTGCTCGTAGCGCGGCCTCCCTACGATGCTCCTCCCCTAGCACGAGATCTGTGCCCCGCATGGCGTCCTGCTGCGCCTCGTCGAACGCCAGGACCCGTGCAGAATGACGCCTGACCTCGTGAGGGAGAACGACTTCAGCTCCATAAACCAGGAAGAACGGGGTCTCACCAGTCGGTTTGGTCGCAGTCGTGCGGATGGACCACAGTACAGACTGAAGCTCATCGTACCAGCCCCTGTCGCAGGCTTCCAGCTTCTTCTTGAAGGTCATGGTTTTGAGGCCCCTCAGGACCTCTGCGTTGGCCCGCTCGGCCTAACCGTTGCTCCGCGGGTGTGCTACCGAAGCGTAGCATATCTGCGTTCCAAGATTAGCACAGTATGTTTTGAAGAGGTTACTCGTGAACTACGAACCATTGTCGTTGATGATGCTGTTCGGTACCCCGAACCGGCTCACGATGCCCTTGATGAACTTGACCGCGGAACCTGCGGGGATGGTGCGAACAGCTTCCCCCTCAGCCCACTTGGTGAATTTGTCCACGGCGACATAGAGGTAGCGATAGCCTCCTGGCGCCCGAGGGAACGGGCCTAGGATATCAATCCCCCAGACTGCGAATGACCATGAGAGGGGTATAGTCTGCAAGCCTCCTGTCGGCTGAAGGATCTGCTTGGCATGGAATTGGCAGGCCTCGCAAGCTTTCACCAGTTCCACGGCGTCACTAAGTGATGTGGGCCAATAGAACCAGCTGCGGAATGTCTTGCCAACGAGGGTCCGTGACGACGAGTGGTGCCCACAGTCTCCACCGTGTATGTCTGCCAGCAGCTCCTTCCCCTGCTCACTAGAAATGCAACGCAGGGACACATCATTTGTTCGCCTCCGGTAGAGCTCTCCATCCTTGATGCATTATCCCGTGGCCTGCCGCGCCACACGCTCAGCTTCCTCCTCCTTTTCAGGCAGGGTCCCCTGCGTCAGGTAACTCCTGAGCTCTGTGATCCAGCATCCTTCGTGAGGCTCCAGCGCCAGGATCAGGCGCGCTCCTGAGACCGGGCCGCAGACCAAGGCTCCCGAGGCAGGTGGCTGGGGGAGCTCCTCCTGTGGCTGTACCATGCATGACATCGATGGCGCCGCCGAGGGCTTGAAGAGCCGCTCCTCGAAGATGCGAGATTCCTGAGGTAGTCGCCTGGATGCCCTTTTGGCGATGTCATCGGCCTCTTGGTTGGTGCCGCAGTGCACATGCTGCAACTCTAGTCCCCAGAACTGCTTCTCCATCCTGTGGACCTCCGCGAGATAGGCTTCCATGTCCTCGCCCTTTGGCTCGTACACTTTGTTGGAGAAGTTGATGAGGAGCTGCGAATCACCCTTGATGGTGAGGCGCTTCACCCTCAGGGCGACTGTAGCTTTCAGGCCTGCTATCAGGCCTTCGTATTCTGCTATGTTGTTGGAGACCTTTTCTCCATGCTGGAAATAGAGTTACACGGCGTGTAAAGCTTTTCTTGAGTGGGGGATATGAGCACTGCGCCAGCACCCGCGCCGTGTCGGGAGAACGCCCCGTCGAAGTACATGACCCACCCGTCCGGTGCCTCGCTTCCGGGGGAGAGGGATCGATCCTCACCAGCCTCGAGGCCTGGCGCCTCTACCCATTCCACCACAAAGTCCGCAAGCGCGGCTCCCTTGATGACTCTGGTTGTTCCGAATTCCAGTTGAAATGCTTGCAGCTCAATGTTCCACTGAGTGACTCTCCCAGCCGAGTTGGGGCTCCTGAGTACCCTTTCTAGCGGGTATGCTGAGACGATCTTGATGGGATGGCCCTGGAAATAGTGTCGCAGCTTGCGTGAGGCTACCAATAGCGCGAGGAGGAGTCTCTGGGGCATGGGGTATCGCGCCCTCGCGTCCTGTAGCACCGTGCTGATGAAGTATACAGGATGTTCGACGAGGTTGGGAGTGCTGGTACTGACAGCATCCTCCGGAGGCCGGGGCGCCTCCTGAGGCAATGGAGCCCCCAGCGGCTGGTCGCTCGAGGGAGGGGCTTCTTCTGTTCTGAGCGTGCTTCCCTGCGGCGACTGATCCTTCTTGGTTGTGGTCGTGGTCTCTGCGAGGCTCTCTTGGTCCTGCTTCGCTTCGACCTGGGCGACTGCCGCGGCTTTGGTTCTTCGCTCCTCCCTAACCGCCACCAAGGCTGCACTAGCAGAGTAGGGGTGGCTGCGAGGTAGAGCACCAGAGGCTCTTGAGGGCGCGGAGCCACCATCACCGGAGGGCTGGTTAAGTACCTTTTGAGATCCTGGAACGCTTTGTCGGCCTGTCCAGTCCATTCAAAGGGGCCCTTTTTCTTCATTAGCTTGAAGAAAGGCAGTGCTCGTTCCCCCAACTTGGAGATGAAGCGTCCTAGTGCGGTCACACGCCCAGTGAGCTTCTGCATCTCCCTGATGGTCTTTGGCGGGCTCATGTCTTCGACTGCTTTGACCTTTTCTGGGTTGGCCTCGATGCCCCAGTGGGACACGAGGAAGCCCAGAAGCTTACCCGAGGGGACTCCAAACACACACTTCTCCAGGTTGAGCTGCAGGTCCACTTTGTTGATGCTCGCGAAGGTCTCCTCCAAGTCCTGTATCAGGGTTTTTGCCTCCCGAGACTTCACCACAATGTCATCAACGTAAGCCCCGGCGTTCCTCCCGAGCTGCCGACCCAAGGCGATGTGCATTAGCCGTTGAAAGGTTGCACCTGCATTGCATAGTCCGAAGGGCATGCATGTGTAGCAGTACACCCCACATGGGGTCAGGAAGGCCGTTTTCTCCATGTCTTCTACCGCCATCTTGATCTGGTAATAACCAGCAAAGGCATCCAAGAAGCATAACAGGTCGCACTCGGCGGTGGAGTCGACGATCTGATCGAGACGAGGGAGCGGGAATGGATCCTGTGGGAAGGCCTTGTTGAGGTTGGTGAAGTCGATGCACATGCGTTCCTTTCCCCCCCGTATTTGGCACGACAACTAGGTTAGCCAGCCAATCTGGGTAGCGGATCTCGCGAATGACCCCTGCCGCCTCCAACTTGCGGGTCTCTTGAATGATGAAAGCCTGCTTCTCAGTGGACTGCCGTCTCGCTTTCTGCTTCATGGAGCGCACATTGGGGCATACGTTGAGGTGATGCTCGATTATGCCCCTCGGAACCCCTGCCAGCTGATCAGGCTCCCACGCGAACACCTTCTTGTTCGCGCGTAGGAACTTTACCAAGGCCTCCTCCTGCACGGGCTCAAGGTTTTCGCCTATGGTGAAGGTGGCATTAGTGGATCCGTCCTCGTCGACCAGTATCTGCTTGGTTTCGGCCTTGTCTTGTGTGAATAGCTGCTTCTTCTTGGATGGTGCAGCCCTCTTGGGCTCAGGGGCGTCTGAGCCTGCGGGCTGCGCCACCGCCGCAGTCTTGAAAACGAGCTTGAGCGCTCACAATGCATCCCTGGTGTCTTCGGGTATGGTGAGGACGCTGCCGCTCCTGGGCATCTTCATGAGGTTGTACGCTGGGTGAGTTGCGACCATGAATCGGGCTAGCGCCGGGTAGCCGAGGATGGCGTTGTACGGGAGGCCGATGGGGGCGATGTCGAAGTCGATTAGCTCCGTGCGGAAGTTGTCGTAGGTGCTGAAGGTTACCGGAAGGCGGATCCACCCCAGGGAGCCGGTGGAACCGCCTCCGACGCCCAAGAAGGGCCTGCTGTGTTGAAGCCGCTCTGGTGGTACATGGAGGAGGCTGAAGGCTTCAACCGAGAGCATGCTGAGGCCAGCTCCGCCGTCGATGAGGGTCCTGGTGACGGCCACCTGGCAGATGATGGGGGTGCACAACAGCGGGAGCGCTCCCGAGCAGGCGGAGTTAGAGGGGTGATCATATGAGCTGAAGGCCAGGTCGACTTCAGGCACCGCCCAACCCGGTGGGGCTCCATGATGCACGGAAGCGGCGCCGATCTGGCGGACGAATGGCTTGATGTGGCGGCCTGAAGGTGGCACCTGCGAACCACCCAGGAGAGCGACAATGACCGGGGGCGCCCGTGCAGCATACTGGGCGAGGAAAAGGCCACGCAGCTCCCCCCAAGAGGCCACGGAGGCCGCGGGCAGGTGCAGTAGCCACATGTGCGGGACGCCGATGAGGGCCACGGGAAGCCTGTTAGCCATGACCCTGTCGTTGCCCCCGGCCTCGAGGACGGCCTCCTCGTACGTCAGCAGGAAGGCCAGCGGGTCGGTCATGCCATTGTAGCGCGGCGGCATCTCCGGCTTGAACTTATTCGGCCACCGCACCTGCCGCAAGGCGGGGGTCAAGGCTCGGAGCCCCCCGGCCCCTGCGCTGGCGCTGGTGACCGGAGCGGGCGGCGCGTTGCCCATCATGAGCGTGAGTTGCGGTGTTGGCGGAGAGCGGGTCAGTGGAAGGGAGAGCTCCGGCGCACCCCTATCTGGCGCGCCAAATGTCGGATTTCGGGTTTCGGCAGACCCTCCAGGTTCGAACTCTGGGGTGCATGCGGAGATTGCACCTCCTACCTACCTATGTCTCGTCGCCTCGCAAGGATCTATACTACACGAAGAAAAACACAAGGGACACGAGGTTTATACTAGTTCGGGCCACCATTGTGGTGTAATACCCTACTCTAGTTTGTGGTGTCGTGGATTGCCTTTGGGGCGGATGATGAACAATACAAGGAAGAACTGCCTCGCGAGGGGTGTTCTTGCGTTGGTGGTTCTGGCTAGGGTTCAACTGCTCGATCTCTCGATGCCCTGCCTTTAGAGTGGATAGTCCTATTTATAGAGCGAGGCCCTGGGACTCTTCCCAAATATTGAGCGGGATGGGCGCCAACAATTGGCCATTTTGAAGGGGAACATCTAGTACACTTATCCTGACGAAAGGCAGTCCTCGCCTGCCAAAGACTCTGGCGGTGATGCCGGCTTAGGCTCCACGATGACCTCCATCCTGCCGTTCTGCTAGTCTTGGTCTTGTTGCACCGAAATGGTTGCCTTTGCTTGATACTCTTGCATGCGCTTTCTCCCTTTGCACCAAAGAGGAAACAAGGACTCTGCGCAGGCCGGCGCCCGCCTGGCGCCCGCCTGGATTTGGTCGTCATGGCTTGCGTCACAGGCACCTTGTGAGGTACCCTACCTTGATGTATCCGCCTCCTCACGAGCCATCCTGATGAGGCCGTGCCTGAGGAAGCTTCCTGTCGTCCGCCCCGCGAGGCTTTGCCCCTCACGAGGGTGTTGAGCTTGTGTTGATGAAGATGGGCCATACTGGGCCACCCCTTGAGCCACCCCGCAGGCCACAGGCAAGCAAGTCTGGGTACCCCCATTCCCAGAATGCTGACACATTCATTGAGAGTTCCGCTGTATCGCCGCCTCGAGGCTTGATGACGTCTTCAATCGTCAACAACATTGAGAGTTCCAGGGTGAGACTTTTCTCCCCGGACAGATCTTCGTGTTCGGCGGCTTCGCACTGCGGGCCAATTCGCTTGGCTAGTTGGAGCAGATCGATAGCTTCGCCCATGGCCACCAGATCAGGTTCGGAAACTTGAACTACACGACAGATGTCCGCGGAGACTTGATCTTCGACGGATTCGAGCCTGCGCCAGGAGCGCCAGACAGCCACGACGAGCACGGCCTAGACCTGCTGTCGTACAATGCCCGAGACATCATCCCTGACGCAGCCCCGGATCTAAATCCATGGCAGGTTGCGTTGCCTACGGACGGAGGGCTGGACCCCGCCCCGCAGGGCGCACACTTATCGGCGATGCAGCCGAACACGGGTCTCACCTCTCTGGAGGCCTGTAACCCTGGGCCCCCAAACTCATATCCGGTTGTTGGTCCTAGTCAGCTCACTCTTGAGCTAGCCGAGCCAGGCTGGGCTCCGGTAATGGAATTTACCGCTGCGGACATCTTTCAGCGCTCGCCTTTTGATGACATGCTAAACTCATTAAAGTCCCTCTCTCTCTCTGTCAGGAGGCCCTGAGCCGAACTATGTCCGGCTTCAGTGGGAAGTAGGTGACGAAGGAATTCACTGCCCACCCACCACCCACTTTGTCGCCATGATCGATGATTTAACCGACGTGCTCGACTTTGACTTCGAAGACATTGGCGGTATGGACGATGATGCAGGAGACATACAGGAGCCACCGCTCACAGGGCCGTGGACAGCCACCTCTTCATATGATATATATATGTGGTGGACACTCCATAAGAAACCAACGGCGATGAGGCAACGGAGGAAAACCCCTCCAAGCAGAAGGCAAAGCATGGGTGTCGGTGTCAAAACCGGCGGATCTCGGGTAGGGGGTCCCGAACTGTGCGTCTAGGCGGATGGTAACAGGAGACAAGGGACACGATGTTTTTACCCAGGTTCGGGCCCTCTCGATGGAGGTAAAACCCTACTCCTGCTTGATTAATATTGATGATGTGGGTAGTACAAGAGTAGATCTACCACGAGATCGGAGTGGCTAAACCCTAGAAGCTAGCCTATGGTATGATTGTTGTTCGTCCTACCAACTAAAACTCTCCGGTGTATATAGACACCAGAGAGGGCTAGGGTTACACAGAATCGGTTACAATGGGAGGAGATCTTCATATCGTATCGCCAAGCTTGCCTTCCACGCCAAGGAAAGTCCCATCCGGACACGGGACAGAGTCTTCAATCTTGTATCTTCATAGTCCAGGAGTCCGGCCAAAGGTCTTAGTCCGGCCATCCGGACACCCCCTAATCCAGGACTCCCTCAATAGCCCTTGAACCAGGCTTCAATGACGACGAGTCCGGCGCGCAAGTTGTCTTCGGCATTGCAAGGTGGGTTCTCCTGCAAATTCTCTGTATCCGTCGAATAGTGTCCGACTTCTAGTGCGTGCTGTCCTCCTTGGCTTCTGTGCCCCATAATGACCATCTTCCACGCGTCAAATGAATGCGAAAAGCCAGGGGGGTTTATTTTCACTTACCCCCCCCCGGTTGCGTTAATGAGCCGCCCATGAAAGAGACAGGGATTTAGATCCAATTCGCACCATCTTCCCTTCGCGAGTCTTCATCAGAGCGCCTCTGACAGATATCAATTCCATCATGGCCAGTCAGTGCCGCTCCTCCTCTCGCCCCTCCAGCCCTCGGCCCAGAAATTTGGGGCGGTGTTCCGTCCCGCATAGCAAGTTAGTAGTGCTTCAGTCCAAGGGGCTTCTCCCCCCAGCATATATGGTCCCAGTTCGAGCCGGGATTGCCTCCTATAGCAGCGGAGAGCAGGCAGAGGGCGTTCCCAATCCCTCTCAAGGAGAGCGGGTACGCTTAGTCCCTTATTTGATGAGAGGACTAGGATTTCCAATTCATTCATTTCTCGGAGGGTTGCTGGAACTCTACGGCCTCTAGCTACATAACCTCACGCTCGCCTCCATTTTCCACATCGCGGGCTTCGTGGCCCTCTGCGAGCTGTTCTTGGGTGTTGAGGCCCATTTCACGCTGTGGAAGAGGGTTTTTTGCCTTGTGCCCCATTCTTAGGAGGGGTCTATTTATCAGGTGGGCGGAGCCGAACTATGGCGCATCGCCGGGAGGGCGTCCGAAGACTGGCCCTCGGAGTGGTTTTATATAGATGACGTCCCCCTGCCGGACCCTGTATGGATCGGCCTCTCCGAGTTCAATAATTCCCCGTTGAAGAAGCGCCTGAGTTGTCACCCACAGAACCCTCAGAGGGAAGCTGACAGGGACGTCCTGTACCTGATGAGCCGGATAAGGTTGTTGGCTCATTCCGGACTGACCGTGATCAAGGTCATGGCCATATGCATTACGCGAGGGGTGCAGTAGCTTCAATACAGAGGCCACCCCATGTGGGATTTCAACGGGGAGGATGACCCTACCCAGTGCGGTTGCAAGGGGCCAGATTCGACTGCCACTTTAACGAGAATCTTATCCGCTTTGTACAAGGGGGAAGAGGAAGAATTCCTCCCTGTAAACCCGGAAGGCGGATTCTCCATGTACAATCCTCCTAGTTGGGTGACCGGACACTTTCACTTGCCTATCCGTTTTTGAAAGTCCCATAGTTGAGTACTTAGACTAGTAATATTTAAACGCAGGAGCTGCGCCAGGCTGTGAAGGAAATAAACAGCCCGGCTCCAAAACCCAAGGACTCGGAACGGTCCCTCGATCTGGACTCCCAAGAAGATCCGGACTTATGCGTCGAGTTGATTGATGGAGTATTTCATCAATTGAGCAAGGATAACTCCTTAGTGGCCATCACGGCCGACTATCCCGGACTACTTCCAGCCTCCAAGGTAACAAAGACCGAAGTCCCAGTATTCTCATGCTTTATCTTGCATGCCATGTACTAACAGCGTTTCGCAGGGTAAATCCTTGAGGCGGAAGGCCGAGCCCACGGTGGGCAGCCAACAAGGGCCGCTGAAGCCAGGCGGGCCAAAAAGAAGTGCGGACCAGATCGAGATTCCGGCGCAACGGTATGGCGTGTGATTTTAACGCCTAGGGTTTATGCCCTTGAGTCTTACTAATGCTCATGATTTTCTTAGAAAGAAGAGAGCCCGCCGGACTATGTACGCCGGCCAAGATTCGAGGCCGGGTCCAGAAGCGGAGGCAGACATGGACGCACCTCGGGCGCTCCTCCGACAGAGGGCACCGACGGGCTATCTGCCACCAATTCAGAGGTGGAGAGTGCCCTGAACCATAGGCGTCGCCGGACTATTCTTCGTGACGCGTGTTTTTCCCCAGAGGCGTTTGACGCCTTTAATACAGGAGATGCATATCTCCGTGCTGCTCAAAATGGTCTAGCCAGAGCCACAGAGCAGTATGTGAAAGACATACAGGTGAGTAGAATTGAAGGTTATATATGTCAGTAGCCCCCGAGACTTGAAACAGTGAAGATAACTGTTTGAAGGATCATGTGCTATGCAGTGTCTTACAAAGAAGAATACGCAACTGTCCCAGGAGCTCGAAGAGTGCAAGGCCCAGCTCGAGGCCGCATTGGCCACTTCAGAAAATGTCAAGGGGACGCCCGCAGGTAATATATGCTTCGAAAGGTACTTCCATTTTGAAATGCGGCAGGCGTGCAACCCTGACGATAATAATGCAGATGAGGCTGGAGTAAATCAGGACAAGCAACAACTCCTACGCCAACTAAAGGCTGGCGAGAGCATGCTGACGAGGGTGAGGCAAGAGAAGAACAAGCTTGAAGACGGCAATACCCAGCTGGGCGAGGAACTGAAAGATGTTCGTATTCAGCTGTCTTCTGCCGTGAAGGAGAATCGGCAACTTCGGCGCGGCATTTTTAGTAAGTGCTTGAACAAATCTTCGAAAAAAGAATTCGGCGAGGAAGTCGATTGACAGAGCTATGTCTGTAGGTCTGCTGACGGGTCATCCTGCGGAGGAAATGCCCGGTTCAATGGGAGATCTTCTTCCCGAGCTGTTGGAACTACACGAATGAGTTCGGCAGGCAATGCAAAGCGTCATCCAGGCTATGTGGACATCCCTCTCTGTGCCATAAGGCCTTGAGGAGCTTGCAAAGAAGCTGGAGGGAGTGCGGCAGCGCTTCCGGTTGTGGAAGATATCGGCTTGCCGTCAAGGTGCCAGGGATGCCTGGGCCATGGTGAAGACTCGGTACACGAAGGCTGACCCAAACCACATGGCCGAGGTCGGCCCTATAGGTCCAGACGGAAACGAGATCCCGGTCAGCTTAGCATATGGCCAGGTGGAGCTGGTTGCAAAGTATTCCCAATAGGACTGTAAATTAGACCGCCTGTTGGATGGTATTAAAGAGGAATATGTCGAGTCGGATTGACTGTGTAGTTTAAAATGACATAAAAATGCCTTCTAGCCGTCATTGCGGACCTTTTCGCTTCGACCTCTGGACCCTATAGTCCGGAGTGTGTCTGAATACCCCCTCGGTTATGTAAGAACCGGGGCATGCATGGAAACAAGGCGTAGGGGTCATAAGTGCTTTAGCAGACAAGTGCCCGACTAGTTACGTTATATTACATGGTTAGTAAGAAACATCTTCCAGGGAGAATAGTTCCGTTAGGGGTTCCTTTCCCTGGGAGGCATGCCCTAAAGTGCATGTTCGAACTGCCAAAAAGTGCAGAAAAGCATCTGGGGGCAAATGAATAAATATGAAAGATCGTCTTTTAGTTCACTGACCGAATATTCCCTTAAGAACGCTAGCTTTCGGCTTCACCCAGTCTGAGGTACACATCCGGCTGACCCGACAGTAACAATCGCAAAGGTGCTCCCTTTACCACCTAGCCGAACGAACGGGAACGTAGGGGTAAGCACAGGAGCCAGGCAACCCAGCTTGGCCAAAACTTAAGTCATATCGATGCATATAATGGTGTATAAAAGGTTCATGCTGAAGCATCACACATGTTTTGGGCATGAGGCCCATTTTATATAAACTTCTTGGTAAAGAAGCCCCCAGGTATTATGAGAGCGTCGGGTATGTGCGAACAATGCACAGGCAAGCCCCTAAGGGCTTGGGAGAAGAAAAAGGGGTAGGAAGAAGGAATAAAATCCCGGACTGCCATGAAAAAATAAATAAAACAAAGGGACAGGGGAAGGAAACGAACACGGCTTCCGGCACTAGGCGTAGAATCTTCATAGGCGTGCGGCGTTCCATGGGTTCAGCTCGAGTCGGTTATCCGATGCGTTTCGTAGACGGTACGCTCCGCCGGTCAGTACTTGGTCGATTATGAAGGGGCCCTCCCATTTGGGCTTTAATATATCCTTTTTCTTGTCCGGCAGGCGTAGAACTAGTTCGCCAACATTATAGGTTTTGGCCCGTACTTCTCTACTTTGGTATCTTCGATCCTGTTGTTGATAGAATGCGGAACGAGCTTTTGCCACGTCGCGCTCCTCTTCCAATGCATCCAAGCTGTCCTGCCGATCGAGCTCGGCTTCTCTTGCTTCGTACATGCGCACTTGAGGTGAGTCATGGATTATGTCGCATGGCAGTACTGCCTCTGTGTCGTATACCATAAAAAATGGTGTGAATCCGGTAGTGCGATTCGGCGTGGTACGCAGCCCCCAGAGTACGGAGTCAAGCTCCTCTACCCAGTGCATGTTAGATTCCTTGAGGGATCGCACTAGTCTGGGTTTGATGCCGCTCATAACGAGACCGTTGGCCTGTTCAACTTGACCGTTAGTTTGAGGGTGATAGACTGAAGCATAGTCGAGCTTGATGCCCATGTTTTTGCACTGAAGTTTGACTTCATCCGCCGTGAAGTTTGTGTCGTTGTCGGTTATGATGCCGCGGGGGATGCCGTAACGGTGTACGACCCCGGATATGAAGTCTATCACTGGTCCGGATTCGGCCGTCTTTACAGGCTTGGCTTCTATCCATTTGGTGAATTTGTCCACCATGACCAGTAGATATTTTTGCTTGTGGGTTCCTCCTTTAAGGGGTCCGACCATGTCAAGCCCCCAGACCGCGAAAGGCCAGGTAATGGGTATAGTTTGTAGGGCGGTAGGAGGCATGTGGCTTTGGTTGGCGAATAACTGGCAACCAACACGTCGTTGCACTAAGTCCTGAGTGTCTGCCCGGGCCGTTGGCCAATAAAATCCGGTGCGGAAGGCCTTGCTTACAAGGGCCCGGGCTGCGGCGTGGTGCCCGCCGAGTCCGGCATGAATTTCAGCCAAAAGGTCTCGCCCTTCCTCTTCGGAGATACACCTTTGAAGGACTCTGGTTGTGCTTTTCTTGTAAAGCTCTCCCTCGTGGACTTTGTAGGCTTTAGATCGCCGCACTATGCAGCGGGCCTCACTTTGGTCTTCGGGAAGTTCCTGCCTAGTTAGGTAGGCTAGGAATGGTTCTGTCCAAGGGGCAATAACTGCCATTATTTCGTGGGCTGACGGCGTTGTTTCGTTGGCGGAGCCCCCAACTGTGTCAGAATGTTCAGTGAGGGGCGGTGTAGTTGTGTCCGGGCTATGGTTTCCGGATTCTCCTTCCCATGAAACGGATGTCTTGAATAGCCTTTCTAGGAAGATGTTGGGACGGACGGCCTCGCGCTTGACGCCAATGCGTACCAACATGTCGGCTGCTTGGTTATTTTCCCGGGCTATGTGATGAAATTCAAGCCCCTCAAACCGAGCTGACATCTTTAAGATGGCGTTGCGGTAAGCTGCCATTTTCGGATCCTTGGCGTTGAAGTCTCCATTTATTTGGGATATTGCAAGGTTTGAATCCCCGCGGACCTCTAGGCGCTGAATGCCCATGGAGACTGCCATCCGCAGGCCATGTAAAAGGTCCTCGTATTCGGCTGCGTTGTTGGAATCCGTGTACATTATCTGAAGTACGTATTGGACGGTGTCTCCGGTTGGGGACGTCAGAACGACGCCGGCCCCCAGGCCAGCCAACATTTTGGAGCCGTCGAAGTGCATGATCCAGTTGGAGTATGCGCCGTACTCTTTAGGGAGTTCGGCTTCAGTCCATTCGGCGATGAAGTAGTGTCGAACAGGAGGAGCTCGATGGCCCATTTGGCAATCCGGCCCATTTGGCTTGTAGGTTATGTCGAACAGGAGGAGCTCGATGGCCCATTTGGCAATCCGACCCGTTGCGTCATGGTTGTTTATAATATAATTAAGATGCCACTGTTATGGAGCACTCTTGAAAGTAGTGTCGCAGCTTCCGGGATGCCATGAACACCGCGTACACTATCTTTTGATGGTACCGTGACTTGCATGGAGTAAGTAAAGTGGACACGTAGTACACTGGTTTTTGGAGGGGGAACTTGTGTCCATCCGCTTCTCGTTCGACGACGAGCACCGCACTTACAACTTGATGGGTCGTCGCGATGTATAATAGCATTGGTTCCCCCGTGTTGGGCGCGGCCAGGACCGGATTTGTTGCCAGTATGGCTTTTATTTCTTCGAGTCCGGCCGTGGCGGCATCTGTGCACTCGAAGTGGTCGGTGCGCTGCAGGAGGCGATAGAGGGGTAATGCCTTTTCTCCTAAGCGGGAGATAAAGCGGCTTAGAGCCACCACGCATCATGTCAGTTTTTGTATTTGTTTGAGGTCCTTTGGGGTATCCAATTGTGACAAAGCTCGGATCTTGGCTGGGTTTGCTTCAATTCCTCTACCGGATATGATGAAGCCCAAGAGCTTTCTGGCTGGTACGCCGAAAACGCATTTTTCCGGGTTGAGCTTAATGTCATATGTTCGTAGATTGTCGAACATGAGCCTCAAGTCGTCTACTAGAGTATCGACGTGTTTTGTTTTGATGACCACGTCATCTACGTATGCTTCAACTGTTTTGCCGATCTGGTTGGCCAGACATGTCTGAATCATGCGCTGATATGTTGCGCCGGCGTTTTTGAGCCCGAAGGGCATCGTGTTGAAGCAGAATGGGCCGTATGGGGTGATGAATGCCGTTGCGGCTTGGTCTGACTCTACCATCTTGATTTGATGGTAGCCAGAGTATGCATCGAGGAAACACAATGAGTCGTGTCCTGCGGTGGCGTCGATGATTTGATCAATTTGGGGGAGTGGGAAAGGGTCCTTTGGACAGGCCTTGTTTAGGTCTTTGAAATCGACACATAGACGCCAAGATTTGTCCTTCTTTGGTACCATCACCAGGTTTGCTACCCAGTCCGGATGTTTTATGTCTCGGATGAATCCGGCTTCCAACAGTTTTGCTAGCTCTTCTCCCATGGCTTGTCTCTTGGGTTCGGAAAAATGCCGTAGAGTCTGCCTGACGGGTTTAAACCCTTATAGGATTTTTAGGCTGTGATTAGCCAGCCTGCGTGGGATTCTTGGCATATCTAAGGGGTGCCAGGCGAAAATGTCCCAATTTTCTCGCAGGAAGTCTCTGAGTGCGGCGTACACATCGGGTTTTAGTTGTGCCCAGATGGAGGCCGTTTTTGTAGGGTCCGTTGGATGGACTTGGAATTTGACTATTTCGTCTGCTGGTTTGAAAGAGGTGGACTTGGATCTCTTGTCTAGTATCACATCGTCCCTGTCCACCGTAGAGCGCAACGCAGTTAGTTCCTCGGCCGCTAGGGCCTCGGATAGTGCCTCCAGGGCCAGTGCGGCTGTATTGTTTTCAGCGCGGAGCGCTATGTCCGGATCACTTGCAAGAGTGATGATTCCGTTGGGTCCGGGCATTTTGAGCTTCATATACCCGTAATGGGGTATGGCTTAGAAAATTGTAAATGCTTCTCGCCCTAGCAGAGCATGGTATCCGCTGCTTAACGGGGCCACTTGAAACATGACCTCCTCGGATCTGTAATTATCCGGCGTGCCGAACACCAGATCCAGTGTGATTTTTCCTGAACAGCGCGCTTCCCGGCTTGGAATTATTCCTCTAAAAGTTGTGTTGCTTCGCTCCATGCGGCTCCAGTCAATTTCCATTTTTTGCAGGGTTTCCTCGTAAATGAGGTTGAGTCCGCTACCGCCGTCCATTAGTACCTTTGTAAGTCGGAAACCGTCCACTATCGGACTGAAGACCAATGCAGCTGGTGCTCGGGTTGTCCGGAATTTAGGTTCGTCACTGGCATTAAATGTGATAGCCATGTCACTCCATGGGTTTATTGTTGCTACTTGGTAGACTTCGGCAAGGTTGCGGAGCGTTCGATTCCTTGCATTGTTTGATGTGAAGGTCTCAAAGACTGTCGACACCGTACTGGGGAGGTATTCTTCGGGTGCTGGAGTTAAAAGCTCCTCGCCACTTCGGGCCACCTGCCGTAGTATCCAACATGCTCTAAGGCTGTGCATTGGTGTGGCTTCCCCTAAATTATGAATTTTACAGGGTCCATTGAGCCATCCTTCCAGTACGGTCCCGTACCCTGTAGAGGGTTTTTGTTTTTTGATGTTTGGCTCAGATGCTTGGCGGTGATGCGCCCTTTTGTTTTGGACTGGTGTTGTATTCAGGGCCGGATTGTCCCAGAATTTATCTTCGGTTTTCCAAACGCTTTCAGTTGCACAGTACTTACGTACTATGGATGTCAAGTCGGCGAATCGTGTAATTTCGCGGCGTCTTATGGCGTTGAGGATTCCGATGTCTGTGCAGTTGTTACAGAAGAGTGACATTGCTTCTTTCTCGTGACAGTCCTTTATCCTGCTCATAACCAGGAGGAATCTGGCCCAGTAGTAGTGTATTGTTTCTCCGGGCTATTGCCGTATTAGGGATAAATCCCGTATAGTTGGGTGGGCGGGTGGAACTAAATCCGGAACCCTGCCCGATGTAACATTCAGGGGCCAAGCGTTTTCTGAATTCGGAAGCTTGCTTTCTTGGATATTATTCAATGAATCGGTCCTGGTGCCTGACTTTAGGTTCAGGGTTTGGGCGACATCCTCCCCTCCGCGGGTATCCGGCTTGGAGGGATCGGGAATCCGGACACATCTGGTCCTTAGGGCGGGCGAAGACTCGCCGCATTGTTCTTCCACCACTTCGAAGTGATGGGTGATCTGGGGAGAGTCAATCTCTCTCTGATCGGGTTTAAGCCCAATCAGGTCGTAATCAGTAGCGACTCCCAGGGCCGCGATGCGATCCAAGAGCTCGTTCAGGGAGAGGAGCTCCATCGGATTTAACTACTCGGCAAGCTCTGAGCGGATGTGAAGATTGCTTTCGATGGCCCGAGAGGTCATCGTCGGTGCGGCGGCAGGACAGGCGGTCATCAAAAACCTGCCTAGCCGGAGAGTTTGGCCGACAGCCAAAGCTCCTTTAGCAACGACGCCGTCTTTAAAGACGGGATGCGGCATCCTTCCTGATGGTGACGACACAACAGAACTCTAAATGAAAGCACCAATGTCGGTGTCAAAACCGGCGGATCTCATGTAGGGGGTCCCGAACTGTGCGTCTAGGCGGATGGTAACAGGAGACAAGGGACACGATGTTTTTACCCATGTTCGGGCCCTCTCGATGAAGGTAAAACCCTACTCCTGCTTGATTAATATTGATGATATGGGTAGTACAAGAGTAGATCTACCACGAGATCAGAGTGGCTAAACCCTAGAAGCTAGCCTATGGTATGATTGTTGTTCGTCCTACGGACTAAAACTCTCCGGTTTATATAGACACCGGAGAGGGCTAGGGTTACATAGAGTCGGTTACAATGGGAGGAGATCTTCATATCGTATCGCCAAGCCTGCCTTCCACATCAAGGAAAGTCCCATCCGGACACGGGACGGAGTCTTCAATCTTGTATCTTCATAGTCCAGGAGTCCGGCCAAAGGTCTTAGTCCGGCCATCTGGACACCCCCTAATCTAGGACTCCCTCAATGGGCGTCGCCAGCATCGCTCCAAGCCCCACCAAGGCAATACCGGCACCTGAGACAATAATAATCCGGACGGTGCCGACGATGAATACAACCCCGTAAAAGCCGCCTTCGAGCAGGCCGAACAGGAAGACGGGCATGACAGCCCAGATGAACAGGCGACAGATGGGTATCCAGAGGAGGACAACTACATGCCCCTCTCCGAAGACGAGATTAGCCTCGGCGACGACGAGTTTGGCGTACCCGAAGACCCTGGAGAGCAGGAGCGCTTTAAGCGCCGGCTTATTGCCACTGCGAGAAGCCTGAAGAAGAAGCAGCAGCAGCTCCAAGCTGATCAAGATCTACTCACAGACAGATGGACAGAAGTCCTAGCACCCGAGGAATACGGACTCGAGCACCCCACGGCTGACCGACTGCCTCGAAGTCGGGACAAAACGGCATATCAACCGAAATACCAGCCCGTACCCGCGCGCCGGTTTACTACGGCCCGGGGCAATACTCAGGACCTGCGTGATAAACTGGATAACGTCGCAGGACAACCAAGATCGATCTACGGATCGCGGGGGCGCGCCGAGGCACATGACGATGACCGTCATACTGGATACACCAACAACAAATCCGACCGGGCCGAATACAACCAGTCAGACGCAGCCGGACTGCACCGCGACATAGCCCGACATAGAGGCACCGCACCCCCCCTATGCTTCACTGATGAAGTGATGGATCATGAATTCCCAGAAGGGTTTAAACCCATAAACATTGAATCATACGATGGCATCACAGACCCCGCGGTATGGATCGAGGATTTCCTTCTCCACATTCACATGGCCCGCGGAGATGATCTACATGCCATCAAGTATCTTCCCCTTAAGCTCAAAGGACCTGCCCGGCAATAGCTAAACAGCCTTCCCGCAAATTCAATTGGCCGTTGGGAAAATCTAGAAGACGCATTTCTTGACAACTTCTAGGGCACATATGTGCGACCTCCGGATGCCGATGACTTGAGCCACATTACTGAACAACCTGGAGAATCAGCCAGGAAACTCTGGACTCGGTTCCTAACTAAAAAGAACCAAAGAGTCGACTGTCCGGACGCCAAAGCCCTGGCGGCTTTCAAGCATAATATCCGGGACAAGTGGCTCGCCAGACACCTCGGCCAGGAGAAACCCAAGTCCATGGCAGCTCTTACGACACTAATGACCCACTTTTGCGCGGGCGAGGACAGCTGGTTGGCTCGCCGTAGCACTACACCACATTCTAGAACTTCAGATGTCCGAGACAATAATGGCAAGCCATGGCGCAACAGACACAAGCGACGGAACAACGGCGACAGCACCGAGGATACGACGGTCAATGCCGGATTCAGCCGATCGAAATCCGGTCAGCGGAAGAAGCCATTCGAGCGTAACAATCAAGGGCCGTCCAGTCTGGACCATATACTGGAGCGCTCGTGCCAAATTCATGGCACCCCGGACAAGCCAGCCAACGACACCAATAGAGACTGCTGGGTCTTTAAACAGGCAGACAAAATAAACGCCGAAAACAAGGACAAGGGGCTGCACAGCAACGATGACGATGAGCCCCGGCGTCCGAACATGGGGGGCAGAAGAAATCCCCCCCCCCAAGGTGAAAACGGTCAACGTGATCTACGCCACCTACATCCCCAAGCGGGAACAGAAGCAAGCACTGCGGGACGTATATGCGATGGAGCCAGTCGTCCCCAAATTCATCCCATGGTCAGCTTGTCCGATCACCTTTGATCGTAGGGATCATCCTACTAGCATCTGTCACGGCGGCTCGGCCTCATTGGTTTTAGACCCAATTATAGACGGATTTCACCTCACAAGAGTCCTTATGGACGGCCGCAGTAGCCTGAACCTGCTTTATCAGGACACAGTGCGGAAGATGGGCATCGATCCTTCAAGGGTCAAGCCCACCAAAACCACCTTTAAAGGTGTCATTCCTGGAGTAGAGGCCCGTTGCACGGGCTCTATAACATTGGAAGTGGTCTTCGGATCTTCGGATAACTCCCGAAGCAAAGAGCTAATCTTCGATATCGTCCCTTTCCGCAGTGGTTACCATGCCCTGCTCGGACGAACCGCATTTGCTAGATTCAATGCGGTACCACACTATGCATACCTCAAGCTCAAGATGCCAGGCCCGCGTGGGGTCATAACAGTCAACGGGAATATGGACCGCTCTCTCCGTACAGAAGAACATACTGCGGCCCTTGCGGCAGAAGTACAATGCGGCCTCCTCCGGCAAACCACCAATCCGGCAACGACATTTTCAAGCTCTGTCAAGCGAGGGCGGAACACCCTGCAGCAAGATCAGCAGGCACGACAAGAGCAGGACTAGCTGTCCGGCCTCCGCTCAAATCCCATCAAAGCAGCACTCGTGCCACGCGTACACAATTACGTACGAAAAATACCATGGGCACAGGCGGAGGCGTATCAGGGGCTCAGCCAACAGTACGGTATCACTTGACAACCTTTCCATTCACCCTTAAAGACACTGCTTTAGTGCAGCTTCTCCAGAATAGCCGGATTGTCGGACTTACATGGAAGAGGAAACCTAGGAGGCAACAGGCTTTGGGCACAGCAGGAATCACCCAGGTGGAATCTATTTACGATTGTTATTCCTGCTTTATCTATCTGTACGTAGCCTGCCTCTGGATAGGATATGTCAAATAATCCTATTTCGTCTCTGCTTAATGCATACATTGTAAACATACGCTTAAACGTATTATTCATCAATGGGAGACCACAAATAGCGTCAGCTTACTTATTTTTATGTGAGCATTTTTTATAAATGTCTAATTAATTTTGCATCCGTACACTTTGGTACGTGTAGTTTGCCACACTACAAAAAAAGACACATCCATGAAATTTTGGGCCGAATGAAAAAAAATTCTGTCATACATATGGCACTTCTATGACGATAATTGTGACAACACCCGGTATCATCATTGATGTGGTGGGCTTCTACTTCTATGACAAAAAATCATGACAGAAAATGGGCTTTTCTTCCTGGGCGGGCCAAAGACGCAGCTGCATGACATTCTTTGGGCTGTCCATGACGGAAAAAACCGTGGTAGAAGCGAGGGGGAGGAAAATTCGGGGAGTTGCCTGTTACGGTGGGAGGTTGGGGGCGGAGCAATGCGCGTTTCTTTCGTACGTACGCGCATGTGTGCGAGGCGTTGGCTGTAACTGAACCCGAGCAAGGCGTTGGGCTCTAACTGAACCCGAGCGATTGCACTGCAGGCTACGCGTTACTGAACCCGAGTGATTGATCGATGGCTGTTAACTGAACCAGATGGAGCGATTCCTTCGCTACTGCTGCTAACTGAAGCTGATCGATGCTGCCTCTGGGATGAACAGTGAGCATTGCCGGTGGGGGGGGTGGATGAACAATGAGCGGTGGCATTACCTATGGATGAAAAGGAACCCGTGGTGTGGAGTGCTGGATGAACAGTCGACGGTGGAGGGGTGGCCGTGGAGGGGTGGTTGAACAGGACCCCGTGGTGTGGAGGGCTGGATGAACAGTAGACGGTGGAGGGGTGCCCGTGGAGGGGTGGTTATACAATAGCCGGTGGAGTAGCGCGCGGTTTAGGCTGCATGAACAGGAGCCCGTGGAGGCTGTAGGAGGTCGACGGTAGCCCGTGGAGGCTGGATGAGGTCGACGGTGAAGATGAACAATATCCCATGGAGTCCTGTTTTGCGGTACACCACACCCCTCCCGATGAACAGGACCCCCGTTTCGACCGTAGGAGGTCCGTTTCGTCCGTTTTGCGGTACGCCACACCCCTCCCGATCAACAGGACCCCCGTTTCGACCGTAGGAGGTCCGTTTCCTCCGTTTTGCGGTACGCCACTCCCCTCCCGATCAACAGGACCCGCGTTTCGACAGTAGGAGGTCCGTTTCCTCCATTTTGCGGTACGCCAGGCCCCTCCCGATCAACAGGACCCCATTTCTAACGTGGCCGGTCGAACACAAGGCCGTTTCCTCCGTTGTGCGGTACGCCAGGCCTCGTTTCCATCGCCTGTTCCGTCCAAGCCCTCCCGATGAACACGACCACGGATGCCGTTCCGACCCAGCCGGTTGGCTCCCAGGCGTTCCGTTGCCTCCCGATGAACATGACGGATTCCGTTGCCTCCCCATGAACATGACGACGATGTCGTTTCTCCGTTCCGACCCAGCCATATACGTATGCACGAGTAGGCGTTCGAGACCCTGCCCGTATGTACGTACGTGGCCGTATTTTCTTTCTTGCACCCTCATCATTGTACGTACGTGTACATGCTACGTGCGCTCCTCTACTATGACATGTGCGCGCCTCTACTACGACACGTGCACGCCTCTACATCGACCAGTATGTACGTACACGTTCGCGACAAGAATGACAACGGTACGTACGCTTCGACCAGGTGGGTCCCGACTGTCAGGCACTTCCTTACCTGCGAAGATGTAGCTGGTGGGTCCCAGCATTCAGGGGGGCGAATTGTTTTGGTTTTTTTTCGGACGCACTTCCTTGTGTGCGAAGATGTAGCTGGTGGGTCCCAGCAGACAGGGGAAACGTTTTTTCCGTGAAATACGGTGGCCCGTCCAGTGGGTCCCCGCTGTCAGGTGGAGGAATAATTATTTTGCGCGTAATAAGGAGGCACTTCCTTGCTGCGGCCGTGGACCCAGCTGTCAGCCTCTCCACGTATAGTCCATGTCCGATGGAAGCCATTCCTTGACCACGTTGACCACGCTGCGCCGAGAGCACCAGGGCGGTGGACGACGGCGAGGCCTAGGAAGGGGATGACGCGGAGCCGGGGAAGACGTGGCAGTGGATGCCCACGCGTAGAGGAGTATGAGGGTTCACTCGTTCGGCTGCAGTGTGAGGCTGCCGTCGCCGCAGAATAACAGGGGGTGTGGGTGCGTAGAAGGATGGCCTGGCAACGGTGGGAGTAGTAGGGGGCGGTGAGGCCTGCGCGGCATCACAGCCGGCCAGGGGCGGCAGGAGCAGGCGGCACGACCGGCGCTGCTTTGGGCGGCTGGAGCAAGAAGACCAGAGGTTGAAGAAGCACTACGGCCGTTGGATGGACATCGTACAGGCACTGGAGCTAGAATCGTTCATATATTGACTAAAGTTGACAAAGGCCTCTGTCCCAATCAACTTAGTAGGTCCACAAGTCAGCCTCCCACCAAGGTTGGACCCAGCTACCAGGGGGTATTCATTTTTTTGTGCGTAATAAGGAGGCAAGTGGGTCCGAGCTGACAGCGGGGGGAACGTTTTTTTCGCAAAATACGGTGGCCCGACCTGTTAGTCCCAGCAGTCAGGGGGAAACGTTTTTTTGCAAAATACTGGTGGCCCGTCCAGTGGGTACCATATGTCAGGTGGAGGAATAATTATTTTCCGCGTAATAAGGAGGCACTTCCTTGCGGCTACCGTGGACCCAGCTGTCAGCCTCTCCACATACAGTACTCTTCCGATGGAAGTTTGTCGTTGACCACATTGACCACGCCGCACCGAGAGCACCACGGCGGTGGACGACAGCGAGGCCTATGAAGGGGACGACGCAGAGCCGGGGAAGACGAGGCAGCGGAAGCCCGTGCGGGGAGGAGTACGAGGGTTCACCGGTTCGGCTGCGGTGTGAGGCTGCCGTCGCCGTAGAATAACAGGGGGTGAGGGTGAGTAGAGGGATGCCCTGGCTAGCGGTGGGAGTAGTAGGGGGCGCTAAGTCCTGCGCGGCAGCACAGCCGGCCACGTGAGGCGGGAGCAGGCGGTCCCGCCGGCGCTGCTTTGGCGGCTGGAGCAAGAAGATCAGAGATTGAAGAAACGCGACGGTCGTTGGATTGACATCCAACGGTTACGTCTACTAGAATCGTTTGTTGATGTAGTATATAATAACTAAAAAAATCTTGCATATGCATCAACTAAACAGGCCCACAAGTCAGACCACTCCCTCTTTTTTTTAATAATTTCTATATAGCTCATGGCAACTTCTTATGCAATTTATTGCAGTCGTTTTTTTTGGTTGGCCAGGGACAATTTCACATATTTCTGTGGGTTCCAAACTATTTTTAATACCGAAATGTTGAGCCAGATTTAAAGTACTTTGAAGATATATTTGAATTAGGTTAATGTCCAGTGAAATAGGAATCTGAAAATGTGCAAAAAAATCAGAAATTATAAAGTAATTGCCAATTTGTCATCTATTTTTATATTTACAACACATTTCATATTACTTTCAAGGCGTAGAAAAATAAGTAGGCCTGGATTGGGTATTCTTCAGAAAAAATAAACTAGGCTCATTTGCACAAAGAAAAAATAGCTGGGCTGGTCACATGGTGAACATAAAATATAAGCCTGGGCTAGACGGTCCACAACCCAGTTCAAACCCTGCTCCGTCTCAGCAATACCAAACAAAAAACTGCTCGAGTAGCTACGTACCAGGTGTCAGCCGATCTTGTGTTGTTCTCTTGTCTATTGACTATATAAGCATTTTATTTTTCCATATGCTGACGTGGTGGGCCCCTACTGTCATACTCTCCACGTACTTCTGCCGATTCCTGTTGTTTGTTGACCATGTTGACAACGCGAGAGGGCAGCACCGCGGGGAGCGCACCAAAGCGCGCGGAGGACGTCGGCATTAACGATTTAGGAGACGGTGGGGCGGCGATGCGTGCGCTGAGGCACAGCCAGCCGTGGGAGGCGGAAGCAGGCGGCCCCGCCGGCGCTGGTTTGGTTTTGGCGGCTGGAGGAAGACAGGACTGAAGAAACACGATAGATTTTAAAAGCAGTAGGAGTACTTAACAACCTTAACTGAAACCAGCAGGAGCACTTAACAACCAAAGCTGTAAGCAGTATGAGTACTTATACAGGTTCAACCATACAAAGCACGCCTCGAGCAGTGCTACTTTTCCTACAGGCTACAGTTAACCAAGGGTGAGGCCGCCAAGCCCCAGGACAAGGCCCAGGCGCCACCCCGCGCATCCACAACCTTCTGAAAGCGGCTTCATCTCGCAACGTGGTCAATAAACAAGATATTTGCTTTAGAGCCATGGAAAAGCATGAACATAATCTTTTGTCCTATTC
Organism: Triticum dicoccoides; assembly: GCF_002162155.2. Taxonomy (NCBI): domain Eukaryota; kingdom Viridiplantae; phylum Streptophyta; class Magnoliopsida; order Poales; family Poaceae; genus Triticum; species Triticum dicoccoides. Next base: position 561,180,616 of record NC_041387.1, on the reverse strand, counting down.
TCCAAGATGGATGTGCCTTCATTATCTGAGACCACCCACGAATAAGTATCTTTTCGCCTCCAAGGGGAATTGAGTAGGTCGACATAAACATCATGTTGTGACCAAGCGCAAGTCTGACCCGACCATATTCAGGCATCTGTATAGGAATAATAGAACTCGGCAGTTCCTGTTTCAAGAAGATCACAGCTGTAAAACTGTGTATAAGCAAAAGTTTATGAACAACATATATAACAGAAAACAGCTCATACCATAAGTTTCTTGACACAATTGGACCTATTCAACGAGTGCAGCAGTGGCACAAATATCCCACGTGGCCTTCCACCATTGAAACGCCCCACAAGGACCTCAAGACGATCAATAAAGTGTAGGAACATGTGGATGTCGTCCCAGTCAACTTCAGTGCCATCAGTAACAACCGAGTTACTACACAATAACAAACGAGCAACCTGCTTAACTCTGAAAAAACCTACACGTGCCACCAAATATAAGAAAATATTAGTTAGAAGTATCATCTTCGTGAGAGATTTGGTGCTACTTCTAAAGTTAAATTGTGATTAGTTATACAGAATAGGTGGACTAAGAAGTAATTGAGGCAACAAGCAAGAGCCAGATATAAAACTAACATGGATGAACAATTGGAACGACGACGGGGTGGAAGACCGCAGTGAAGATGAGACTAGGTTCTGCTATTTCCATCAACATTTGTGCGCCAACTTTCAGTCTGTAACACTTGAGAAAGTTTATCCAAGTTCGGCCATAAAAAAAGCAGCGATCTTCTTGGTTCATGAACCCAACTCAGAAGTAATATCCATGGATTGTCTTCACTATGACCATTAAAATAGTGTATTCAGTTATGGCAAGGCCGAGCATCTTGAGTACATGTGTTGGCAGAGCAAATAATACACCGCAGGAAAAATAATATGAGAACACAGCATGTTCAAAAAACCCCACCCTCCCGGATGGAGAAGAGGATTCTAGGAACATACTGTGCGCGTTTCAAAATGTTGTGGTAGGATGAGAAGGAACAAGTGTGGCGTCTCGCCGAAGGTGCAGAAATCTGTACGGTACTCGCACTTTGGGCACTTCAACTGAAACACACTAGATTCAGTATGAAGAAAAATGCATCAACGGCGGCGGCTGCCATCCTAGGATTACCTGCGACCAAGGGACATGGAATTTTCGGGGATGGATGAAGAATTCGTACCTGGTTCTCCATGAGAAAACCCTATGCAATCGCCGAGCGGGGGTTTTCTCTGAACAAGAAGACGAGGGAGAAGGGGATTCAGGCCCAGTGAAATATTGCCGCTTCGTCCGTCCAGCTTACTGCTAAAGCTGGAAAGGGGGGGTTGTGATTTGACGGCTCATTGGGCATTACTGCGGCGCTACGACCGGGGTGTGTCTACCATGAAGTTGTGCACTCTAATTTGTGCATATGGCACGTGGACCCCGTTGCCGGTTGCCCCACATATCAGTGAAAGGAAGTAGAAAGACAGGAGTAACTAGTTACACATAAATATATTTTTTGACAGAGAGATACTCCCTCTATACAGAACTATACAAATCTTTTATATCACAGGCTCACCTTGCCGAGAAATATACTCCCTCTGCAACGCACGGGCATTATGGGGGTTCAGATTTTTTTATGGGGGTTCAGCTGAGAATTTAATACTCAGATAGGCTCATGGTTCTGGACTTTGGGCCACAGTCCGACCTTGCATGTTTGGGGGCCCATGTGTTCTGCCTCAGCGCTTTTCATATTGCAAGCGATCAGTACTGCGCTGGTTTTAGATGATGTCGCAAGGCGAATACACAAAATTGAATAAAGCACGACAGCTGTTGGAATGAAATCGAACGACAGTTCCTAACCAGCAATCAGAGTTGCAATTCTATCAATGATATACCATGTGATAAATAATACTGTCGTACTACTTATACACACAGGACACTTGTTTCACCATGCCAGATTATTACATCAAAATCTCTCGGAGGATAGATCAGTTCGGCAGTTGCTTGCTACTACTGAAGAATTTCAAAGTTGATTTGGACCAGCTCTCCTTGTCGAGAAAGTTCGATTTTGATATCATCCCCTACCACAAGATATGATTTAGATTTGAACCTTGACCATCCTTTAGCATCAATCATCATGCGACCATCCTTTGTACTTACGGTATATTGAGCAGGTTCATTGACACCAAGGCTGCGCATGGTAAGAGAAACTTGGCCGCGGTCGCCCAGATTGTTGAACGACTCCCTCGTTGCTCTAGGAATTCTCTGTTTGAAAACAAGCAGACATACCCAAACAGTTAGATCAACACAGTGAATCATGTGAAACGACATGGAAAGAAAAAAGAACGAAGCACTTGGGTGGCCAATGCTTACCAAGAAGGTGGAAATGTCGGTTTTTGTAAGGACTTTGGTATGTGAAGTGCGAACTACAACCCAGTCTGTTGCCGGTGCAACTGCACGGGCCGGACCAAATGCAAGTGCAAGTGTTGGTGCAGGTGCCGAAGCTGCTGCTGCTACCGGAGATGGTTCTCCTTGTAGAGCGGGTGCCGGTGTCGATGCCCGATCCTCCGGTAGATCAGACTGATCCGCTGACGCGGTCGGTGCCCAATCCTCAGCTGGATCAGGCTGAGCTGATGCCGCTGTCAGTGCTAGAGCAACTGCCGGTGCTCAATCTGTGCGAGACAGCGGCGATCACGTCCGCTCTGCTATGATCATCTATCTAACTTGACTAGGATTCGTGACCCTGATCCAGTTTTTTTCTTCATTTCTTTTAAACGCGAAAAGGACTAATTGTGGCATTTTTTTAAACGAAACTACAGTTCATCATAGTGATTCAGCTTGTACTCAAACAACAGACTGATCCAATTTTTTCCAGTAATATAAGTGATGGAAAGTTCCTTCGTTACTGACACGACATAAGAAGTGAAACCTGCAAAAATAGCCATCGTAGAGCAAACCAAACGGTTTATTCTGTGATGAATGTCACATGGCAAAACCTGCATCGCAAAATTGCAGGAAAAGAAAGAAAACATGACATTAAATCAATAAGATTTAGACAGCAAATCAATAATATTACTTGATGTGACACGAGTGAGTCCTTACCAGGAAATCACTATGTTGAAGTACTAAACAGAAGATTGATCGTCCAACTACGTGTGGCATGTAGGGGCCCTGCCTACTCCCAAAAGCGGGACAGTCCAAAGGTCGTGACAAATCGTATGGACCGAACATCCATGGGACTGGAAATCCTGGTGGGTGTGATAAACCCTGCAATGCATACAGATATTGGAGTGTAACCATAATTGATAAACTGTCCTCACAAAAAATATGATCTGGATACTTCAAAATGTACAGACTGAATTGAGTGGACAGACATTAACATAGACCGTTCTCAGGACTGACCACACACAAAAAGCGGCAGTACTAATAAACAATACAGGGTTCACAAACACAAATCAAGTACTGAACAATGGTACTTACTATAGACAAGCAAAGTTGCACTAACTAAACTGTGCAGACTATTTCTTGCCACCGACCTACGGGATGAACCCCGCATAATTGACTAGGCCATGGACTTCGTGTGAGATGTCTACATGCACCATCACCATCTTGTCAACCTTGGAGAACCTAACAGAGTGGTCTTTCCACTCATAAACATGATGATGATGACAGGCTGTATCATATTTGTTGGGAAGCTTTACAAGAACCACACCCTTCGTAATCGAAGGAACAGCCAGGAAATTGTTGTGGTCAAGTACAACCTCAAGAACACGCCTGACAACAATGCTACAGGAAAACACTAGTTCAGGACATGTGGCGACAAGGACACATCAGCTGGATAGTTCAGCAGTAGAACTCATCATCAGGTCTTCCACTTCACACGGCATGACTTTGAGAACTTCATCTCCACCGCGGACCTGGTTCTAATTCAAACAGAAACCATATTTCATTACTACCTCCGTTCAGAAATATAAGATGATTTTCGATATTATACTCCATATATGACTACATATACACACAGAAATGAGTGAACAAAGACACTAGTACATGTCTTCAAAGGCATGAAAGCAGAGGGATTACATGCAATATCCATAACACAAGTTACCGAGGCAAATATACCCTCTTAAAAGGTAGCATTGATGTTCATAAAGTACTCCCTCCGTCCCAAAATTCTTGTCTTAGATTTGTCTAGATACGGATGTATCAAGTCACATTTTAGTATTAGATACATCTGTATCTAGACAAATCTAAGACAAGAAATTTGGGACAGAGGGAGTAGTTGAAAGTAATCTATAAGAAATCAGTGTCAACCTCTCACATGTTTTGGTCAAAAGAGGAATTTGGAACCGTCATTTGACACACTAAAATCACATGCAAGATCACCCAGAAAGTTGTACTACCAGTACTAGTACTTCGTGTTAGATGAAAAAACACGATCAAGATTGAGAAAAAGATCGTCAACAAGAGACATTATCTGGACTTGCTTAATGAGGGATCCCGGAGAGGGGGCCTTGGACAGGGCGATGGCTTTGAGCTTGTCTGCGGTAGTCTCGGCGGGGTGCTTGCGCTTCTTCGTACCATGAGCCTCGACGGTTTTGGCCAGAGCCATAGACATCATGTCGACCGGTGCTCCAGCGTCCATCCAAGAGAGGAAGCTGAGAGAGAAGAGTGAAAGGAGGAACGAGATGAGGGAGAAGCGAAGCGAGTGGGGGTTTTGTTCAAGAGAGGAAGATGAGAGAGAAGAGTGAAATGATCGTTGCACCGTCCGTACAACTTACTGCTGGAAAGTAGGGGGCTTTGTAATTTGACGGCTCATTGGGCATTACTATGATGTTCGATCAGGGTAGTCTACTGTCACTCTACTACGGAGTAATTTAGTGCATGGCTGGTGGACCCAGGTGCTAGCTGTCCCACACGTCGGCGAAAGTGAGTAACTTAGTGCATGGCTGGAGGAGGATCAGCACGGTAGAGCGTGTGCACTGTTTTTCATTCTGAAAAAAAAGATTACAGCAAGCGTTTCCACTCTTACGACGGAGGAGTGAAACACGGCAGCCACTTGAACATACACAGTGCTCCTACTACTAGGCATGTGCAGTGGTTCATACGTCAGTACTACACAATCTTGTTGCTGTGTTGTGCGCATGTCAACTGCTCCTATATGTAACATAGTACCGATTTTTCGACTGTCCGGTCGAGAATGAACGATGAGATCAATGTTAACAGAACTAGGTCCACAGCGCATGGAGAGTACGGTGCTACAGTACTCCACGAAACATGAACCATATGAAGCACATCCTGTAGTGTTAGACAGGGTGTATGAAGGGTGCACGGGATGGGAGCAAAAGTTCCCTTCTCGGCCCACTTTTGGGTGTTTGGCAGAGTGCATGAAGGGTGCATGAGTCCACACTAGTAGGTTGACAAAAACACACGAAGAGGAAACAACTATATTAAGATGAGAATGCAACCAAACACACCCACATGCTTTGTGCTACAGTGACGGATCTGCACCGTCTAAGTTTGATCCAACGGTCATGTTGCGCCGAGACATGGACATGCCCATGCAGAGGGTGCCTAAACACCACCGAACTCCCTCTGCTTCTCGAGGCGCACAACGTTGGTGATGCAGGGTGCAACCGCCCGCAGAGCCCGCTCCCGGTCGACGGGAGCCAGCTCGTCAAAGACGGCGTCCAATGGCACGAATGGATTCCGGTGAAGGAGCCCTGAAAGGATTCGCCCGACAACGGCGACGGCAACGTGCAACCCCTCCTTGTCCAGCTCAGCCCCAACCATCGCGCGGAGGCGGCTCAGCTCCTCGGAGATATAGGTGAAGAAGGAGACCAGGTCAGGAAGCCGCAGCTCATTGAAGTCGAACGGGTTTAGCCCGATGGCCGGCATCGTCGCGCTCCAGCCGGCTCGCGCTCCAGCCGGCTCCCCTGATGGCCTATCGTATATCCCGCTTTCTGCAGCAACGCCGCCGACGCCTCGAGCATCTTTGTGGTGGACGCTTGCCGCTTTTGGAGCTCTGTGAACTCCCGCACATAATGGAGGAGCATGGCACTCCTCTCCTCCTTGAGCTCACGGAGCTCCACGTCCTTGGCCTTGAGCTCCGCATCCTTGGCATGGAGCTCCTGTGTCAGGCGCCTCACCTCGGACTCCGTGATCTGCTGCGCCGCCATGACACCAGGTAGAAGCAATGGGGAGAGGAAGCAAAGGGGGCGAAACGGATGAGAGGCAATGCAATCTACGGGAAGGCGGAGGGAGCCAGCCGAGGAGCGGGGAATCTTTTGGTTTTCACCATGGTAAAACACCAGTTGTCGGCTTCTCACATCAGGGAGCAGTGGGTTTTTACAGGCGGAGTCATCGTGACTAATTGCTACCGCGCCTGCTCCCGTCAATCAAAAAATTAAAAATCCTGTCGCGCCTACTCCCGTCAATCAAAAAATTTAAAATCCTGCCGCACCGAAACACCAGAGCAACGCCGCGGTGGATATTTAAATTTACCTGCCGGCAAGTACATAAAAAAAGGGGTGAAAAAAAAAATGTAGCGGCGGCCTAGCTAATCGGTCGAACTAGCCCAACTAGCTAGCCACCGTGCTTCACTGATGTACTCAGCGGGAAAGGTGGTCTTTCGTGATTTGACAACTCATTTACTTGCTTCGGTGCTACGACCGAGGAGGACCCAGAAAACGCGCGGTAGGGCATCCCACGTCAGGAAGAATATATGCGTGCACCACCCGGAGGACCCCGAAACCGCGCGGTAGGGTGTGCCACGTCTAGGCACGGAGGAAAAATGTGCGTGTAAAAATATACTGTATCAGATATAGTACCTATGGTTCGACCTCGGGACCCAGCCAGTCGGTCGAAAACACCCCACTAGCCACACAGCTTCATCATGCAAACGTGGCACGGTTAGCTCCGTCTCGACCAGCCGCAACGTCTCTTGTTCTAGGAGATTCTTCTATTTTCTAAGCATTTTTTAGTTGTAATAACACCATGGCAAGCTAGACCTGGGACCACCCGTAAGTGAGACAATGGTCATACACGTGTTGTCGGATTTAGGGTTCCGGCAGACCCTTGAGGTTCAAACACTGGGGTGCGCGCGGAGGTTTCGCCTTCTACCTACCTGTTCCTCACCGAATCGCTAGGATCTAAACTACGAGAAGAACAACACAAGAGACACAGGGTTTATTCTGGTTCAGGCCACCATTATGGTGTAATACACCCTACTCCAGTGTGTGGCATGGTGGATTGCCTCTTGGGCTGATGATGAACAATACAAGGAAGGACAGCCTCGCGAGGGTCTGTTCTTGTGGTGGTGTTGTCCTTTGGGAAGGGTTGATTCTAGATGTCTATCTTATCTTCAGCTTCATATCCAGATATCTCTACCCTGCGGGTGGCTAGTCCTATTTATAGGCGAAGGCCCTGGGCCTCTTCCCAAATATTGAGCGGGAAGGGCACCAACAATTGGACAATTTGAAGGGGAACATCTAGTACACTTATCCTGACTAAAGTTGGTCCTCGCCTGTCAAAGGCTTTGGTGGTGACGCTGACTTGGCCTCCACGGTGACCTCCATCCTGCCGTTGGACTGGTGTTGGTCTTGTTGCACCGAAATGGATGCCTTTGCTTGATGCTCTCGCCTGTGCTTGCTCCCCTTGCACCAAAGAGGAAAGGACACTGCGCGGGCTGGCGCCCGGCTGGCGCCCTTGGTCGTCATGGCTTGTGTCATGGGCACCTCGCGAGGTACCCCACCTTGAACTCTCCGCCTCCTCGTGAGCCAGCCTGACGAGGCCGTGCCTGAGGAAGCTCCTTGTCATCCGCCCCGCGAGGCTTGGCCCCTCACGAGGGTCTTGAGCTTGTGTTGATGAAGATGGGCCATGCTGGGCCCCCTTTGAGCCACGCCGCAGGCCGCAGGCAGGCAAGTCTGGGGACCCCCGTTCCCAGAACACCAATAGTAGCACCCGGGCCCAAGGCGCACTCGGACTTGGCCGAGTAGAGAGTCGAAAGGGCAAGTGCGAAGCGTCATGGGCCCTAAGAGCCTGCGGCCTTGGGCGACGCTTGGCGGTTGATTGGACATGGGCGGATCCGCTCCCCCACGACCCCTCGGCAACTGCACGAACTGACAAGTCCCTGCATGCAAAAACGGGTCATGATTACCTGCGATCTTGGAAGCCGACGGTTGGCGTCCTCCGACTATAAGTATGGAACGACGTGAGCCATTCTAGTTCATCTTCCTCTGCTACTCCTCCTCTTCTTCATCTTCACCATTGCTCCGTCTCACGCTGATGGCACCCATCCACCGGCTCTCCATAGAAGAGAAGGGAAAGGCCCCCCGAGAGGGTCCTGACCCGCTTCCGCCGAAGAAGTGGTTGGTCCTCTGCCACCGAGATGAGGGCACGCGGCAGGAGGTGTCGAGGCCTTGGTGCGAGCGACCGCCGCCGGGGTTCCCGCTGCCTCTATACGCCAACCATGGGGGCCCAGCAGGAGCTGGTGTCGAGCGCCATGGTCGACACCGCCGTCGGCGCCGGCGAGTCACGGTGGTGCGCGTTGTCCCTCCTGGAGTCCATGCCGAGGGCTCCTCCCGAGAGTTTGTGCTCCACGCCGCCATGCCGCCTCTATATTGGATTCGCCTTCCTCCTTCCTTCGCCTTCGAGATTCCGCCGAGGGGGCCTTTCAGGCTTGTGCTGCAGCATGCCGATTGCCAGAATCCAGCGACCGATGCGGATGTCGAGGTCGTCGCCCCAGGTAAGGTCTTCATGACCCGGGGCTGGGGAGAGATCGCCCAGGTTTCCAGGGCGAGGGGCACCCTCGTGATCCACCTAGAGTTCGATGGTGCTTCTGTGATGCTCTTCAATGTCTTCGACAAAGAAGGGCGCCAGCTGGAGTGTTGTCCCAGAGGTAGCGGTTGGGACCTGGCCTGCCGCCGCACGCTCTTCCAGCAGCTCCTCAAGCGGCGGGGGTGCCGGAGGATCCAGCGACTCCGCCGAGCCCTTCGCGACTCCGGAGACGAGCGACGACAGCTACGAGCCCCTGAGCCTGCGCCGCTCCCAGAGCAGGACGGGCTCATTAGGCCGCCGCCGTCTCTGATCTGGATGAGGTTGGTGCTGGTGCCTAACGGCCACTGTTGACGATGGTGTCTGCCGCGGCGGTACCTGTAGTTAATACTCCTTAGGATATGCGTCTTTTGTCCCTGCGAGGAGCCAAGAACACATCCCATGGGGGCTTGTAAGGTGTCTGTAGCTCCTTTTGTCAATATGATCCTCATTATGAAGCAGTGCGAAATGGTTATTCAGTCTTAGCTTAGTTTCTTCCTGTCAGACCTCGTGAGGGCTTGGTGCTCTGCGCCGACAGGTCCCAGTCCCAAGGCGGCTTCAGCCGTCGCTGGTATGACAGGTCGCGATGCCGTGGTCAAGGCCAGGAGGTGAGCGTCCCGAGGCCCGGTAAGAGCCCCAGAGTCGCGATGCTCAGGAGGTCCCCCTTGGCGCTCAAGCAGCCATCATTCGGTGAGAAAGGAGAGCGACGTTGCTAAGACGGAATGGTATTAGGTGCGGGGACAGTGCTGCGATAGGTAGTGTTCTCGGAGAGTGACTTATCTCGAGGGTCAGGAACGCTTCCTGGTGCGACGCTAAGCCCGTGTCTTGGCCGTCAGAGGGTTGCTTGGCCAGGTCATCACGTGCTTCTCTCCTCTCGCCTCCGCTCCCCTTTTTGCTCTACGTCCTCGGGTCCCGGCATCCGAGCGAGTCTCAGCCGTCGCTGGTATGCCAGGTCGCGATGCCATGGACATGGCTAGAGGGTGAGGGCTGGAGAACCAGTAGGAGCCCTGAGTCGCGATGCTCAGGTACCTCCCTATAACGTGCAAGCGGTTTGCGTGGACTAGTGTGAAGAGGACATTGTGAGGGCCTTGCATGACGATGCTCCTGGGGGAACCCTACCGGCTCATCACAGGAGAAACGAGAGTTCGTCGTGACAAACGACGGTTAGCCGTTAGTTGCATTGGACGAGGCATGAAAGGCCTGGCGAGGTGTGCTGGTTCACCCGTGATCCAGCTTAGGACTCACGGGGCCGCACTGCAAGGCGGGTTGCGCCCGGTGCTGGGCCTTATCTTGGAGTGTGTTCCTGCAAATTTGGCTAGATGCTGATGCTCTACGTCCTCGGGTCCCGGCTCTCGGGCTGGTCTCAGCCGTCGCTGGTATGCCGGGGCGCGATGCTGTGGGCAGACCAGAGGGTGAGGGACGGAGAGCCGGTAGGAGCCCTGAGTCGCGATGCTCAGGCATCCCCCCCCTTTAACGCGCAGGCTGTGTTAGATGTCGAAACTCTACGTCCTTGGGTCCCGGCTCTCGAGATGGTCTCAGCCATCGCTGGTATGCCGGTGCGCGATGCTATGGGCAGACCAGAGGGTGAGGGCTGGAGAGCCGGTAGGAGCCCTGAGTCACGATGCTTAGGCACCCCCCTTTAACGGGCAAGCTTGCGACATCCAGGAAGAAAAAAGGGTACCATGAACAGGCACCAAACAACAAGCATGACGGGTCGAAAACATGGCCTAAGATAAATGCAAGAGGGGTACATGCCACTGGGTCTGAGCCAAGCGGCCTGGGGATAATGCAGCCCGAGGGGTGCCCCCAGCAGAGTGAGCTAACAACATGAAATAAAAAAGATACACGCCACAGGGACAGACCCACGCGGCCTGGTAATAATGCAGCCCTGAGGGCGCTCCCAGCTGGAAATGAAACTAGAAAGATTTCACCTGATGATGCTGAAGACGAAGGGGTGTTGATGCAGCAGACTCGGTGGGCTGCGGAGGCAGATCCTCACGAGCCCCCAGACCCTTGGGCCTCGAGAGGCTCCGGAGGCGCTGGTGGCTCTTCGCAGACCGTCTCCATGTCAACCAGGGCTGCGGAATGCCTGACCTCTTGAGCCTCCAGGATGGACCTCATGATGCGCTGGTACGCAGCAGCCGCGTTCAGCGAGCCGTAAGGCATGCAAACGTAGCTGTGGGGCGGGCCCTCGTAGGGCCCCGCTCGCGAAGGCCAGAGGCGCTCCTGAGACGCGGCTTGGTTGAGCCCTGGTATGTCGATGCAGACGCGTAGCCCACCATCCTCGCCTGGATGGGGGGCCACAGCGGGTAAGCGGCGGCTGCCTCTCATGACCCTTGACTCCTGTAGCTCCTGAACGGCCTTGCTGACGAACTCCTGAGGGTTTGGCCCTCCTTGCCTTGCTCCTCTTGATGAAAATGTGCTTCGAAGCACACCTCCGCATGGTGCCCAAGCGCCTCCCTCATGACCTTGGCGAGGTCGACGGCCCTCCAGGGGAGAGCCCCCGAGCCCTGCCTGAGGAGGGCGCCGGGCGCGCTTCCCTATGCGATGGAAGGAGGTTCCCCCTGAGCAGGCGTGGGCCCAGAGGGACCTACCTCCTAAGGGGCCGGGCCGGTTGATGTCTTCTTCTTCTTGGGGGCGGCCTCGGGAAGCCTCCTGCTTCCGCGATCCGGTTCTTCCAGTGATGCGGCCTGAAAAGGCTCTCTCCAGGGAGCAGACTGTGTCTCTATCTTCACAGGGCACCGTGATGACTCCGCCACTTCCTGGCATCTTGAGGATGTTGTAACCGTGGTGGGTTACGGCCATGAACTTGGCCAGCGCTGGGTACCCGAGGATGGCGTTGTGCGGCAGGCGAATGTGGGCGACGTCGAAGTCGATGAGCTTGGTGCGGTAGTTGTCGCGTGCCCCGAAGGTGACAGGGAGGCGGACCTGCCCAATCGGGACCGTGGAGCCGTCGGTGACTCCGGAGAAAGGCTTGGTGGGCTGAAGCTGACTGTAGGGTACTTGGAGATTGTTGAATGTTTCCACGGACAGGACGTTGAGCCCTGCCCCGCCATCGATGAGGATCTTGGTGACTAGCATGTTGCTGATGATTGGGGAACAAAGCATCGGGAGGACTCCAGCTGTGGCCGTGCACTTGAGCTGATCCGCTGAGCTGAACGTGATGGCGAACGCCGACCACCTGAGAGGGAGCGTGGCCTCGAGCTTGGGGAGGACTGCATTCACTTCACGGGCGAACTGCTTGAAGATGCGCTGAGAGGCTGGGGCTTGGGCTCCACCTAGGCTGCAGGTGATCGCGCGTGGTTCCTGGAAGCCCCCAGCCCCTTCGTCCTGATGACGGTCCTCATTTCTCCTTGGCTGCGGTGTTAGCGGAGGGAGGCCTTCGTTACCTTGCGGGCGATCCTCGCGAGGCTGATCCCTCCAGCCTCCCTCGCGAGGCGGGTCCTGCCAGCGGTCCTCGCGAGGTTGGTCGCACCACCCTTGATGTGGGTCGCGGTCTTCCCAGCGTCATGCGTTCCTTCCTCCTCCTCGTCCGTAGCCCCGGTCGCTACGGTCTGGACACCGGCCAGTCCGTCCTTCGCGGACGGCCCTGAGCTCTTGGCATTCATTGGTGTTATGGGTGTGGAGTTCGTGGTACACGCAGTACCGACTGCCCTTGGAGGATTCCGGCTGATCTCTGCCCCGTTTGGTGTCTGGTTCTGCCGCAAACACGGCTGCCCCCTTGTGCTTCACGTCCTTAGCCTTGGGCTTCTTCTCTTCAGGGTCTGTGGCAGGCAATTCGAGGAGGGAGAGACGCCCTTCCTCAGTCCTAGCGCACTTGGTCGCCAGGTTGAACAGCTCCAAGGAAGTGCACAGATCTTCATGCATTGCGAGCTCCTCCTTCATTTTGACGTCACGCACGCTGTCAGAGAAGGCTGAGATGATTGCCTCCTCGGTCACCTTGGGAATCTTGAGGCGCGCATTGTTGAAGCGCTGGATGTACTTCTGCAGGGTTTCCCCCAGTTGTTGCTTGATGCGGCGCATGTCGCTCACGGCGGGTGGCCGGTCGCGAGTACCCTGGAAGTTGACGATGAAGCGGGTGCGCATCTCGTCCCAGGAGGAGATCGTGCTTGGGGCCAGGTTCAGAAGCCAGGTGCGGGCCCCGTCCTTGAGAGCCATGGGAAACCAGTTTGCCATGACCGTCTCGTCTCCGTTAGCAGCCTCGATGCCCAGCTCGTAGAGCTGGAGGAACTCTGCACGGTCTTCCATGCCATCGTAGCAAGGAGGCAGGTCTGGCTTGGACTTGCCGGGCCACGCAACGGTGCGTAGCTCGGTGGTGAAGGCGCGGCAGACCGCTGTGGCCACAGGAGGCCTTGGAGGACGAAGGGCTCGGTCTTGCGGGTCCCCGTGCACCACAGCTGGGTGCAGCACGGGGTCTTGACGTGCTGGAGCAGGAGCGTGGTCGGGACGAGCCGGAGCAGGGAGCGCTGGGGCAGCTTCTCGTGGGCGAGGGACCTCTTGGCAGCTCCGTTCCTACCGTGCTAGTTCCTGACAGGGCGGGTTCCGCCCAGGGGCCGCGTGCCTTGGAGCCAGGGCGCCTTCTTGAGGGGGAGGCGGCTGAGGCGCCCCAGGGGCTTCATTGCTCGCGCATGGCGGGGCGCGGTGCAGCAAGAAGGATGGCGCGGGGGAGCCCCCAGTTGCGCAGACGAGTTCGGCGACTTGGTCGAGCCATTCTTCGTAGACGTCGTCGACTGGGCAGTAGCGCGGAGCTCGTTTGCCGCGATGAGTGCAGCTCGAGCCTCCATGGCCGCGCGGGGCGCGCGGGATGAAGAATCAGTCGGGGTGAGCGAGGGCGTAGAGGTGCGGCCGTCTCACCTCATGGACGGGTGTTGGGACGATGATTGCTGCTCGTTCCCCGCCGGGCCAGTGGCGGCGTTGATCGCAGGTGACGGGGAACGATGAGGGCGCCCGCCGACGGGAGCCGTCTGGGCGACGCGGGAAGCGAGGGTGGCTCGGCGCTCGGCGTGAACCCGGCGTGCGTCAGACATGGTCGCGACGGTCGGAGAAGAACAGGGCGACGGAAGACGAATTCCGGAGCACCCCTACCTGGCGCGCCAAATGTCGGATTTAGGGTTCCGGCAGACCCTTGAGGTTCGAACACTCGGGTGCGCGCGGAGGTTTCGCCTTCTACCTACCTGTTCCTCGCCGAATCGCTAGGATCTAAACTACGAGAAGAACAACACAAGAGACACAGGGTTTATACTGGTTCAGGCCACCATTGTGGTGTAATACCCTACTCCAGTGTGTGGCGTGGTGGATTGCCTCTTGGGCTGATGATGAACAATACAAGGAAGGACAGCCTCGCGAGGGTCTGTTCTTGTGGTGGTGTTGTCCTTTGGGAAGGGTTGATTCTAGATGTCTATCTTATCTTCAGCTTCCTATCCAGATATCTCTACCCTGTGGGTGGCTAGTCCTATTTATAGGTGAAGGACCTGGGCCTCTTCCCAAATATTGAGCGGGAAGGGCGCCAGCAATTGGCCAATTTGAAGGGGAACATCTAGTACACTTATCCTGACTAAAGTTGGTCCTCGCCTGTCAAAGGCTCTGGTGGTGACGCCGACTTGGGCTCCACGGTGACCTCCATCCTGCCGTTGGACTTGTCTTGGTCTCGTTGCACCGAAATGGATGCCTTTGCTTGATGCTCTCGCCTGCACTTGCTCCCCTTGCACCAAAGAGGAAAGAAGGACACTGCGTGGGCTGGCGCCCGGCTGGTGCCCTTGGTCGTCATGGCTTGCGTCATGAGCACCTCGCGAGCTACCCCGCCTTGAACTCTCCGCCTCCTCGTGAGCCAACCTGACGAGGCCGTGCCTGAGGAAGCTCCTTGTCGTCCGCCCCGCGAGGCTTGGTCCCTCGCGAGGGTCTTGAGCTTCTGTTGATGAAGATGGGCCATGCTGGGGCCGCTTTGAGCCACGCCGCAGGCCGCAGGCAGGCAAGTCTGGGGACCCCCGTTCCCAGAACGCCGACACGTTTTGACGAGGCACTCCCTCTACCCTACTCAACGCAAGTACTGTATAAAATCAAGTTATGGGACAAAGCCAACAACCGTTCGTTTTTTCAGGCTATCGACTTACGCTTTGTAGTCCAAGTTTCCAGTTCGAATCTCGTCTTGCAGATTTGTTAGTTTTAGGTCCAAATTTGATTAATGACAAGTGGGACCCCCGTGTGTTGTTCCGATATTTCAGTGTAGGATGTTTTCTTTGAACAAAAACTTTGCGCGGTTAGACAAGTAACGGCACAAGTTACACGTATTTTGCAAGTTTACGAACAAAAATGACAGCGGCATAGAATATCACATCCACCCCGCAGCTTAGATACTATGGTGATACGAGTTTTTACACCGTTGGAAGTGAGATCAATTGGCTTGGGAGTAGTCTTTGTAATTATGCGCAATTGCCAAACTCTCCAAAGTTTTTTTTGCAAATAAAACATTTAGGCCTCGTGTGTGCCGCTGCATCTTCGATCCAACGGCTCCCCGGTGCTAATATTAGGTGCTCCCCGTAGCTTAATTACCCGCTATGGTGATATGAGCATCTAGGTTTTATGATTAGTGATCAGATGGCACATGCATAGTACTTGTTCTTTCTGTGCATTTCCCAAACTCTATCAGTCGTATATTGCAAAAACATTCAAACCTCCTACTGTGGGCCGTTAGATCTCAGTGAACTCGTATCACTATAGAATCTACGGTGCGGGAGCACCTCATACTCTCCCGTGCGAGAAAACATAAGGTGCTATCGCAGCTTGGATGCTATAGTGATACGAGCTTGGAGGTCATTTGATCTGAGATCCAATGGCATCTGAGCAGTCTTTGTGCTTGTAAGCAGTGGCCGAACTCTTTTGGAGCTTTTCTGCAAAAAAAACATTCAAACCACCGAGGAGGTGTTGGGTCACAAATCCAATGCCTCCGAAGAGCTTGTATCACCAAAGCATCTAAGGTGTGGTGGCACATGATATTCTTACATACATGAGAATATGATGTCCTCCTTCATCTTAGATGCTACAGTGATACGAGCTTCGAGGTCGTTGGATATGGGATCAAAGGGCATCTAAGTAGTTTTTGTACAAATTGTGTGCAATTCTCAAACTCATCAATGTTTCCTGCAAAACAATTAAGACACATCATGTGAGCTGCTATATCTCAGATCTACAAGCTCCAAGCAACTCGTATTGGCATATAGCATGTACGGTATGGGGGCACATGATATTATCACGGGGAGGAGGGGTGGGCGGTGCACAACCAATCGGTGGTTGGGAGGGTGGGAACAAATATAATCTAAATAACCCTAAACAGAGCTCCACAGTTTCATCTAAGGTCGAGGGGTTGACCCCCGACAATCATAGCTCCGCCTAAACACAACATTTGCATGTACTGTAGTACTAGACTTAATATTGATGTTTCAGTTTCACGTTCATTTTAAATATTGAATTGAGGACCATGGATGTCTTACATTTTACTCCCTTCGTTCCTAAATATTAGTGTTTTTAGAGGCTTCAAATGGACTGGCACATCCGGATATATATAGACATATTTTAGAGTCTAGATTCATTCATTTTTCTCCGTATGTAGTCTCTCTAAAAGACTAATATTTAGGAATAGAAGGAGTATTTTTGAACTCATGTCATACATGCATGGGTTGGAAAAATAGATGCACTATACTTATTGGATTGTTGTTGTGTTCGTGCGTGTGTGTCTGTGTGTGTGTGTGTGTGCATGTGTGATCATATGCTTGATACATACAAAGTTTTCTCACCTCCATATTGTTGATCTTTTAAATTTGAATTTGCATTGGAAAACTTACTAGGGATACCATGAAATGTGAAATCCACGTTGAGATCACTATATCACAAATTCACTCTAATTCAACGACTCGTCATAAATCAATTACCACGTTGAGATTAGAATTTGCAAGGAAAACACGGGTATTGTAATACACATAGATTTCTTCGGCAATTTAAAAGGTTCCTTTCGTATTCTCAAATGGTAGGACCCAACGGCGTACCAGCCAGACCTTGGCTCGTGTTGATCCTAAAAAAATGGGCTCGTGTCCTTCGGTGGCGTGCGTTGTACGCACATTAGGCAACCCCAACCAGTCGAGCCTCAGCGTTTCAAGTCGAAATATCTGGCGTCCAGAATTCCAGCCCTAGGAAATTCCCCTTATACCCCGGTCCATAATGACTACCGATGAACAACGGAGGGATGCTTTAGTAACTAGACAACGTTACCTACCGTGCCGAGCACGGTTCAATTCCCTCGATCGCCGCTTGTCAATGTCACCCATCAAATGCATTGCCTAGTACTATTACTACTACACCAGGATGAGCACAGAATTGAGCCCATTTGTTCGTGCCTAGTACTTTTTTTGTTCGTGCCTATTACTTGAGTTAATATATCAGGCAATGCACTGGTACAGAGGGATTATCCTTTTAGTCCCTCCTTTCCGGTTTATAGGGCTTATCTCAAAATTTTAGTTTTCCCATTTTATAAGTCTCAATTTGGTTGTTCCCATCACATGTTCAAATTTCAAGGTGCAATAAATCATTACATGCAAGTATTAAGAGAAAATTGACCAATGCATGTACTTTATGCATGCATGCATTGCAATTAATGCATTCATAAACACGATTTTTGAGGAAAACAAGCGCATTAATTGAGTGGTTTTGCAAACTACAACAATTGTTCCACCACTCACCATCTACCTTGGTTGGTGAGATTTTTGAAGTGAGCCCTATAAACCGGAAAGGAGGTTTAACTAAGAAAAATGTTTGACCAAATCCTTCCTTAAGAAATACAACAGGACAGATGTACATCTTGAAAATTTATTGCATGATGCAGGTTATGATATTGTTTCGAATCCTGGGTCTTAAATTTTAGAAAATCCAAAAGGGAGCATAAATTCTTAAAACTAAGCATGGTCACGTGATATGGCACAAATATTACTTCGTAAGTTTTTTCTTCAATTCGAGACAAGCTGCTTATGACAAGTTGCACAAATGAAGAGCCAAGGTATTTTGGAACAAAGACCTGTCACGTTTTTTTAACGAAAAGACCTCTCACGTTAAGGCGAACGCTTTCACTATTGAAATCATGGGCGTTTACGTGCCGCCACGAGTCCCCGCTTCTCATCAGCAGGTGCCGTCCCAACAAGCGTGTGAGTCCACGGGAGGCGTGCGAGCAGACCGCTACACTGGCTGTCAGGGAGGCGTGCGAGCAGACCGCTGTGCAGACTCACCAGGAGGCGAGCCCTTTGACCAGGCTCCGCCGCCCATCGTAGTCCCAACTGCTCCCACTTTTAATGTCGTCGGCGCCGCAGTTTAAAATCAACCCCGCACTACCCGGTATCGCTACAATCCTCTCTCTTCCTCTCCGATTCTCCTGTCGTCTACCTCCAACTAGCCTGACCTAAACGTACGCCATGCCACATCACGATGGTCTACCCTTAGTGTTCCAGTTTCATGAGGAAGACACCCAGCCGGAGTCTCAAGAACACAAGGCGCTTTGGGCCTTACGGGAAGACGTCACGCCTGTCCCCGCTCCCATTACCGCGCCTGCGCCAGAGCCCATCCCCGTGGCATTGATGGGCTGGGAGCCGCACATTGTCACCGAGCTTGATGCCACGGGGTTCCACGAGGTCCATGCCGAATTTCACGCGCCCGTGCACCTACCAGCGCATGCACCTGCGTGTGCACTAACGCGCACCCCCATGCCGGTGCCCGTGCACCTGCCAGCGCGTGCACTGACATGCGTGCCCGTGCTGGTGCCCATGCACACGAACGTCTCCGCCACGCCGTTGACAGCACCTATCCCCGCACGGGTGCCAGTGCCCCCCTCAGCGGCATGGATGGCCGCCGTCGCCCGCTTCCATGCACCAATGCCTGTCGCCTCCTCCCGCCAGTTGACTCGCTCCGAAGTTCAGAACATTTTGGCCTTCCTTGAAGCTAGGCCAACGTCCAAGAGTACACCAACAACGGCGCAAGACGCCACCGTCACCGTCGGTCAGTGGCCCGACGACACACAGAGAACGGCAGAGGAGCCGCTTCCCACCGCGAGACGCCGCCGCCGCCGCCGCGTAATCTAAACGTTCAGATTGCCATGCTTAAAACTCGAACGTTTATCATTTCCGTTTATTTTATATCGATTGTCGTATAATTTAAAGTCGGAGTCAGACTAAACGAAATGTATGGTTTGATTGATTGAATGTTCTGCTGGAGCCGTATCAAATTAAATATAAAACATCATCAAGCCACATGTATTCCTTGTCATCCAACGACCTAGACTGCTTCAATGTCGAGCGCTCAACACGTTTCGCGTGCAGTTAATTTCATGCCAAAAATAGTGCTAATCACATGACAACACGCAAATAATATCCTAGTAGTTAATATCCGCATGCACTTAATATACTTCCAAATTAACGTGCATTGCACGTACACATGACTAGTGCTGCTAGTACGTGAAACTGGTGCCGCGACTTGTGAGTTGTGAACGCGTCCAGATATGGTCAACGGCAACATCGTCCGCGAGTTCTTCCTGTTTGCCCGTGCGTCTAAACGCAGAAGGAGAGGAGAGAGAGAGAGAGCACACATGGAACCCACCAGTAAGTGAAGGCGAATAGTACTAAAAATAATATTACATGTTATCCATTAATTAGGCTGTGGTAATATAAAAACTGAAGGAAATATGCCCTAGAGGCAATAATAAAGTTATTATTTATTTCCTTATTTCATGATAAATGTTTATTATTCATGCTAGAATTGTATTAACCGGAAACATGATATATGTGTGAATACATAGACATACATATAGTCACTAGTATGCCTCTACTTGACTAGCTCATTAATCAAAGATGATTATGTTTCCTAACCATAGACATGTGTCATCATTTGATTAATGGGATCGCATCATTAGGAGAATGATGTGATTGACATGACCCATTCCGTTAGCCTAGCACTTGATCGATTAGTATGTTGCTATTGCTTTCTTCATGACTTATACATGTTCCTGTAACTATGAGATTATGCAACTCCCGTTTACCGGAGGAACACTTTGGGTGCTACCAAACGTCACAACGTAACTGGGTGATTATAAAGGAGTCCTACAGGTGTCTCCGAAGGTACATGTTGGGTTGGCGTATTTCGAGATTAGGTTTTGTCACTCCGATTGTCGGAGAGGTATCTCTGGGCCCTCTCAGTAATGCACATCACTATAAGCCTTGCAAGCAATGTAGCTAACGAGTTAGTTACGGAATGATGCATTACGTAACGAGTAAAGAGACTTGCCGGTAACGAGATTGAACTAGGTATTGGATACCGACGATCGAATCTCGGGCAAGTAACATACCGATGACAAAGGGAACAAAGTATGTTGTTATGTGGTTTAACCGATAAAGATCTTCGTAGAATATGTAGGTGCCAATATGGGCATCCAGGTTCCGCTATTGGTTATTGACCAAGAATAGTTCTAGGTCATGTCTACATAGTTCTCGAACCCGTAGGGTCCGCATGCTTAAGGTTTCGATGACAGTTATATTATGAGTTTATAAGTTTTGATGTACCGAAGGAGTTCGGAGTCCCAGATGAGATCAGGGACATGACGAGGAGTCTTGAAATGGTCGAGACGTAAAGATCGATATATTGGACGACTATATTCGGAGTTCGGAAAGGTTCCTAGTGATTCGGGTATTTTTCGGAGTACCGGAGAGTCACGGGAATTCGCCGGGAGAAGTATTGGGCCTTATTGGGCCATACGGGAAAGAGAGAGGGGCTGCCTAGGGCAGGCCGTGCGCCCCCCCAAGGCTTAGTCCGAATTGGACTAGGGGGAGGGGCCGCACCCCCTCCTTCCTTCCCTTCTCTCTTCCCTTTCCTTCTCTCCTACTCCTACAACATGGAAGGTCTCCTAGTTGGACTAGGAAAGGAGGGAGTCCTACTCCCGGTGGGAGTAGGACTCCTCCCTCGCGCGCCCTCCCTTGGCCGGCCGCCCCCTCCCCCTTGCTCCTTTATATACGGGGGCAGGGGGGCACCCCACAGCACACAAGTTGATCTACGGATCGTTCCTTAGCCGTGTGCGGTGCCCCCCTCCACCATATTCCACCTCGGTCACATCGTCGCGGAGTTTAGACGAAGCCCTGCGCCGATAGAGCATCATCATCGTCACCACTCCGTCGTGCTGACGGAACTCATCCCCGAAGCTTTGCTAGATCGGAGCCCGGGGATCGTCATCGAGCTGAACGTGTGCTAAACTCGGAGGTGCCGTACGTTCGGTACTTGGATCGGTCGGATCGTAAAGACGTACGACTACATCAACCGCGTTGTCATAACGCTTCCGCTTATGGTCTACGAGGGTACGTGGACAACACTCTCT
This sequence comes from Triticum dicoccoides, assembly GCF_002162155.2. Classification (NCBI taxonomy): domain Eukaryota; kingdom Viridiplantae; phylum Streptophyta; class Magnoliopsida; order Poales; family Poaceae; genus Triticum; species Triticum dicoccoides. The sequence goes on along the minus strand of NC_041387.1, from coordinate 561,159,405 downwards.
CCTCTCGTTGCTATGCCATCACCATGATCTTGCGTGTACATAGGAATTTTTTTTGAAATTACTACATGACCCAACAAAAACATTATGTGAACAAAGGGGGTACAAGAAACATTGCTATTCTACTTATGTTGCCTATTGACGTGCGGCTTGAAGGCATGGTCGCATGTTCGATCCTTGTCCTTTATTTTTTAATTTGTATATGGATCCAAATTTGTTTCATGACATGTGGGCCCCTTGGTGTGTAGTTTGTAGCACTTCAATTTCTGGGTCGAAATTTGTTCCATTCCAAGTGGACTATCGGTGTGTAGTTTTGTAGCTTATTTATAATAATTAAAGAGAACAACATAGTTTTTTCAATAATACCATGGTGCGACGTTGAAGGTGAGAAAGGACGTGCGAGAGAGCGATGAGCGAGCCAGAGGGAAATCAACTAGGGGAATTGCATGGGTTGCAACGGCGTTTGGAGTAGTTGTGGGCCGAATGCTACGAAAATATAATCTAAACCGACCGGAATAAATGCCTACACAAATTAATTCAAGGTTGGAGTGCCCCTCGCAATGTAAATAGCTCCGGCTTTGCGAGGGATGGAGAGGTAGTATCTTCAACGCGTGGAAGATACGGTATGAGAAAGTGAGGTCAATCGAGAGACATATAGATAGAGAGACAAAGTGAGTGTGGTCCGACATTCATTGAACAAATATATATGCTTCGGAGAGATATTGTTCGATTGAGCTTTTGGTAAGGGTGAGGGTTGTAAGATAGAGCTTGAGAGATGATCCAGTCACAGACGTGTAGATATATTTTGTGCGTGGGAGGAAGCAAGGTCAACCGATCACATAGGGTCGCCATGTGATCAAAATAGTGAGACGGGTTGGAGAGAGTGACCTAGATAGACGATGTGCGTGAGAGAGTATACAATGTGAATAGGTCGAATTGGGCTCAAACATGGTGATATATCGTTTTTGTCCGAGAAAGAGCGAGGTAAATTGAGACATACGCGCGCGCGCGCGCGCGCACACACACACACACACAGAGAGAGAGATTGAGTGAGCGTGGCCCACCATGAGGTCGAAAGAGTGGTGGCGGCTTGGATGGACTGACCTAGATAGACAATCTGCATGAGAGAGTATAGAGTGTGTCGATCGAGGCCCGAACAGGGAGATATATCATTCGTGTGTGAAAGAAAATGAGGTTAAACGAGACTCAGATAAAGAGATCGAGATTGAGAGAGTGTGGCCCGCCGTGCGGAAGAAAGAGTGAGATAGTCTCGAGGGAGTGACCTAGATATACAACGTGCGTTCATGCGCACGAGAGGTTGGGGGGGCTAGATAGGCAATGCATGTATTTAGCGCGAGAGGGTGAGAGAGAGAGAGCTTGGCATGGGGTGCAATGGCGGGTGTGTGAGGTAAATACATTTGGTGACAGGAGTGGAAAAAGGGATTGTGTAGTTGAGAGACTTAGAGATCGAAACATGGAGAGAAAGAATGAACGTGTGTTGGAAACCGATAGCTTGCTAAGGTGGTTTGGAGAGGAAGATTGACTGATACAAGAAGTATGTAGCGTTTGTGCGCGAGAGGGGGGGACTAAAAACAACATTTGAATGTACATAGTACGAGCCTTAATATCGATGTTTCAATTCGGTGTACATTGTAAGATTTGAACCGAGGACCAGGCATACGGGTAATTATTTCGAATTCGTGCCACACTAAGTTTCGAAAAGTTGACCTTGGCTCAATTTGTTGTGCTATTTTGTAGGTAATATGTTTGAATCCATCCAAAAGTTTTCTCACTACCATGGTGTTCATCATATACATATGAATTTGTATTAAAAAAGTAGAGTGGATACAGTGAAATGCGAAATCCACGTTAGAATTGGAGATCGCTACGTGACACACACTCTAATTCAAATAACTAACTACGTGACACACCCTCTAATTCAAATAACTAATTATGTGACACACTCTAATCCACGTTAGCGTGGGTACCGTTTTGATTTTTTTTTTCAAATAACTCCTCATTAATTAATTTATAGTACTCCTTATGTTCACTTTTATAAGACCTTGAAGACATTTCAGACAATGTGCAAAACAGTTCATTTTAAGATGTGTGAAACAACTTACAAAAGTGAACGGATGGAGTATCTCGTTTTGAATGACTAATTATTGCAAGGAAAACACGGGCATGGTAATACATACAGATTCATTTGCAAATGAAAGAAGATTCGTTTGCATTCTCAAATGTAGGCGCACCAGGCAGACCAGGGTCGTGTCTGGGTGGACGCTGCTTCGGTGCCTTAAAGGCAACTGACCTTGGGTGACTGACATGTGGGCAAGCCACCTATTGGGCTCACATGTCATGGACACAAAGGTAGGTGCCTTAACGCACTGAAGCGTAGTCCTGTCGGGGTGGTCGCGTGTGTCGGACGGACGCGTAGCACCCAGCCACCCACCCCCCCCTCCCCCCCAAAAAGGACGATGACAATATAAGTTCGCGCTTCCATGTTTCGGATTGAAATATCTGGCGGCCCCAATTCTAGCCCTGCAAAATCTCTCTTCTCCATCGTCCCCTTCCGTGCCCAGATTGGTCAAATCCCTAATTCGCCGCCATCCCTCGAATCACCCCTCGTCTGGTCTCTTTCCCCACCTTTCCCCACCTCTCTGTCAGACGACGATGACGAAGACGACGGTCGCGCTTCACTACCACACCGGAGCTACCTCATCTATGCCCTCGTCTGCCGCACCGGGTGGTCCACCGACAATGTCGGCCGCCGCAAACGACGTGCCTCACAGACACCGAGTTCCACCGCATCAGGTGTGCTTCACCGAAGCCGTCTCCCAGCTCACCAGGGCTACTTCACCGAGCACATCGTCGCACCTCTGCCCCCCGAGGTCGTTGGGGCTTCACCAACGGTCTCGTCCACCGCATCGTAGCGCTCCGCTGCCACTCAAGATCTGCATCCTTGCGCGACCAACCAACACCAGTGCATCACCCTCAACGGCTCTGAAGTGGCCCGCACTCTAGCTAGGCGAGCATGCCCAAATGCCGACCCGAACTAGGTATCCACACATCACTCCCTTGTGCACTGTTCCGACGATGTTTGGATATCCTTTCACTGCTCTCTTAGCTTACACGCCTATGCAACTCTGACTTTAACTCTTATTTCTTCTGGAGATATCATCTGAAACAAGCAAATCAATTTTTTAGCGAAGCACGACGGGGCTACGGGATCTGGTACACATCCTGCACACCCGTATAACCTTGTAAGTATCTGTCCTCCGGTACAACATCAAGGTCGATTCCTCTTATTTGATCAACCATTCGCCGTGTCAAAAATGGAGAGGGGGATGCAAGGAGCACAAGGCCTGCACATCCAAGCAAGTGGTAACATGGACTTGTACATGGAACATCCCAAGCGCAAGCAGAGCTGCAGCGAGCCTATACAACGAGCTAGCGTAAGTCCCTGCATTTCATTTAATTCGTATTGGCATTTGTGTATGATTTGTGTGTAGTGGCTGATCCACGAATTCAAGTTACCAGGGGTGAACATTTAACTTAAAAAATATGAAGGCACTTGCACTCCGGAAATCAACATAACCTGAGAAATGTGAAGCTACATGCACTTTGAAAACCAGCTAATGATCCAAAGTAGTTCAGATTATAAACACTAAATGATGCAAGCACCAAAAAACACAAAATGCAACATGGTGTAAAAGGACTAAAAACATGGTCTGTACCTACCTGAATTATTCGTTCTCTGGCTGAAAATATCGAAGTGTAATTGCATGTATAACCAGTGCGCAAACTGCATATCAATATATCTATCCTGCACAACTATGCCAATAGTTTCAAATAACAGATTAGGAAAGTATTTATGCTATGTTGTCATGATACAAGGACTTTCTGGTAGATGGCCTCAACGTTTCCTCAAGCTATGAAAATGCACAATAGTTTGCTTGTCATCAATGCCTGCAAATCTCTGTCTCTCTCAACATAGTAGATCATCATTAGACACTAAATCCTTCAATGAGCTTGCAAAATGCTTGCATTAGATCCCTCATTAGACACTATATGTTCATCACCAGGAGCATGTAAAATGTTTGCATCAAATCCTTCATTAGCAGTCTGTTCATTAGATACTTCAGGCTCAAGAACAACATGAGCTTGCATGTTTGCACCGGAAACTTGATTAGATACATCAGATTCAGTCAGTTCAGTATTGATTGGGGGAGTTATAAATAAGTAGAAATTGGTTTCATTTTCTCATAGATTCCCTACATACAAGCAGTTTTACAACACTGTCAGGTTTAACTATTGGCTAGAAATTCAAGAGTTGAATTAGATATAATCAGGGATGTGATGTACCTGCTCGTTGCACATGCTACTCTTGCAAGCTGTGACTGTCCGTTTGCGCAAGCTCGATGCCATGCCCGTGCTGCCGCCGCTGCCTCCCACGCAGGCTACACCCAGGGTTGGATCTTCATCTTCTTGTCCTTCCATTCGCTTGAAGCCGCGCGACCACCCTCCAACGAGGGTGCGAGGAAGTGCTGTGTCGGTCTGTCCAGCGGCGGCTAGGTTAGGAGCAAACCATACTAGAGGCTGGAGCGAATGAATTGGGATTTTTCCTGCTGTCGGTCGATATGGGAGGCGCTCGTTTGGGTCGCGAGCCTCCTATAGGGCCTGCCTTGCACTTATGTTATTGGCCCATCCAAATTGAAACATTTTTCTTCATTTTTTACATTGCCTGCTCGTGCATTGGGACGGATAAAACTAGCATGGGCCAACCTGGACGACTCAAACTAGGTGCACACTTTCCAGCCACCTGAGGCGGCCACCCATACCAGCCCCTATGGTGGCGTCGCCCCTTTTTGCGTGTATGATTGGATAGTGAAAAGTATTCCAGTGGCGCTTTTGATTTACCCACAGAATGGTTGAATTGCTTGTTTCTATGAACTGAGTTCGCCAATAATGTGAAGGATGCGAGTCTTTTCATCCTATTGTAGATTGCTTAGATCTCGGTATACCAAAAGTAATCGCATGAAATATATAGTAAAAGCCAGTGTGATGTGTTTGGCTACAACTAGTCTTACTACACGTCCTCATATAACATATCAAGGATGCACCATCTTACCAGATTAACCATTCGACTTACCCATGCAGTGTGGGAAGAAAGAAGTATTGGGACTGCGTATCCAAGCAATTGATGCCATGGACTCCTTTGTACAACCTTGTAAGCGAAAAAGAAGTTGCAGTGTGCCTGTACAAAGAACTAGCGTAAGTTTAGTTACATGCTTCTCGGAATTTTAGTTAGCCACTTATTGCAAAATTGCTCAATTATGTTGCTTGGCTTAATTTAGCTTGCTACTGATTACATAATGGCACAGCCTATTAATCATATTGTAGACTGCGCCTATCTATGTGTTTGATACTTACTGTTAAGAATTACCTGTTTGCCTTAACTTAAATATCTACTTGTTTGTTTAACTGCTTTGTTGCTGCAACAGCGGGTTACAACGATGTTAATAACTACTCCCTCTGTCCCATAATATAGGACGTTTTTCGACACTAGCATAGTGTTAAAAAATGTCTTACATTATGGGACGGAGGGAGTACTTTTCAGCATCCAATTGAAACTCTTTAATTCCTTGTTTGTTTAACTTGTTTGCTGTTATAACTCCCAGTTGAGATGTTTTGCTAACTTCAACTTTTCTGAATCCAATCGGAACTTTAATGGCAAAACAGGTTAGCCCAAGATCAAAGAGCGAGGTCCCCATGGACGTTGCATCATCCCACAGCAGTGGCACCGGCCCAATCATGCATTATGAATTGCCAACTGCTGATCCTCTAGAGGCTAAACTAGTGGTAGAAAGAGATTCTTCTTCTGCACTTAGAGATGAAGTTGACATGTTGAGGAAGCAAATAGCACAATCACAAGCAGTACTCAAGACAACCATTAAATATTTGGTGGATTTCAAAATGAAGCAAGCTGAGACTGACCAGATTGTTAAGGTCCTGAAGGAAAAAAGGAAATTAAATTCCTACTTGGTAAATCATAGGTGAAATGTTCTTTCCATAGTTGAATAACCTTTGTGTTGTCTGTTCATGTAATCAATCAAACCATTTGTTTTAGAGATCATGTAATAATTTTTTTTGTTTTTTGGTTTGTAATTTTATTTGAGCACAAGTCTGTATTAATTGATAAGACTCGGAGACATTTCATTTGGATTGCTGTGCTAGACCTACAAATATGCTAATCGGGCTGAATGGGCATTAGCAATAGTAGTAGTATAGATGGACCATAAGTGGCACGCATCGGAAAGGGCCGAGATGCTGGCTAAAGAAAAGATGTTATTGTAGCCAAAAAAATACACCGGCCTGGCTTATGTATGTTAGTTGATATTATGGATCCATATACTCTGTAAGTGTTTATATGTCTGTTAGTTCTGTACATTCTTGGTTGAGTGACTCGGTATTTGAATCTTGATACATCGCTTGTGTACATATCTAAATGGGAATACACATTATGCTGCGTGGGACATTTGAGTTGGACATGAAGTGTTCCAAATATTCGAATTCACCTGAAACTGGATACTAGTTTCTGAATTTGAGTATCGGCATTTGTAAACCGTATTCATATATGACAGTGGAATACATCTTTGTCGTCCTTTTGAAGATATATAAAAACACATAGAACGATTTTTAAAGATTCATATAGGAATACAAAATGGATTCGAATTTAGTTGCTAGGGTAAACGTGGATGCTTATTGTCCCAAAATTCGAAAGAAGCTGCAAAATGTCCACTCCCACGTCGGCTGCCCGAAGCCAAGAGTTTGGGAGATGGAAATTACTGTCTACCCATTACACGGACAATCCATCGGCCCGATTTCCACTGCTCTAAATAGGGGTAGGTTAGTAACTTCAATTAGACGTGACACAACCGCCTCTGAGCCCATTCCGACACGGTGGGCATCAAACATGGGCGGCAAAACACATTTGATTCAAGCTCGTCCGAAAGACCTCTGTTTCTCCCTCCATTCCCCATTCATACACGGTGGGCGGCAAAACAAACTCGACTCGGCCGAAATCGATGTAGGCAAATATTTTCAATAGGGGCAGGTTTGTAACTTCACTCAGACGTGAGACAACTGCCCTACCTATCAGCCCCGTTCATACACCGTGGGTGCCAACCATGGGCGCCAACCACCCTCTCCTTGCCCGAAATCTCTATGGGCAAATATTGGCGAGATGCGAGATTACCGTCCTATCTCCAACCGACGAGACGTCCAAATTTTGAACGAGGGCTAAGTTCGTAACTTTCCCATATTTCAGACAGGCGCGTCCCAAAAACATGGTTCCCCGTACCTCTCCCTCCATTTTCCCATTGATACACCGTCCGCGCTAGAACACCCCATCCCCACACTAGCCTCCGTCTGCCACCCCATCCATCGCCGCCGTCCTCCATCACATCCATCACCACCGTCCTCCACCATGCCGGAGCGCCTACCAAGACCGTGTTGTCCACTGCTAGAGATGGACGTTTCTCATCCACGGCGACAGACCAATAGCCTTGCATCGCGTCCTCTCGCTTCATCGGTGCCGTCGTCCTCTTTGCCGGGGCCGCTCACACGACCATCTCTTCCACCGCAACGGGACTAATCTCCCGATGCACCCATCTACCGTCACAGATCTGCTTCAATGCCACCGACAGCCATCGCACCCCCGATGCCTACACGGTGCCGCAAGAGAGGTGGTACTTCATATCTCCTCAACTTTTTCATCTCAACCAGAAAATAGATCTTAACTTGGTTGCTCTACTTTCTTTTCAGCTCTTAGAATTTAGTTCTTAGTTCGAAGCAAACAATGGATGCTAAATATCATTTCTCCGATTTGCAGCATCAAATCTGCCATGGCACAGCCATAATACGGTATAATTGATCATGCTTAGGGTTTAATTGATCATGTTGGTTCCGTGGTGGTTTCTTTAATAGAAATCGGAGGGAAAACCCTCTTTTGCTAAAAAAATATGCTTAGAGTTTTCCCCTTTTATGATCACTATACGATCAAAATGCGTGCTTCGTGTCATAATAACACTGCTCCACGCATCAAGCTAAACAAGCTTAGATTTCAAATACGAATCTGATATTATTAAAACAGAGTTGTTTAATTAGTCAGCTAAATGTTCCTAAATTAGTTTTGAAAATGCATGTTCGCCGCTCAGGTGTGTATCTCTACAGGGTGCCCATGGTGGGCTGGCCCACCCTGGGATTTTGGGTCGTCCCAGGCCCCGATTCCCCTCTATTCTGCTACGCGCTTCCGATCTCTACTCGCCCCCAGCCGCCTGCCTCGCCGGCGACTTGCCGTCCCCGGACGGCATGACTCTAGGAGGAGACGCCGGACTAACAGGAGGCCAGGAGCCGCTCGCCCAACAGGGTCAACACTGCCCGGGCGCGCCGCCGTGCCTACCTTCCCAGTCCGTTCAGGGCTCAGGCATGCAGCACCCACCAAGCCAACCCGATTTATCCTGAGATACGTCCTCAACACTCAGCAGCCACTCCTCATCACCCATTTTCTAATTGATTCATTACTCATTAGGCAGGACTGTCATTAGGGTTTGTTGTGTGCTCAGTGCTACCTACACTTAATGGTTCAGATGCATTTCAGTAATCTTTAATACGTCTAAAGTTCATAGGGTTTTCAAAATTCCGGCCCTCGGAACAGAAACTAGTCATTTTGGATTGTTGGTCGTAGTGACATTGACCCAGATTACTACTGCAAGCCAGGTTTGTTGACAATTTTACTTGTCTTTCTTACTCATTCGATATAAGATCCAATTATTCACGTCGATTAGTTGCAAACAATAAGTGCTAGACAAGCTTCTTCATTCAGATTTTGGACGGTCTCTTACTGTAGTTACAATTCTGCATACTTGTCCTAATAAGCTCGCAAGTAAATTATTGATTCACTACATCTATGCTTGCCTTGTCATATTTGTTGTCAATATTCTTTTAGGGTGGACCACCCTGTTTCTAAATACTGGAACCGTAGACCTGAGTGAATAGTATTTCTCTATGTGATCTCTTCCATCATGTGTGGGTAACGAACACTGCATTGTATAGAAAGCAAGTGTCATTTCCAACTTTTACATAGGTTTCGATCTTTTACATGGAATACAATCTGCCTACTTGCTTTGTGTCGCACTACCAACACTCCACCCTTGAAGCTAAACATTACGCCACTCATAATTGCTTAGTTTATTTGTTCAAATACAAATTTCATATGATTCTAATGTTCCTACTTCAGTTTTGAAATGTGTGCCTGCCTGTTATAGAGACATAAGGCGCTAGATAGCAGTAGCGATCGAAGGAAAACCGTGCTATAGATACAATCTTAGCAGTAGCGCCTGTAGTGGCAAAAGCGCTACTACTAATATTCCAATTACTAGAATGATAGGCTACGCATAGCAGTAGCGGGCTTGGAAGAAATGTGCTACCGCTAGAGCATAAGTAGCAGCGCGTTTCCTAAGAAGAGCGCTACTACTAACGGAAATAAAATAAGATGAAAAACAAATAGAAAAGTAAATGAAAATGAAAGAAATAGAAAAAGGAAAAAGGAAAAAATAAAATGTAAAGCAAAATAAATGAAAAAGCGAAAAAACGGAGGAAGACATAGCAGCGGCGTGTGTTTGTAAGAGGCGATGTAGCTAACGTAGCTGCAGCGCGTGTCCTAGACCCCCTCTATAGAAACAGAAAAGGAAATTAAAAAATGGAAGAAAATTACATAGCTATAGCAGCAGCGCGTTTTGTAAAAACCACTATAGCTATCTTAGCTATAGCGCGTTTCACCAAACGCGCTACCGCTAAGTTTGAGTTAACCAAAAAACCGTTTCCCCCCGGCCACCACTTCTCCCCCAAATCCCTCAACCCACCCCGCGCGCCGCCGTCTCCCCGATTCGCTGTCGCCCCACCTCACTGCCGTCTCCTGCCGACGTCGACGCCACCAGAGCCATGCGCTGTCGACGCCACCGGAGCCGCCCCCAACGCCACGGAGCCGCGCAGCCTCGTCAATGCCACCGGAGCCGCCGTCGATGCCACCGGATCGTTCCTCGCCACAACTGCCTCCCTCGCTATGACCGGAGACGCCCCTGCCTCCCTCCCCGTTACCGGAGACGCCCCTGCCTCCATCGCCACCACTGGAGCCATCCTCTGTAAGCCCCCACCCCTCCTCTCTCTCTCATGCATAGGTTAGCTAGTTTAATTAGGTTAATTATCTAGGTTAGGGCAAAAATTTAGTTAGGGCTTTGACAGAGAAGTAGTTAGGTTAACTAGTTTAATTAGGTGAATTATCTAGGTTAGTGCAAAAATTTAGTTAGGGCTTTGACAGATAACTAGTCAGGTTAACTAGTTTAATTAGGTTAACTATGTAGGTTAATTAGTGCAAAAATTTATTTTGGGCTTTGACAGAGAACCAGCTGCGTTAACTAGTTTAATCAGGGTTAATTATCTAGGTAAACTAGATTAACTAACTAGGTTAAATAGGTAGGTTAATTAGGTTTGTTGGATTAACATGCTAGGTTAAGTAGGCTGGCTAGGTTAGAGGAAAATTTTATTTTAGAGCATTAGGTCAGAAGGGTTAGAGAAATGGAGTTCCTTTGCAATTTAATTGGGTTCTGTCCCAGGCAGAGAAGGGTTAGAGATAATAATGTGTGTTTGTGTGAGAGAGAGGAATAGCTAGATCAACATAATTTGGGTTCTGTTCTAGGCAGAGAAGTGTTTAGTGAGGTCATTTTGCAAAGGTTTTTGATTTTTGAAAAGACCACTATTTTTCAAGGAAAAGAATTTAGGCAAATTTTATTTTTCATTGAAGTGGTCATGTTATATCTTTTCATTGAAGTTGTTCGATTGTGCCCAAGTGGCTTTGTTGTTTCCATGGAATGATGCTGAGTGGCCTATGTTTTGCTGGAATGTTGATTCATTTATGTTCTGGCAAATTTCAGGTTCTCGATTTGTCCACTTTTTACCAAAGGTCATGCCGAAATTTTCCGTGAATTTCGGCATGACTTGTGCTACAAACTAGGACATATCGAGTGCCTGGAATTTGCCGCACCAGGAAGGAGTCAACATTCCTGCAAAACAATAGTCCTTTTTTATGTCATTATTCATTTTATTAGGTCTAGAATTAATTGACTAGATTTAATCATAGGAAACATGGCTAGCAATGATGAAGGACATGGTTCTAGTGATTGCGATGATTACACCCACATCATTTTATTAGGTCTAGGAACATGGCTAGCAACGATGAAGGACTAGATTCATTTTATTAGGTCTAGAATTAATTGACTAGATTTAATCATAGGATTACACCCACATCAAAGATGTTCTCGATAGTGCTATGTTTTACTACCAAGCAAGGGGTGGAGAGGTTAGGGACAAGAAGAGAAGGGGCGGTAGGGCCGCCTTCAGCCATAAGACCGACTTCTGCTGCATCCAGCAACCGAACGATTCTCTTAATGATGGATTCTATGTCTTACACCACATGCTGGAGTACAAACGGGATCACCAGAACCTTCACATGTCACCTAGATCTGGCAATGCCCATATTATGCAATGGGCAAAGGACATAGGAGATATCGAGGATCATCGACTTCGAGCTGAGTTCTATAAGATCCAGTGCGAACTTGCCCAAATCATCATAAAAGAGGTCGTCGGAAAAACAGGGATGTTCTACGGAGAAGGACAAATGTCGCGGGAAGACGTCCGAACATGGATAGCCTCTCAGCGTCTCGACATGAAGCCTTTCACTAAGCTCGAGGACTATCTCCCTGACATGGATGGATGGCACGACATGATGGAGTGATTTTTGATATATGACAATGTGTCCGTTTAGTCCATACTTTCTATATGACAAAACTTTGAGTTATGCACGGTGATACTTTATTTGTGATGTAGTTAAACCGTCCTCGTCCTCGACTAGCGAAATTCACTCTAGTTAGGGCATTTTTGGTACGATGAACTTTGTTATTTATGCTTATGATATGTTGTTTCTATTTTTGCCAAGTCTATCTCTTTCTGTTGCTCAACTATATATGTTGCATATCATCGACTCATGTGAAGATGCAGGTGCATAGATCATAGATGGCGAAGAAGTGCTACGCCAGGAGTATATATACAACAAGTGGCCAGAGTTTCAGGCCCAGGTGTACCGGTTTCCGGTTTCCGAGCGACATGTAGTAGTTAGTTTAGGTTCACGCTAATGCGAGAGAGGGATACGAACTCATGTACTCAAAGTGATAGCTCTTCTCGCATATATCATTGTTTAGATGGATGACGATGTATTTGCAAGTAATCGAGACTTGTATCGCTATTTCGAGATTGATGACGAGAGACCACTTTGTGCTGGATGATGATTATGATGATGACATGATTTGATGAGACTAATTGTATGTATATGCTATGATTACATTTGTATGTGTATGATATGCTAAAGATTATTGTATAAAGCCTATTCAAATATAAAACAAATACAAAACAAATATGCAGGGAAAAAACTAATAAAACTAGTAGTAGCGAGGGGGGAAATTTAGCAGTAGCGCCGCCTTACTAGTAGCGCTTCCCTGTAAAAAGCACTGCAGATAATATCAGTAGTGCCCTTTTCCAAAGAGTGCTACAGCTATTCATGTATAGCAGTAGCATGGGACAACAGGCGCTACTGCTATACGTTAGCTGTAGCACCTTATTAGTAGCACCGGTACCCGCGCTACTGAGAGGCCCAAAACCCGCGCTGCTGCTAGGCTTTTCCCTAGTAGTGGGTTTGTATTTCTGTGTGTGGTCTGGTCAGCACGGTTGGGAAGGTGAACTTTGCATATGCAGGGGTTTATAGGGAGACACTCAACAAGTTGAATCCTCAATGCATTCCATAGATAATCTGACTACTTTTTATGTTTTCATGAATCTCAGATTCTGAACAGCATCATAATAATTATGATCTTGCACGCATGAAAAGAATAAAGCAGAACAATGCCATGGCTGTCAAACTTGGCATTAAGGGACTGAAATCAGGTCTAGATGCAATGCAATGCAAACGCTCTCCACCTACAGATTCATGCTCATAATATGATCCTAACAGTGATTCTGATCTAGAGGGAGACCTAAGTCAATGTAGATCCCTAGTGGAGGAGTCAGAGGAAGATGCCCTATCTTACTCACCCATCAAGGTACTTGCTCTAACTTTCCAAGGTTACATTGCTCGCACATATCTTGCAACTGATGATTTGCATTGCTTCTACTTTGTTGAACTACCATTAGCTTAGTTTACACATCGTGTATGTGAATACGCCCTCCATATCCATTTTCAGTACATATTCCATCTGTCATCATACCATATTTATCCATTCAAATGTTGTTCTTGTGTATCAGACGTTCAAAAGGAAGAGGGCGATTGCTGATCATGGAGGAGCACAAGGAAAGTATTTGGAAAAGGTAGTGGCACCTGATAAATCAAATAGCCCAATAGGTGTAGTTGCAATATCACCTTACCCACAAAATACCCCAAGTCTAGCAGACTCTAGCCCTAATACACTGGTCATTTCTGATGCCCCAACTCAGCAGACCCCAACTACAGCAAATAGTATGATTATGCCAGTTGACATAGCACCAGCTGTACGATGCAAAACCCCCATTCTAGCAAAGAGTACACCAAATCAAGTTGCCAAATCCCTTTTTGGACCATAGAGAGCCCCAATTGCAGCAAATAGGACCCCTGTTCCATTTCTTCCCAATTTAGAAGACGAAGCTTATGTTGTTGTCAGGAACTTTGTGCGCATCTTTCCTTCATGGAAAGATTATACCGCAGACACAGAACAATTTCTAGTCTTCCTCCGCAACTTACGCGTAAGTAATGTACTAATGTTATTCATGGTCATTGCTGCATATGTTTCTCCTGAAAGAAGACACAAGATTTCATTCTTTCAAATAGGCGAGGAGCAAACTGGATTGTGATGACGAGCAAGAGTTGGTTGCGCTTTTCAAGCACTCGTTGATGAAGTATCGTTCCTACCTGAGGCAAGCGCACTTCGATGGCAAGCCTCTGAACGAAATTTCTATAAAGTCTCCGGTGCTACATTTATCCGACGGTGACTGGAATAATCTTGTTACACATTGGTCTCGGCTGCAGCGTAAGGTACTGTCTATGATATCACATCACAATTTGAACTACATTTATGCATTTGCCTTAATGTCTCACTTGTACGAAAACTGTTAGCAGAAGAACATTCGTTCTCAAGGGACCATAGAATCTCGCAACTATAATGCACACTGCATTGCTCTCGTGAGTACCTCTTGCCCTGTATGACCATACTTACTTTCATAGCTATTTGATTATGTAGCATCACTGCACATGTTAGCCTCGTAATCGCCCATTTGGTTGACATTATAAGATCCGTATGGACTCTTACACAAATTTAGAATCAACCCAATGCTTTTTAAGAGGTTTAGCTCTGCAGTCCTCTTGTAAGGACTGAACGTGGTCTATCACTGTACTTACATTAACAGCTACTCCCTCCGTCCCATAATATAAGAACGTTTTGTACAGTACACCAGTGTTCAAAACACTCTTGTATTATGGGAATAGGGATTGGTTCATTTTGTAGCATTCTGCATCTTATCTCCCTCGCCAACCGTTTACTAAAAAAGATCAGATCTATATTTAATCTTACCAACAAGTAGAATACACACACAATGCCAGTGCAGAAGTGTAGCCCATTGCTCTTGTCAGAACATTTTGTCCTGTAATGCTTGTACTTCCAGGGATTGGTAGTTGATTATGTAGCATCAATCTGCATCTTATCTTCATTATCCTCTATCCCTTCTAGTATTATCATATCTATAATTACTCTCTACAAAATATAGAGTACATGCAATGCTTATGAAGAAGATTCTGTGCTGAAATTCTTGAGTTATCCTTCCCTTGACATGGAGAAGGGCATTATAAAGCCGGTGTTAACTGTTAATGTAAGTCAGTCCTTCTAAAGCCTTTATCCTCAACTGCTGCTTAATTTGCTCATACTCTCTATCGTTTACTATTGTTTTGTTTGCTGTTTCTACCAAAATGCATGTTTGTAAGAACCGTAAGTTCTATGTTTTACTTGTAAAACCAAATTTCTTATTCATACCATGCACATTACTTAATACTCCCTATATGTATGCTTGGTTTTGTGGATCTATAATCTAGTGTGTGGTGAAGCAGCCCACGTTTGCACCATGTCATCTCCTGTTTTATCTTACTGATGTGGCTGATGATATGAACAACATGCCATGCACATTATCCAAAATAGATATAATGATTTTCTTTGCCCTTCATCTATGCTTGTTATGTTGACATGGTAATCCAGTAGTGTGGTGAAGCTCCCCGCATTATGAACAATGCCAAATTATGCTATTGATATTTTGAACTTACTCTTTATTTTCTAATTTGAAATTGGATAGAATTGACAGAACAGTTATCATCTTTGTTTATACACGTGCAAAACCTGTCATCTCTCTGCTTTGTTTCAGGGTGATATGCCTGATGGCATGCACAAGTCTGCTGAAGGCTGTGAGACAAACCCAACATATATTGCAGGAAAGAAGGCAAAACATCTTGAAGATAGCGAGACAACCGCAAAGTCTTGTCTTGATGCAGTGTTCAAGTTACTTGAGACTAGTAGTCAGACAAGCTCACAGAATTCGTTGTCTGAATCAGTTCGACTTCTTCAGTAACAAGTTCTAGCAGAAAGGCATTCTGCATCTCAACTTCGACTTGAAGTCCTATCTCTAAGAAAGATTGCGGAGAACACCAATGAGAACCTCATCGCTAAACAGCTACACCTCGAAGCTATGACCGACATGCTAGGCCGGTCTCACAGCCTTGCTCAGCAGCTTGTGCAGCAGTTCCCCCGCAAGGCTAACCTTTCTTGAACTGTCTTGGAAGTGGTCTCGGTTCAGTATTATTTTGTTACGCTGCAATGGTGCCCAGTTTTTGTAATCTGCTTCTTTGTTGCGCTTTATGATCACTAGTGGTGAACTTCGATGACCAGTGGATGTAATATACCTTAAATCCTTTATTGTATAGTGTAAGTTTATTCTTAGTTACTATGCCGTAATTTATTTATTGTGTAGAGTAGGTTTGTTCTTAATTCCTACTAGTTACTGCCATCATTCGCTATCTGAAAAAAAATCAGATGTAGTCGACCAGGCCGAAACATTCGATAATGGGCCAGGTTTTTAGCGGGCCACAATTCGACCGGCCTGCGTCTTTCTTGGGCCCGAATGATTGGGGCCTTCACACATTGCGCCAGGCGCAAACTTACACAGGCCTATATTTTAGTTGGGCCTTTTGTCGACCCAGCGCTTAGTTCGGCGGAGGTAGCATTGGGCCATTAACAGGCTGAATATTGTACTGGCCTGTTACGGTCGAGATGAAACCACGGGCCTTTAGCAGGCCAAAATGCATGTTGGACCTCAATTTTCACTAGTCGTCGACGGGCCTTCAGCAGCACGAAATGTAGACCGGGCCGTTATGGGCCTAGTTAGCTCACGGGCCGTTACCAGGCCGAAACATATCTCGGGCCTTAGTTGGCCTACTGATATCATGGGCCTTTAAGAGGCCGAAAGCTTAGTACAGGCATCAACGGGCCATATTATGCGACAGTCCTTTAACAGGCCCAAAGTCACGTTGGGCTTAACTGTTGCCACCTTTAGCACGGGCCGTTAGTGGGCTCGATGTCTCATCGGACCATATATGGCCCATGGGCATCACGAGCCATTCCCAGGCTGAAAGTTACACCAGGCTGAAATGGGCCCATGTCTACATCAGGCCTCTAATAGGCCGAAAGTCACTGGGCTGTAGTTGGGCCCGAATATTCGGCGAACAATTCACGGGCTAGATCTGGCTTTGGGCCGCAAATGGGCCCAAATATTGGGCGAACAATTAACAGGCCAGATCTGGGTTCGGGCCGTAAATGGGCCCAAATATTGGGCGAAAAATTAACGGGCCAGATCTGGTTTCGGGCTGTAAATGGGCCTTTATTAAGCAGGCCGTTATTGGGCTGGCCCACTACTACCTGATTAATTTCTACGGGCCTTTGACTGGGCTGGCCTTTTTAACCTATATGGGCCTCTGTTGGGCCAAGCCACGTGTCAACGTACCATAGGCATGTCTCCTCCAATGGACGGGCGACATCTGGCCTACTAACGAGCTGACAGGTGTTCCCTTCGGCCAATCAGAATTTTACATGTGAAAATTTCCCATTGGTCGAGGCTGTTAACGGGTTATCGGATCCAAAACCCGACCCAATAGCTTAAAGGCGTTCCGTTACGGTGGATGCCACGTGTCGGTCACCATTGACGAAAGCACTTCTCTGACGCGCGATTTATCGTCATGGAAGTGGACACTTCCGTGATGATAATTTTGGTAATGTCATTGAACACTTCTACGACAGCACATGTATGACTATCTTGATTCTATCATAAATTTGTCATGGATGTACATGCATGACAAAAAATGTGACCTACTGTGACAAACACATATCATCACAGAAGTGTATTTTTTTGTAGTGCCAGGGGCTTCTTATGGTACCCCATAATATGGCAAGTCAAGTCCGAACACTTGCAACAGTGCGGCACCCCGAACTTGTAGCATTATATGCTTCAGCTCTGAATCATGTCTTCGGTTACGGTTGGGATAGCCCGGCTCCCTTGCTTTGGTGCCTTACATTCCGTTAATTCGGCTAAGGTACCGCAGGGAGAACTACTGCGACTGTGCCCTGGTTCTGCCGGACGAGCACCTTAGTAGAGAAAGGACAAAACTGTCCGACATGATGTGGCGAGAGACTGGTCGCTGTTCGAGAGGTCTTAAAATCCTTAAAGATTTTTCTGCTTTAGGTGTTAATTCGGCTTTGTTTGATATAGGCATGTATAGCGCCCCAATTCGGCCTTCTGGATTGTAGGGGCTTCGCCGAATTTTAATATCATAACTTCTATGGCTAAGTGAAGGTTATAAAGCTGTATAGTCTGATTGCCTGGTTCGCTGCGTTGGACACTTCCTTAAGGGACCAAACATTTGGATAAAGAGTGTCCGAGTTTTCCACGAACACCCCAGTACTAGTTACACGGGGGCGGAAGCCGACGACTGGCCTACTTTCAGAATTTGATAAATAGCCGCACAGAAGGTAATATTTTAAATTACAAAAGCGGTACATAGCATAAGTAACTTCATCTTTAAATTACAAACATGACAAAAGTGAATTCATTAAAAAATTATGTCTTTGCTACATTCATCGGCCACGAGGCAAGCACCCTTCATAACGCCATCATAATCCTTCTCGGGGACGCGATGCGGCTTGCCCTCTGGCAGCCCGTACTTCACCAGCTTCTCTTCATCCAGCTTGCCCCAATGCACCTTGGCGTGGGCAAGGGCCCGACGGGCACCCTCAATGCAAACAGATCGCTTGATGACTTCCAGTCACGGACAGGAATCCACCATCCGCTTGATCAGGCCAAAGTAGCTGGTGGGCAGAAGCTCGCCAGGCCATATCCGGACTATGAGATCTTTCATAGCCACTTCGGCCGCCTTGTGGAGTTCGACCAACTGCTTTAGTTGGTCACTCAGAGGCGTTGCATGCTCGGCTACAGCATACTGGGACCAGAACAACTTCTCCGTTGAGCTCCCCTCCAGGGCACGATAGAACTCCGCGGCATTTGATAAGCTGCGTGGCAGGTCTACGAATGCCCCTGGAGAGCTCCGGATTCGAGTAAGTAAAAGAAACACCTCCTCCACATGTTTGCTTTGCATAAGAAATTTCTTACCCGCCTCTATTTTATTGGCCTCCTAGATCTCTCGCTGAGCCCTCTCGGCTTCGGCCTTGGCGTCTTCTGTATTTGTAAGGGTCTTCGCAAGCTCGGCCTCCTTTGCTTTAAGCTCCCGCTCCGCAGACTCGAGCTTCTTGCCGAGCTCCTGGAGCTCTTCGTCCACCTCGCCCACTCGGGCCTCTTGAGTTCCAAGGCCGCTTTGTGTTCGGCCTCGGACAACTCCTTTTTGAAAGACGCCACTTCGGTGGCGGCCTCTGTTACCACATCACGACATTTCGTTGTTAGCATAATCAAATTTTATTTACTATTTATTATATGAGAAAGGGGAATCATTCACCTTTGTTCTCTTCGAGCTGCCTCCTCGCGAGGCCGAGCTCTCCCTGTGCCCGCTCTAAATCCTGCGTCAGGCCAGCGATTTCAGTCATGCGAGTAGGAGCGGCCAGCAGCACAACCTGTTTATTTACTTTCAACACTTATTGTTAGACTCCTGCGGATTATAATTGACCCTCCGTTTGGTTTTTCTTTCCGAACACCAAACAGAGTATCAGGGGCTACTACCTATCGGGTGGTGATTTTACACATTTTACTGCTTACCTCAAAGCCTGTTAGGAGGCTGGTGCAGGCTTCGGTTAGTCCGCTCTTGGCGGACGAAACCTTCTGAATCACCTCACTCATGAGAGTACAGTGCTCTTCATCCAGGGAAGCGCCTCGAAGCGCTTCCAACAGACAATCCAACGCCTGGGGCGCAACGGAAGTCCTTGATACAGACGGCCCTCCCTCCATAACGAGGGGCTGCCCTCCTATGTCTGGAACCACCGAAGGCTCCAGAACAGTATTCGGCTGAGAGCCCGGCTTGCCGTGGATCTCAACGACACGATCCGTGGGGACCTTGAACCCCGCGAGTCCGACGCCTGGGACGCCGCCTTGAGGCGCCTCCAGGTCCACCTCCGCCATCGTCGGGAGCCTTCTGGACAACACCTCTGTGTTGTCCGTAGGACGAGGAGACGTGGCCATCGGGAGTGAGTTCATTGCTGACTCACTCAAGGACCCGTCCGAAGACAACACTCACGGATGGGCCCTGGACGGACTGTATACAAGTTCGGCATTATAAACAAAATTATGAACTGAAAATTACGATTGAGTGCTGATACTTACGACCGCACAAGGGGCTTCTTCCTGGGCAGCCACTCTTCCTTGCAATCGGCGGCGGTGGCGGAGTAGTCCGGAAGGGATGCTTTTCCCTTCTTGGATGTCCTAGTCTCCCCATCGGGGCGGCCTTCCTCTTCTTCCCTCCCCCGACACGAGGAGGTGGTGTTTCTCCTTGTTCCTCCCCGCCTCCGTGGGAGGAATACGCCTCATCGTCATCAGATCACAAGGGTATGACGGCCTTACACCGAGGGCCTCTCCTGGCCCCCTGATTCATCGTCTCAGGCCCCCCATCCTTTCCGGATGGGGCGGCCTATTCTTCCTCTTCTTCCCCTTCAGGGGAGGAGTGCGCTTCGTCATCTTCGGAGGAGGCTTGCGCAACATTACTTCGGAGACCCTTTCGGGTCCCCAGGGCCTTCTTGTCGGCCTTCTTCTCCAGCCCCTTATAGGGCAACAGGACCAACATCTTCGTCAGAAGATCATTGGCTGGGCTTTCCGGCAACGGAGCCGGACTGTCGATCCACTCCGCTGTCTCCACATACTCCTAAAATAAATGTGCACAATCACTTAGGGATTCCCCATGAGTACATTGGAAAGAACCGGACCCGGTGGCGGCCTGAGAACTCACCTGGGTAGGTTGCCATGCGGCATGGAGCCCGCGGTCCTCGTTTATAGGAGGAGGTGCCTCGGTGGCCTTGAACAACGCCTTCCACGCGTTCTTGTGCTTCATGCGATAGAGCCTCTGGAGCGTTCAGTGTTCGGCTGGGACAAATTCTGACAGATTGAATGCCCGCCTTTGGCACGGCAGTATCAGGCGAATGAGCATGACTTGGATCACGTTGACGAGCTTGATGTTCATGTCCTTCATGCCCTTGATGCAGTTGATGAGTCCGGTCAGCTCTGCAGATTCGCCCCATAACAGGCCCTTCTATTCCGAGGAGGTGAGCCGCATAGGGGTTCTAGATCGTAACTCGGGGGCCGGCGCCTAGTTGGTGTCGCGTGGCTTGGTGATGTAGAACCACCCCGATTGCCACCCCTTCACGGTTTCCGAAAAGAAGCCTTCAGGCCAGGTGACATTAGGCATTTTGCCTACCATGGCTCCTCCGCACTCCGCTTGCTGGCCGCTCACAATCTTCGGCTTCACGCAGAAGGTTTGGAGCCACAGGCCAAAATGAGGCTTGTGAAGGAAATATGACCTAGAGGCAATAATAAAGTTATTATTTATTTCCTCATATCATGATAAATGTTTATTATTCATGCTAGAATTGTATTAACCGGAAACATAATACATGTGTGAATACATAGACAAACTTAATGTCACTAGTATGCCTCTACTTGACTAGCTCATTAATCAAAGATGGTTATGTTTCCTAACCATAGACATGTGTTGTCATTTGATTAAAGGGATCACATCATTAGGAGAATGATGTGATTGACTTGACCCATTCCGTTAGCCTAGCACTTGATCGTTTAGTATGTTGTTATTGCTTTCTTCATGACTTATACAAAGTTCCTACAACTATGAGATTATGCAACTCCCGTTTACCTGAGGAACACTTTGAGTGCTTCCGAACGTCACAACGTAACTGGGTGATTATAAAGGAGCTCTACAGGTGTCTCCAAAGGTAGATGTTGAGTTGGCGTATTTCGAGATTAGGTTTTGTCACTCCAATTGCGGGAGAGGTATCTCTGGGCCCTCTTAGTAATGCACATCACTATAAGCCTTGCAAGCAATGTCACCAATGAGTTGGTTGCGGAATGATGCATTACGTAATGAGTAAAGAGACTTGCCGGTAATGATATTGAACTAGGTATTGGATACTGACGATCGAATCTCGGACAAGTAACATACCGATGACAAAGGGAAGAACGTATGTTGTTATGAGGTTTGACCGATAAAGATCTTCGTAGAATATGTAGGAGCCACTATGAGCATCCATGTTCCTCTATTGGTTATTGACCGGAAACAGTGCTAGGTCATGTCTACATAGTTTTCAAACCCGTAGGGTCCGCACGCTTAACGTTACGATGACAGTTTTATTATGAGTTTATAACTTTTGATGTACCTAAGGTTGTTCGGAGTCCCGGATGTGATCACGGACATGACGAGGAGTCTCGAAATGGTCGAGACATAAAGATTGATATATTGGAAGCCTATATTTGGATATCGGAATCGTTCCGGGTGAGAACGGGATTTTATCGGAGTACCGGGGGGTTACCGGAACCTCCCCGGAGGTTAATGGGCCTACATGGGCCATAAGGGAGAAGAGGAGGGCCGGCCAGGGCAGGTCGCGCGCCCCCTCCCCCATAGTCCGAATAGAACAAGGAAGGGGGGGTGGCGCCCCCCTTTCCTCTTTCCCCCTTCCCCTTCCTTCTCCAACAAGGCAAGAGGCGGGAGTCCTAGTCCCGGTGGGAGTAGAACTCCTCCAGGCGCACCCCAAGGGGGCCGGCAGCACCTCCCCCTCCCTCCTTTATATACGGGGGCAGGGGGCACCTCTAGACACACAAGTTGATCTTCGTGATCGTTCCTTAGCAGTGTGTGGTGCCTCCCTCCACCATATTCCACCTCGGTCATATTGTTGCGGTTCTTAGGCGAAGCCATGCGTCGGTAGAACATCATCAGCATCACCACGCCGTCGTGCTGACGGAACTCATCCCCGACACCCTGCTGGATCGGAGTTTGGGGATCGTCATCAAGATGAACGTGTGCTGAACTCGGATGTTCCATATGTTCGGTGCTTGGATCGGTCGGATCGTGAAGACGTACGACTACATCAACCGCGTTGTCATAACGCTTCCGCTTTCGGTCTACGAGGGTACGTGGACACACTCTCCCCTCTCGTTGCTATGCATCACCATGATCTTGCGTGTGCGTAGGATTTTTTTTGAAATAACTACGTTCCCCAATAGTGGAATCTGAGCCAGGTTTTATGTGTAGATGTCATATGCACGAGTAGAACACAAGTGAGTTGTGGGCGATATAAGTCATACTGCTTACCAGCATGTCATACGCGTACGCTTACGCGAGACTGGTTTGACCGCTACGAGCACTCGTTGCTTAAAGGTGACCGGCGGGTGTCTGTCTCTCTCACTTTAGTTGAACCGAGTGTGGCTACGCCCGGTCCTTGCGAAGGTTAAAACAGCACCAACTTGACAAACTATCATTGTTGTTTTGATGCGTAGGTAAGAACGGTTCTTGCTCACCCCGTAGCAGCCACGTAAAGTTTGCAACAACAAAGTAGAGGACGTCTAACTTGTTTTTGCAGGGCATGTTGTGATGTGATATGGTTAAGACGTGATGCTATATTTTATTGTATGAGATGATCATGTTTTGTAACCGAAGTTATCGGCAACTGGCAGGAGCCATATGGTTGTTGCTTTATTGTATGAAATGCAAATGCCCTGTAATTGCTTTACTTTATCACTAAGCGGTAGCGATAGTCGTAGAAGCAATAGACGGCGTAAACAACAATGATGCTACGATGGAGATCAAGGTGTCACGCCGGTGACGATGGTGACGACGACACTGCTTCGGAGATGGAGATCACAAGCAAAAGATGATGATGGCCATATCATATCACTTATATTGATTGCATGTGATGTTTATCCTTTATGCATCTTATCTTGCTTTGATTGACGGTAGCATTTTAAGATGATCTCTCACTAAATTATCAAGAAGTGTTCTCCCTGAGGATGCACCATTGCGAAAGTTCTTCATGCTGAGACACCACGTGATGATCGGGTGTGATAGGCTCTACGTTCAAATACAACGGGCGCAAAACAGTTGCACATGCGGAATACTTAGGTTAAACTTGACGAGCCTAGCATATACAGATATGGCCTCGGAACACAGAGACCGAAAGGTCGAACGTGAATCATATAGTAGATATGACCAACATAGTGATGTTCACCATTGAAACTACTCCATCTCACGTGATGATCGGACATGGTTTAGTTGATTTGGATCACGTGATCACTTAGATGACCAGAGAGATGTCTGTCTAAGTGGGAATTCTTAAGTAATATGATTAATTGAACTTAAATTTATCATGAACTTAGTACCTGATAGTATTTTGCTTGTCAATGTTTGTTGTAGATAGATGGCTCGTGCTGTTATGCCATTGAATTTTAATGCGTTCCTTGAGAAAGCTAAGTTCAAAGATCATGGTAGCAATTACATGGACTGGGTCCGTAACCTGAGGATTATCCTCATTGCTGCACAGAAGAATTACGTCCTGGAAGCACCGCTGGATGTCAGGCCTGCTGCAGCTCCAACTGACGATGTTAAGAACGTCTGTCAGAGCAAAGCTGATGACTACTCGATAGTTCAGTGTGCCATGCTTTATGGCTTGGAACTGGGTCTTCAACGATGTTTTGAACGTCATGGAGCATATGAGATGTTCAATGTGTTGAAGTTAATATTTCAAGCAAATGCCCGGATTGAGAGATATAAAGTCTCCAATAAGTTATATAGTTGTAAGATGGAGGAGAACAGTTCTGTCAGTGAACACATACTCAAAATGTCTGGGTATAATAATCACTTGATTCAACTGGGAGTTAATCTTCCTGATGATAGTGTCATTGACAGAATTGTTCAATCACTGCCACCAAGCTACAAGAGCTTCGTGATGAACTATAATATGCAAGGGATGGACAAGACTATTCCCGAGCTCTTCGCAATGCTACAGGCTGCGGAGGTAGAAATCAAGAAGGAGCATCAAGTGTTGATGGTCAATAAGACCACCAGTTTTAAGAAAAAGGGCAAAGGGAACAAGAAGGGGAACTTCAAGAAGAACAGCAAGCAAGTTGCTGCTCAAGAGAAGAAACCCAAGTCTGGACCTAAGCCTGAGACTGAGTGCTTCTACTGCAAGCAGACTGGACACAGGAAGCGGAACTGCCCCAAGTATTTGGCGGATAAGAAGGATGGCAAAGTGAACAAAGGTATATGTGATATACATGTTATTGATGTGTACCTTACTAATGCTCGCAGTAGTACCTAGGTATTTGATACTGGTTCTGTTGCTAATATTTGCAACTCGAAACAAGGACTACTGATTAGGCAAAGATTGGCTAAGGACGAGGTGAAGATGCGCGTGGGAAATGGTTCCAAAGTCGATGTGATCGCGATCGGCACGCTACCTCTACATCTACCATCAGATTAGTTTTAGAACTGAATAATTGTTATTTAGTGCCAGCGTTGAGCATGAACATTATATCTGGATCTAGTTTGATGCGAGACGGTTATTCATTTAAATCAGAGAATAATGGTTGTTCTATTTATATGAGTAATATCTTTTATGGTCATGCACACTTATAGAGTGGTCTATTTTTATTAAATCTCGATAGTAGTGATACACATACTCATAATGTTGAAGCCAAAAGATGCAGAGTTGATAATGATAGTGCAACTTATTTGTGTCATTGCCGTTTAGGTCATATCGGTGTAAAGCGCATGAAGAAACTCCATACTGATGGACTTTTGGAATCACTTGATTATGAATCACTTGGTACTTGCGAACTATGCCTCATGGGCAAGATGACTAAAACGCCGTTCTCCGGAACTATGGAGCGAGCAACTGATTTGTTGGAAATCGTACATACTGATGTATGTGGTCCAATGAATATTGAGGCTCGTGGCGGGTATCATTATTTTCTCACCTTCACAGATGATTTGAGCAGATATGGGTATATCTACTTGATGAAACACAAGTCTGAAACATTTGAAAAGTTCAAAGAATTTCAGAGTGAAGTGGAAAATCATCGTAACAAGAAAATAAAATTTCTATGATCTGATCGTGGAGGAGAATATTTGAGTTACGAGTTTGGTTTACATTTGAAACAATGCGGAATAGTTTCGCAACTCACGCCACCTGGAACACCACACCGAAATGGTGTGTCCAAACGTCGTAATCGTACTTTACTAGATATGGTGCGATCTATGATGTCTCTTACTGATTTACCACTATCTTTTGGGGTTATGCTTTAGAGACGGACACATTCACGTTAAATAGGGCACCATCAAAATCTTTTGAAATGATGCCTTATGAACTATGGTTTGGCAAGAAACCAAAGTTGTCGTTTCTTAAAGTTTGGGGCTGCGATGCTTATGTGAAGAAACTTCAACCAGATAAGCTCGAACCCAAATCGGAGAAATGTATCTTCATAGGATACCCAAAAGAGACTATTGGGTACACCTTCTATCACAGATCCGAGGGCAAGATTTTCGTTGCTAAATTCAGATCATTTTTAGAGAAGGAGTTTCTCTCGAAAGAAGTGAGTGGGAGGAAAGTAGAACTTGATGAGGTAACTGTACCTGTTCCCTTATTGGAAAGTAGTTCATCACAAGAACCGGTTCCTGTGACAACTACACCAATTAGTGAGGAAGCTAATGATATTGATCATGAAACTTCAGATCAAGTTTCTACTGAACCTCGTAGGTCTACCAGAGTAAGATCCGCACCAGAGTGGTATGGTAATCCTATTCTGGAAGTCATGTTACTTGACCATGGCGAACCTACGAACTATGAGGAAGTGATGATGAGCCCAGATTCCGCAAAATGGCTTGAAGCCCTGAAATCTGAGATAGGATCCATGTATGAGAACAAAGTATGGACTTTGGTTGACTTGCCTGACGATCGGCAAGCCATTGAGAATAAATGGATCTTCAAGAAGAAGACTGATGTTGATGGTAATATAACTGTCTACAAAGCTCGACTTGTTGCAAAAGGTTTTCGACAAGTTCAAGGGGTTGACTACGATGAGACATTCTCACCCGTAGCGATGCTTAAGTCTGTCTGAATCATGTTAGCAATTGCCGCATTTTATGATTATGAAATTTGGCAAATGGATGTAAAAACTGCATTCCTGAATGGATTTCTGGAAGAAGAGTTGTATATGATGCAACCGGAAGGTTTTGTCGATCCAAAAAGTGCTAACAAAGTGTGCAAACTCCAGCGATCCATTTATGGACTGGTGCAAGCATCTCGGAGTAGGAATAAACGCTTTGATAGTGTGATCAAAGCATATGGGTTTATACAGACTTTTGGAGAAGCCTGTATTTAGAAGAAAGTGAGTGGGAGCTCTGAGCATTTCTGATATTATATGTAGATGACATATTATTAATTGGAAATGATATAGAATTTCTGGATAGCATAAAGGGATACTTGAATAAAAGTTTTTCAATGAAGGACCTCGGTGAAGCTGCTTACATATTGGGCATCAAGATCTATAGAGATAGATCAAGACGCTTAATTGGACTTTCACAAAGCACATACCTTGATAAAGTTTTGAAAAAGTTCAAAATGGATCAGGCAAATAAAGGGTTCTTGCCTGTATTGCAAGGTGTGAAGTTGAGTCAGACTCAATGCCCGACCATAGCAGAAGATAGAGAGAAAATGAAAGTTGTTCCCTATGCTTCAGCCATAGGCTCTATCATGTATGCAATATTGTGTACCAGACCTGATGTATGCTTAGCAATAATTTTAGCAGGTAGGTACCAAAGTAATCCAGGAGTGGATCACTAGACAGCGGTCAAGAACATCCTAAAATACCTGAAAAGGACTAAGGATATGTTTCTCGTTTATGGAGGTGACAAAGAGCTAGTCGTAAATGGTTACGTCAATGCAAGCTTTGACACTGATACAGACGATTCTAAATCGCAAACCGGATACATGTTTTTATTAAACGGTGGAGCTATAAGTTGGTGTAGTTCTAAACAAAGCGTGGTGGCGGGATCTACATGCGAAGCGGAGTACATAGCTGCTTCGGAAGCAGCAAATGAAGGAGTCTGGATGGAGGAGTTCATTTCCGATCTAGGTGTCATATCTAGTGCATCAGGACTGATGAAGATCTTCTTTGACAATACTGGTGCCATTGCCTTGGCAAAGGAATCCAGATTTCACAAGAGGACCAAGCACATCAAGAGATGCTTCAATTCCATCTGGGACCAAGTCCAGGTGGGAGACATAGAGATTTTCAAGATACATACGGATCTGAATGTTGCAGACCCATTGACTAAGCCTCTTCCACGAGCAAAACATGATCAGCACCAAGACTCCATGGGTGTTAGAATCATTACTGTGTAATCTAGATTATAGACTCTAGTGCAAGTGGGAGACTAAAGGAAATATGCCCTAGAGGCAATAATAAAGTTATTATTTATTTTCTCATATCATGATAAATGTTTATTATTCATGCTAGAATTGTATTAACCGAAAACATAATACATGTGTGAATACATAGACAAACTTAATGTCACTAGTATGCCTCTACTTGACTAGCTCATTAATCAAAGATGGTTATGTTTCCTAACCATAGACATGTGTGGTCATTTGATTAAAGAGATCACATGAATAGGAGAATGGTGTGATTGACTTGACCCATTCCGTTAGCCTAGCACTTGATTGTTTAGTATGTTGCTATTGCTTTCTTCATGATTTATACAAAGTTCCTACAACTATGAGATTATGCAACTCCCGTTTACCGGAGGAACAGTTTGTGTTCTACCAAATGTCACAACATAACTGGGTGATTATAAAGGAGCTCTACAGGTGTCTCCAAAGGTAGATGTTGAGTTGGCGTATTTCGAGATTAGGTTTTGTCACTCCAATTGTGGGAGAGGTATCTCTAGGCCCTCTCGGTAATGCACATCACTATAAGCCTTGCAAGCAATGTGACCAATGAGTTGGTTGCGGAATGATGCATTATGTAACGAGTAAAGAGACTTGCCGGTAACGAGATTGAACTAGGTATTGGATACCGACGATCGAATCTCGGACAAGTAACATACCGATGACAAAGGGAACAACGTATGTTGTTATGTGGTTTGAACGATAAAGAACTTCGTAGAATATGTAGGAGACAATATGAGCATCCAGGTTCCGCTATTGGTTATTGACTAGAAACAGTTCTAGGTCATGTCTACATAGTTATCGAACCCGTAGGGTCTGCACGCTTAACGTTACGATGACAGTTTTATTATGAGTTTAGAAGTTTTGATGTACCTAAGGTTGTTCAGAGTCCCGGATGTGATCACGGAAATGACGAGGAGTCTCGAAATGGTCGAGACATAAAGATTGATATATTGGAAGCCTATATTTGGATATCGGAATCGTTCCGGGTGAAATTGGGATTTTACCGGAGTACCGGGGGGTTACCGGAACCTCCCCGGGGGGTTAATGGGCCTACATGGGCCATAAGGGAGAAGAGGAGGGCCGGCCAGGGCAGGCTGCGTGCCCCCTCGCCCCTAGTCTGAATAGGACAAGGAAGGAGGGGTGGCGCCCCCCTTTCCTGTTTCCCCCTTCCCCCTTCCTTCTCCAACAAGGCAAGAGGGGGGAGTCCTACTCCCGGTGGGAGTAGGACTCCTCCAGGCGCACCCCAAGGGGGCCGGCCGCACCTCCCCCTCCCTCCTTTATATACGGGGGCAGGGGGGCACCTCTAGACACACAAGTTGATCTTCGTGATCGTTCCTTAGCCATGTGCGGTGCCCCCCTCCACCATATTCCACCTCGGTCATATCGTTGCGGTGCTTAGGCAAAGCCCTGCGTCGGTAGAACATCATCATCGTCACCACACCGTTGTGCTGACGGAACTCATCCCCGACACCCTGCTGGATCGGAGTCCGGGGATCGTCATCGAGCTGAACGTGTGCTGAACTCGGAGGTGTCGTACGTTCGGTGCTTGGATCGGTCGGATCGTGAGGACGTACGACTACATCAACCGCGTTGTCATAACGCTTCCTCTTTCGGTCTACGAGGGTACATGGACACACTCTCCCCTCTCGTTGCTATGCATCACCATGATCTTGCGTGTGCGTAGGAATTTTTTTGAAATAACTACGTTCCCCAACAGCTTGATGCGGAGGAAAGCCTCGCACACGACGATGAACGCCGAGATGTTGAGGACGAAGTTCGGAGCTAGATCATGGAAGTCTAGCCCGTAGTAGAACATAAGCCCGCGGACGAAGGGGTGGAGTGGAAACCCTAGTCCACGGACAAAGTGGGCAAGGAACACGACCCTCTCGTGGGGTCCTGGAGTTGGAATGACCTGCCCCTCGTCTGGTAGCCAGTGCGCTATGTCTACGGCCAAGTATCCGGCCGCCCGGAGATTCGCGATCTTCTTCTCCGTCGCGGTGGAAGCCACCCACATGCCTCCTGCTTCGGACATGACTAATTGTGCGGAGAAGACCTGGACTAGGGCACTGGAGCTCGAGGGGGCAAGAGTATGCGAGGGGAGGAAGAAGGCATGGGTAAAAATGAGGAACTCTTATCCCTTTATAGAGGCGGCGAAAGCGGTGCGCCTCCCCACGAGCCTGTTGAGAATCGCTTACTTCCCAAGCGCCACGATTGATGGCACTAGGGGATTACCCATACCCGTATTGATAAGAATCCCGCAATAAGGGAACATGATCTCTTCTTTTATAGGACGTGTCAAGGAAACTGCCTCGCAATACGCGCTATGGCTGGTTGTGAAAAAATGGTTCGAGTAATGACCTGGCCCTAATGGCATGTCACGTCATCTAAAAGGTATGATCTGGAGTATCATTCTCTCTACGGTGGTATGTGAAGATCATTTTGCAGATCCGGACACGGTCTACGTGTTCGATGATAACCTTGGAGTATTCGGAAGGAGGAACCCGCCTTGCAATGCCGAAGACAAGACTGCACGCCGGACTCATCGTCGTTGAAGCCTGGTTCAGGGGCTACTAAGGGAGTCCTGGATAAGGGGGTATCCGGACAGCCGAACTATATACATCGTCCGGACTGTAAAAGCGTCAAGATACAAGTCTCAAGACTTCGACTCATGTCCGAATGGGACTCTCCTTTGCGTGGAAGACAAGCTTGGCGATCCGGATATTATGTTTCCTTCCTTGTAAACCGACTCCATGTAAACCCTAGCTCTCCGGTGTCTATATAAACCGGAGAGCATGGTCCTTAGAAGGCCGATCACAATTACAATCATACCATCATAGGCTAGCTCTTAGGGTTTAGCCTCTATGATCTCGTGGTAGATCTACTCTTGTATTCCCCATATCTTCAATATTAATCAAGCAGGAAGTAGGGTTTTACCTCCATCGAGAGGGCCCGAACCTGGGTAAACATTGTGTCCCTCTCTTCCTGTTACCATCAGCCTAAGACGCACAGATCGAGACCCCCTACCCGAGATCTGCCGGTTTGACACCGACATGGAGCACCACCAGCAGGACCAGCCCCTCCGCCATGCTCCTCCATGCCGTGCTCCTTCCCCGAGCCCCGCGCCTCTCCTCCACCCAAGCAGTAGAAGCGCAGCCGCCTTCATCCACGACCACATCAGCTCCTCCCGAGCAGGAACGCTCGTGCCCGGGGCCCCAGCCGACCCAAGCTCCTCCTCCAACGAGGACCCCGAGGACGCCAGCCGCCCTCCTCTTCCACCTCGCGTCGCCGCCGATGAGCTTCATCCGAGATGAGCACCACAACCCCTTCTTCTTCTCCTTCCTGGTGCTCCCCCGTTCCTCTCGATCTCTCTCATCCCTCTCTTTTATCTTCACTAGGAGCTCGCCACCGACCGAATTCATCCGTTTTCGCTGTTCCCGGTGCTACCGGAGCCCCAAGGCCCTTGTACCAAGTCCCTCGCGGCGCCATCTTCAAGCCATTGGGTGCCTGGTTCCCTGCCTGGCCCGCTCATTCTCTGCACGAGGGGGACGCAACGCCAGCGCCTCGTCTACCTCCCCTGCACCCCGCCTCGCGCCGGGAGCTCGTCCCCAAGTCCCCGTCTCTTCTCCAGTGCCGCCTCGCCAAGTCGTCCCCAAGTCATCCAGCACCGCCTCGCCAAGTCGTCGTCGTCCCTTCTCCAGTGCCCCGTCCCCGTCGGATTTGCTCAAGCTCGCCACCCCTGCTCCTCAAGTCTCTCCCGCCAGAGCCCTGCCAAGTCCCGCACCTGCTGGCTTCCTCTGCTTCGAGCGACAGGACAAGCACCACCCCGTCGTTGACCCGATCTGGCACCATCATGGACAAGCGCCAAGGCCCAGCTCGCCCTCCATCTCCCCACGCCAAAGCAGCCACTCCGGCCAGGCCTCAGCCCATGGGTGAGCAGCCCCTCTAGCCCCTCTGCTCTGTTTCAGCCCAGATCTAGATTCGGCCTGATGTGTTGTTTTTTTTCCATGGACGAATTTGCCAGTTATCCAGTGTTTTACTGTTTTGCAGAAAACCCCATAGTGTTCATGCATATAATAACTAATTAACCATGCATCATATGTAAAAAAATTATATATGTAAAATGCTTAGTTTTTCATCTAGTTTCATAATTTTCTACTTTCATCTATGTTTGAAATGTTTAAAATGTTGTTTGTTTAAATTTGCTCAAATAACATGCTAAAATGATTTATTTCATAACTAAATAACCGTAGCTCCAAATTAAATAAACTTTATATGTAAATGGGGTAGAAAATGCATAGATTAGCAAGTTGCACTTTATTTTCCTGTTTAACAACAACAAAATATGGTCTTAGGCAGAACAGTACCAAATCTAAAATATGTACATGAGGATTTTCCGGAATTGTTGTTTGTTATTTCCGGACTCATTTAAACTTTCCTAAATAGTTAGTTTACTTATGCTTCACCTCTTGCCATGTTTAACAATATTTAATTTTGTTGGGTACCTAAACGGTAGAGAACTAAATAATTGATGTTGTGTTTTTCGTCAATATGCAATTCGTTGCATATTGAGCTCCACTTAACTTGTAGTATTGTTTGTTGCACTTTGCCATGCTTTCAAACCTGACATGCATCATACTTGTTTGTGGATCATGCCATGTTTATGCTTGTGTGTTTACTATGTTGTTTGCTTCTTTCCGGTTTGCTTCTCCCATTAGCTTCGGTTTCGTTCCGGATTTGTGAGGATTCGGTCGACTACATCCATTTGTCTTCTTCATGGACTCGTTCTTCTTCCTTGTGGGATCTCAGGCAAGATGACCATTACCCTCGATATCACTTCTATCTTTGCTTGCTAGTTGTTTGTTCTATCGCTATGTTGCGCTACCTACTACTTGTTTATCATGCGTCCCATATTGCCATGTCAAGCCTCTAACCCACCTTCCTAGCAAACCGTTGTTTGGCTAAGTTACCGCTTTTGCTTAGACCCTCTTATAGCGTTGTTAGTTGCAGGTGAAGTTGAAGATTGCTCCATGTTGGAACATGATTATGTTGGGATATCACAATATCTCTTATTTTAATTAATGCATCTATATACTTGGTAAAGGGTGCAAGGCTTGGCCTTTTTCCTGGTGTTTTGTTCCACTCTTGCCGCCCTAGTTTCCGTCATACCGGTGTTATGTTCCTTGATTTTGTGTTCCTTACGTGGTCGGGTTTATGGTAACCCCTTGATAGTTCGCTTTGAATAAAACTCCTCCAGCAAGGCCCAACATTGGTTTTCCATTTGCCTAAGAACCTATAACCCTCCCTTGGGGTCTGCAGCGCCGAGGGTCATCTTTATTTTAACCCCCCGAGCCAGTGCTTATCTAAGTGTTGGTCCGAACCGAGCAGCCTGCGGGCCCACCTCGGGGAAACTCGAGGGCTGGTTTTACTCGTAGCTTGTCTCATCTGTTGTGCCTTAAGAATGAGATATGTGCAGCTCCTATTAGGATTTCCTGGCATATTCGGGCGGTCTTGCTGGTCTTGGTTTACCACTATCAAAATGTCTTGTAACTGGGATTCCAAGACTAATCGGGTGTTCCCGGGACAAGGAATATCCTTCGCTGATCATGAGAGCTTGTGATGGGCTAAGTTGGGACACCCCTGCAGGGTTTAAACTTTCGAGGGCCGTGCCCGCGGTTATGTGGAAGATGGGAATTTGTTAATATCTGGCTGTAGAGAACTTGACAGTTGACTTAATTAAAATGCGCCAACCGCGTGTGTAGCCGTGATGGTCTCTTTTCAGCGGAGTCCGGGAAGTGAACATGGTTTGGGTTATGTTTGAACGTAAGTAGTCTTTAGGATCACTTCTTGATCATTTTTAGCTTCACGACCGTTGCGTAGCTTCTCACCTTAGTCTTATTTGCATATGTTAGCCACCATATTTGATTAGCGCTTGTTGCAACTCCACCTCATTACCACATCCTACCCATAAGCTTAAATAGTCTTGATCTCGTGGGTTTTCTGATTGCTGAGTCCTCGTGACTCACAGATACTACCAAAACAATTGCAGGTGCCGATGATACCAGTGCAGGTGATGCTACCGAACTTAAGTGGGAGTTCGACTAGGACCTTGGTCGTTACTGTGTTTCGTTTCCTGATGATCAGTAGTGGATCCCAGTTGGGATGATCGGGGATCTAGCATTTGGGGTTATCTTCTTTTCATTTGGATTTGTCCGTAGTAGGACTATGTGTGTACTCTGAATGATGTATGGATTATTTGTTCTTTGTGTGAAGTGGCGATTGTAAGCCAACTCTATTTATCCCTTTCTTGTTCATTACATGGGATTGTGCAAAGATGGCCCTTCTTGCGACAAAACCACAATGCGGTTATGCCTCTAAGTCATGCCTCGACACGTGGGAGATATAGCCACATCGTGGGCGTTACAACTTGGTATCAGAGCCATCCCCGACTTAGGAGCCCCCTGCTTGATCGAATCACTGACGTTGTTGAGTCTAGAAAAAAATGTTTTGAGTCTTAGGATTATATATATTGGAGAGTAGGCTTCTTTTTACTCCTCAGTCCCTTCGTTGGTCTGGTGAGGCCTCCTGACGTAGATGTTTTGTCTTACCTCTCCTCAAATTTCACTAAAAAAATTAGGATCATGCGGGTATCTTGGGATCGTTCCGATATTCTTGTGACGAGACCATTGTTCTTGGTGCCTCCTAACATTTAGGGGTTGTGGCAGTGTCCCGGGGAGTTGAGCTCCGAGGTGTTGTCGTCACAATTTTATCGTTGCAGTTCTGGAATACCTGAATTTTGCCGACATCGAAAATCTCTTTTATGCAGCTAGTGCTAGGATAACCTCGACGCCACCTAGTACTGGGGGCGGGAGTTCGGGAGTATTGCCATAGCTCGTATAACGAATGCTTTTTGAAGGTTAAGGTACATGATTTCTGAAGTTTTCTTGGTTATGTGTTGACGGATGGATACATCTGGATGTAGGGATTGTTAGTTTGGGTGAGATATATTGCTTCCCCTGTATCCCCAACACCAGATTGCATAACCAGAAAGTTTCGGGAGTTTTATAGGTGGTAATTCAAGTAGCTCCTAGAATATCTTTCCGACAGATGCATGATATGAGATTGGGGTTCGACGTCTAGTGGTTCACCTATCCATGGTCATTTTTACAGTGGTCTCATTGTGTCTTACGAGTCCTTGGCTATGCTGACTCGGGGACGCTTCCTATGTCATGTGCACTGCATTGTACATGATGGTGCTGTACGATCGAGCCCGTCTGGGCCCCACCACAAAAACTTCGGACGAAATCTCTATCATATGTTTGTTTCCAGCTTGTTCTGCGAGCCAAATCCTTTGTTTTGTTTTATGTGTGGTATTCGAGTTGCTTAAAAGTAAAATGTTGAATCCATACCTTTCCTAAATGGTGTTCTCATATTGCTATGTGAATACTAATTCTTCTTGATCATCGAGGTTGTCATGTTAATTCTTTTCCAACCGCCGTGCTTTTCTTCAAGTGGATCCGATCATTTCAACATTTGCGAGATCAATTCTAAGTTTTCTCAACGGTGTTTGTTTCATCCGTCCCATGTTGTCTTTGTTTTCCTACCCTCCCACCCTTTTCTTCAAGGACTCATATATTTTAATCAAGTATCCATTTATTCATGTGAAGTCTCTTCACTCTTTTTAGTCAATGTTCTGATCCAGTGATCCCTCGCGAAAATGCTCACAAGCTTCAAGTTCATCATTCTTCATTCTCGTATTCTTTTTCGATTGATTTAACTCAAGCTTTTGGTGTTGATCATATCCCTTTCCTCGTTTCAAATGCTATCCCATGCTGGTGTATCTCATAATCGTTTACCTCTTTTTATTCGTATCCAGAGTGCTAAAGATATCTCAGAAGAATCATGTTTCCATTCTTAATCCGTTTGAGTTACTTCAACATTTTTCTCTCATTCTAGCTATTTAATTCTACCGGTGCAATCTCTATTTCAAGCAATCCTTCAACAATGTTTCTTTCGAGTGGGACCTAACCCACAGGTCTTTTCCTAGGATCTTACCAGACTCTTCTAATTTATCCGGAGCGATACACAAAGTCTTTCAAACTTTTATGTAAGAATGAATTTTCATCAGTCATATTCCTTCTCCAAGATCGCTTTCAAAATATTTTCATCGTTGGTTCATCATTTCTATTCTTGTTTGTTCCGAAGTGCCTAAACAATTTTCGGTGGTTCTGGTCATCCTTCTCACCATGTGAAGACCGAAGAAGGATTTCTCCTAAATCTTAGTCCGCTCTCTTGAAGATTCATAGTTCTAGCTTATGTCATCCTCTCATAATTATTTTCGATTGTGAGAATTCTTTTCATCCATCCGACGCATTTCAAGGGTTGCTTTCCTTTCTCGATCATCCGAAGGCCATTATTTCAGAAGATCTCTTGATTCTGAATTGATGTCTCTTCATTCATTCTCCAATGCTTCCGGTGCACCGTTCAGATATCCTATAATCAATTCATGATCTCTTCATTCTCTTGTATAAAAAATCTCTCAAGTATCTTCGTTCGTTTTCTAATTCATCCCGGTGTTTCTTTATCTTTTCTTCGTTCATTTTCGATTCTTACGATGGTTCATTCGAGATTCCTCTTCCTTTATTACCGTATCATTTCATTCGTTCTTTTAAATCCTCCCGGTGATTCGTCGAAGACTTCTTCAAGTTGGCGCCATATCTCTCTTCAATCCCTCAAGAAGAGTAAGTAGTATGCAAAATCCGTTGCTTGTCATCAATTTAAATTGGTGAAGGATACGCATAACGTAATTCTTATTATTGTTTCATCCAAGTGATCTAGTTTCTTCTTTCCAGAGTTGTTCATCATATCGCATTCTCGGTTCGATATGCTTCATCTTTTGTTTCCGGAGTTCCAAACTCTCAATTAACTCATCGCGAAGGTCCATCTAAATCTTCGCAAGGCTTCACCTTGTTGTTTTAACTTTACTTTCGTTTGATCATTCTTTTACTACCGCAGTTCTTCATGGAGGCTCTACATGGTGGTTCGCTAAAGATTTAACTCATTGTTGAAGTGTTCTTCAAGATTGTTCTTGGAAAAGCTCAAGTATTCTTCATCTTACATTACAAAGTGCAATTCTTTCTACCTTATCTTTGGAAATGGCGTTATATCATTCTTGACAAGTTTCATTCATGTTTCGCTATTCACATGTTGTCAAGAATGAGGTATTTTAAATCCATTAATCTCTTCGTTTGAGTTATGTTGTGTCATATTTCACCTAAATCCGTCCCTAAGGAATGTTGCAATTGTGGTGATTATCAATGGTCCAGGTTATATATCTATCATCTTGGTGGAAGAAGTTTTTGCATCCCGTTGGTGTTAAAAATTATATTATTTCTTTCCGTAGTGGCAGAATTTTGCCTCAATTTTCAATAGTTTTCCATAAGCCCACTACAATCTTATTCGTTTCGTTGTTGATTTTCCAACAACTCTGTTCAATCCTTCTTTTCAAGTATGCTTTCCAAGTTCTTTTGTGGCAGAAGTTGGCATTTTCTTCTCCATTCTATTATTCCAATGATTTATCTTCTATTCTTTCTTCCGGAGGCATTGTGATGTTGCTCTTTTCCCTCATCATCTCGAATTGTAAGGATCATGTTCTTTTCATGCTTATCCATTTAACCGGAGTGTCGTGTCCTCTTTTCAAGTTCTTTTCATCTTATCTAGTCTTGCATCTCTTTTATACCGGAGTCTTATCCGAATTTGATCTTCCTTGTTCCTTGTTTATCTCGTTTCAACCAGAGTGGTTCCAATTCCTTCAAGTCCATTGTACTCGTCATTCATAGCTTTGCAACCTCCAAGGTCACATGGTGTCCTTGTTTCTATTTTCTACCGCAGTGCTCTCAATTGTGTTCAACTCTGTTGTGTTCTTTCTTTCAACTTTTAAACCTCTCAAGGTGCTTTGGTTTCACTCATTGGTTGAAGAAGCAACTTAGTTTTACCTCTTCTCTTCCTCTTCCGTTTCTCTTTGGTGCAATCCTAGATCTCGGGACGAGATCCTCTTGTAGTGGTGGAGTGTTGTAGCACCCCGGATGTAACTTTTCCATAATTGTAACTCCAACTCTTGCCATTTCTGGCTATGTGTTGTGATACCTCCTTCATGGTTGGGTTTTTGTCTTTCATTTTGCATTTTGTTCATGTCATGCATCTCATCTCATAGCATCATGCGCATTGCATCTGCATGTTTTCATAAAGCTTGCATCCACTTGCAGTTGCCGCTCCTTGCTTCTCTCCGTTGCGTTCCTTGGACCTTCCGAGACCAACCGTGTTTTCGGTTCCCTCTGGTGAAACCACATAACCTCTCTCAGACCCCCTCGCGTGCGCGTCCGAAACCTGTCCCGAACCCGACCCGAGCAGTTGTCACCGTTGGATACGGATCATCCCCAAACATCTACAAAACATCTATGTTTTCTTATTTGGACTCCCTACCTATTTATTCTCGACCGCCCAATTATGATCGGACGGACCCAGTTAAGCCCTAACCTGATCCGACCTGCTATATAAGTAGCCTAACCCTAGATTTTAGTCACGCTGTCCCATCCATCTCATCGCCGCTGCCACTCCACCAAATCCCCCTCAGGATCCCCCTTCTCCTCGTTTTCCTCCACCTACCAACCAGCCTCCACCTTCCCCTCGATCCATTCCAGGCCCGAGCCCGCAACCTCCCTTGATTCCCGCGCGCCGCTGCAAGCAACAGCAATCGGAGCTCCCTCCACTGTGGAGCACCACCAATAGGACCAGCCCCTTCGCCATGCTTCTCCACGCTGTGCTCCTTCCCCGAGCCCCACGCCTCTCCTCCACCCAAGTAGAAGCAGCGCAGCCGCCTTCGTCCACGACCACATCAGCTCCTCCCGAGCGGGAACGCTCGTGCCCGGGACCCTAGCCAACCCAAGCTCCTCCTCCAACGAGGACCCCGAGGACGCCAACCGCCCTTCTCTTCCACCTCGCCTTGCTGCCGATGAGCTTCATCCGAGATGAGCACCGCCGCCCCCTTCTTCTTCTCCTTCCCGATGCTCCCCCGTTCCTCTCAGTCTCTCTCATCCCTCTCTTTTATCTTCACCAGGAGCTCACCACCGACCGGATTCGTCCGTTTTCAGCGTTCCCGGCGCTACCGGAGCCCCAAGGCCCTTGTACCAAGTTTGCCGCTGCGCCATGTTCAAGCCATCGGGCACCTGGTTCCCTGCCTGGCCCGCTCGTTGTATGCACGGGGGGGATGCAACGCCAGCGCCTTGTCTACCTACCCTTCATCCCGCCCCGTCGGTGGGAGCTCGTCCCCAAGTCCCGCCAGCGCCGCCTCGCCAAGCCGTCGCCGTCCCTTTTCCGGTGCCTCATCCCCGTTGGATTTGCTCGAGCTCGCGACCCCTGTGCCTCAAGTGTCTCCTGCCGAAGCCCCACCATGTATCGCACCTGCTGGCTTCCTCTGCTTCGAGCGATAGGACGAGCACTGCCCCGTCGTTGACCCGATCTGGCGCTAGCATGGAGAAGCGCCAAGGCCCAGCTCGCCCTCCATCTCCCCACGCCAAAGCAGCCACTCCGGCTGGGACTCATCCCATGGATGAGCAGCCCCTCCAGCCCCTCTGCTCTGTTTCAGCCCAGATCTAGATTCGTCCTGATGTGTTGTTTTTTCCGTGCACGAATTTGCTAGTTATCCAGTGTTTTACTGTTTTGCAGAAAAACCCCTAGTGTTCATGCATATAATAACTAATTAACCATGCATCATAAGTAAAAACTTTATATATGTAAAATGCCTAGTTTTTCATCTAGTTTCATATTCTGCTACTTTCATCTATGTTTGAAATGTTTAAAATGTTGTTTGTTTAAATTTGCTCAAATGACATGCTAAAATGATTTATTTCATAACTAAATAACCGTAGCTCCAAATTAAATAAACTTTATATGTAAATGGGGTAGAAAAGTGCATAGATAGCACGTTGCACTTTATTTTCCTGTTTAACAATAATAAAATATGGTTTTAGGCAGAACAGTACCAAATCTAAAATATGCACATGAGGATTTTCCGGAATTGTTATTTGTTATTTCTGACCTCATTTAAACTTTCCTAAATAGTTAGTTTACTTATGCTTCACCTCTTGCCATGTTTAACAATATTTAATTGATGTGGTGTTTCGTCAATATGCAACTCGTTGCATATTGACGTCCACTTAACTTGTTGTATTGTTTGTTGCACTTTGCCATGCTTTTAAACCGGACATGCATCATACTTGTTTGTGCATCATGCCATGTTTATGCTTGTGTGTTCACCATGTTGTTTTCTTCTTTCCGGTTTGCTTCTCTCGTTAGCTTCGGTTTCGTTCCGGATTCGTGAGGACTCATTCGACTACGTCTATTTGTCTTCTTCATGGACCCATTCTTATTCCTTGCGAGATCTCAGGCAGAATGACCATTACCCTCGATATCACTTCTATCATTTCTTGCTAGTTGTTCATTCTATCTCTTTGTCGCGCTACATACCACTTGATTATCATGCCTCCCATATTGCCATGTCAAGCCTCTAACCTCCTTCCTAGCAAACCGTTGTTTGAGTAAGTTACTGCTTTTGCTTAGCCCCTCTTATAGTGTTGCTAGTTGTAGGTGAAGTTCAAGATTGCTCCATGTTGGAACATGATTATGTTGGGATATCACAATATCTCTTATTTTAATTAATGCATCTATATACTTGGTAAAGGGTGGAATGCTCGGCCTTTTGCCTGGTGTTTTGTTCCACTGTTGCCGCCCTAGTTTCCATCATACCAGTGTTATAATCCTTGATTTTGTGTTCCTTACGTGGTCGGGTTTATGGGAACCCCTTGACAGTCCGCTTTGAATAAAACTCCTCTAGCAAGGCCCAACATTGGTTTTCCATTTGCCTAACAACCTATAACCCTCCGTTGGGGTCTACAGCCCCGAGGGTCATCTATATTTTAACCCCCCCCCAGGCCAGTGCTTCTCTAAGTGTTGGTCCAAACCGAGGAGCCTGCGGGGCCACCTCGAGGAAACTCGAGGTCTGGTTTTACTCGTAGCTTGTCTCATCTGTTATGCCCTAAGAACGAGATATGTGCAGCTCCTATCAAGATTTATTGGCACATTCGGGCGGTCTTGCTGGTCTTGTTTTACCATTGGAGAAATGTCTTGTAACTGGGATTCTGAGACTGATCGGGTCTTCCCGGGAGAAGGAATATCCTTCGCTGATCATGAGAGGTTGTGATGGGCTAAGTTGGAACACCACTGCAGGGTTTAGACTTTTGAGAGCCATGCCCGCGGTTATGTGGTAGATGGGAATTTGTTAATATCCGATTGTAGAGAACTTGACACTTGACTTAATTAAAATGCGCCAACCGCGTGTCTAGCCGTGACAGTCTCTTTTTGGCGGAGTCCGGGAAGTGAACACGGTTTGGGTTATGTTTGAACATAAGTAGTCTTCAGGATCAGTTCTTGATCACTTTTAGCTTCACGACCGTTGCGTAGCTTCTCACCTTACTCTTATTTGCGTATGTTAGCCACCATATTTGCTTAGAGCTTGCTGCAACTCCACCTCATTACCACATCCTACCCATAAGCTTAAATAGTCTTGATCTCGCGGGTTTTGAGATTGCTGAGTCCTCGTGACTCATAGATACTACCAAAACAGTTGCAGGTGCCGATGCTACTAGTGCAGGTGACGCTACCAAACTTAAGTGGGAGTTTGATGAGGACCTTGGTCGTTACTATGTTTCATTTCCTGATGATCAATAGTGGAGCCTAGTTGGGACACTTGGGGATCTAGCATTTGGGGTTATCTTATTTTCATTTGGATTTGTCCGTAGTCGTACTATGCGTGTACTCTGAATGATGTATGAATTATTTGTTCTTGATGTGAAGTGGCATTTTTAAGCCAACTCTATTTATCCCTTTCTTGTTCATTACATGGGATTGTGTGAAAATGACCCTTCTTGCGACAAAACCATAATGCGGTTATGCCTCTAAGTCATGCCTCGACACATGGGAGATATAGTCGCATCGTGGGCGTTACAACGACGGCACCGATGAAGCGAGAGGACACAATGAAAGGATCCTGGTCTAGCACCATGGATGAGAGACGTCCATCTCTTGCACTGGACGACGGGGTAGGGGTAGCGGCTCTGGTAAGGTGGAGGATGGGGTGGCGGGCAGAGGAGGCTAGCCGTAGTGGGGAGGTTGTCTTGGCGCTGATGGTGTATGAATGGGGAAATGGAGGGGAGGGGGGAATTTCAAACTTTCGGATGCACTTCTCTGAAATGTGGGAAAGTTACGAACTTATCACCCGTTTAAAATGTTGGACATCATGTCGGCTGGGGATAGGAAGGTAATCTCGCATCTCCCAAATATTTGCTGGTAACTATTTCGGGCGAGGAGAGGGTGTTTTGCCGCCCATGGTTGGCGCCCACGGTGTATGAACGGGGCTGACAGGTAGGGCGGTTATGTCACGTCTGAGCGAAGTTACACATTTGCCCCTATTTAAAATATTAGCCTACATCGAATTCGGATGAGGAGAGTTTGTTTTGCTGCCCACCATGTATGAATGGGGAAATGGAGGGAGAGACACATGTCTTTCGGACGAGCTTGAATCAAATGTGTTTTGCCACCCACGTTTGGCGCCCACCGTGTCTGAATGGGCTCAGAGGCCGTCGTGTCATGTCTGATTGAAGTTACTAGTCTACCCCTATCGACAGCAGTTTAAATCCGGTCGATAAGGATGTCAAGTGTCAGGGGTAGACAATAATTTCCATCTTGCAAACACTTGCTTCGGGCAGGCCACAAATTATAGTGGGTGTTTAGCCGCTTCGTTCAAAACTTGGCAGAATTAGGATTCATGTTTCCCCTGGGCCTGGGCAAACCAAATTCAAATCCAATTTGTATTCAGTTATGAATATCAACAGATAGTTCTATGTTTTGTTATTTATTTCTTCAAAACCACAACAAAGATTTATTCCACCTTAATATATGATTATGATTTAGAAATGCCATGATCTTCGAATTCAGTAGGTTGGATACACTTTGAGTCAAACAGTTATTTCATCCAATACTATATGCTCACACGAAAAACAGTTCACCTTATGTCAATCATACAAGTACTGAGGATTACCTCGCCTAAAAAATTCGGATCATTAGAACACATGGACAACATAATCCATTCAGAGACATGATACAACATGCAAGTACAATAATTTAATGGCAATTTCAACTGGTATCTAAAGAATAACCGGGATTACCATGGGCTTCAGATAGCAGAAAACAGTAGGGCCTCCTCCGTCTTCAAATGCAATATTCTTACTTCCTCCAATTCTTGGGTTTCTTACATAATGCGTGCTGCTAATTGCATAATTTCCAGCCTCAAGATAAAGATTACCTCATTCATGGCAGCCACACCATCTCTTTCTTCCTCTAGTAGAGCCTCAAGAACTATAATATCTGTGCTCAGACTGCTCTCCGGCGGTGTTGCCTTTGAACTTCTACCATATGGTAACATGGATGGTACACTTCTTCCACAAATAGATTCTTGGGTTGTACATTGT
The DNA here is from genome assembly GCF_002162155.2 of Triticum dicoccoides. Classification (NCBI taxonomy): domain Eukaryota; kingdom Viridiplantae; phylum Streptophyta; class Magnoliopsida; order Poales; family Poaceae; genus Triticum; species Triticum dicoccoides. The sequence goes on along the minus strand of NC_041387.1, from coordinate 561,115,706 downwards.
GTCCTAGTGTGAACGGCATCCAGAAAGGTTTCCGCTGGACATAAGTAAGAGATAGTTATCGCAAGATCCAGGCTGTAAGCTTACATGGTAAACGACATATGAATTATTGCCAAGCATGGCAAGCTATATTTAAATGGTCCGAAGCACCATCAGCCGAAAAGAAATTAAAATGGTAAGATGAAACTAGGAATGTAAGTGGCAAATAAACGACATCCGCCAGTCCCATCTACTTAGTTTTTGCTAGCTCCCTAGTTCATTTTCCTCAAAAAACCAAAACTCTTTTGAACTATCATACCACTAGTGGAGTTTAATTAGGATTAAACGGGACCTAGTTGACATCCCTAGTTGAAAAGGAGTGTACCACCCTTATATTTAAGTTGCCAAGGCATCTAAGCAGTTGAAATAATCTGAGAAAGCACTTAACAGTGTGGCCTCATATAAACTACGAAGACAGTCTTGTGATGAAGTTCAGAGAAAAAGTTATGGGCTCAAATGAACTAGGCATGCATTTCTTTATGATAGTACAGGAGGCACTGTTGACATATTGGCCAACTCAGGTATAGCATAACAAGTAACAAACAAGCATTCAAATCAAGCAATACAGCAAAGTAGACAACTGAACTATTTGTAATTTTGTAGGATTATAGGTTGAGGGCACAAGCCAAGAAAGCAGCCCACTCGCATTACATTTCACATGTACTAAAACACACTGGCTTACCATATGTTGCTGTGAAGCCTCGCTGCTGTTGCAATGTTCTTTGAAGATATTGTCAGCATCCCATGGTTGCAAATCTAGTTGTTGTAGTTTATTCTGTTCCCTCTATTTAGGTAAAATTAATGTTAATCACATGCACTTGTCCGAATTGATCATCAATGGTTCATCTAAACTAATAAAAGAAGGGTGTGTGCATACACGACAATATATCTGCTTCCCTCTATTTTTATGCTTGTTCGACATGCCGCCCCAAAAGAACAAATATTTTTCTTGATGGGGTTGGCAGATCCATAATTAATAGAAACATCAAATTAGTCATGCAACTTGGGAAGATCAAGAACACATAAACAAGTAATGTACAGAGGCTCGGAGCAGTGATGTAATAGCTAGCATCAGAAAATATAGGGTAAAACGAACAAAAAGCAACGGAACCACATGCTAGTTTGCTGATGTGTAATTAAGCATAGAGAACATTAAGCGGTTTGATGGAACCAACAGGTGGCATCAGAACAACACCATTATCATAAATATAGCATGCAAGAAATAAAATAGTAGGCAGTGATATCTAGGAAGTACAGTAATACTTAGGACAAAACTAAAGCATATTAACTATATGTGCACTGGTATGTAATTTAGCACATGTAACATGTTCACTGTCAGAAGTATGGCCCTACAGGTGCAAGAAGAATATTGTGTCTCATGAAAAATTGAATGATGCCCTGAAGAAATTGAAAGGTGCAGTGCTTATGCTAAGAAAGTGAACGTAGGCGCTGGCCGTTGGATAATATTACCTGATTCTTGGCGGCGTATGGGTATCGTTGTCATACTTGATAGATAAGGATCGTCGATGGTGCTCGTGTTGCGAATGAGTTTGGGCTGGCTGTCGCCATCGCTGAAGCGGCTCCGGTGCTATGGTTGCGGTGCCTGTCGACATACAAAAAAGCTCATCTGTGGTAAGTGAACAGTTGCACGATAAAGAGAAAAACCGAAGGAGTATAAGTCGAAATAACCTGATGAGGCTGCAACGTCAATAAAGCAGTGTTGGTGGAGTTGAATATGGCGTCCGTGGAGCGGGTCCGGTGCAGTGGACGAAGGCTTTGCCGGGCGCGTTGTACAGTGCTTTCTGTGAGGCGGATCTGTTGCGGCGGACGAGGGGTTGTATGAAGGGCCTACACTGTGATGGACGAGGGCATCGGTTAAGCAGATCTGGTGCGGTGGTCCATGATGGCGGTCAAGGAGATCTGGCGCGGTGGACAAGCCATTCACTGAAGTGGCTCTAGTGAAGTGGTGAGGTTGCTGTTGGGGGTTCCAAGGTGCAGAAGGTAGATCCGGCGGGGTGTGAGGTCCACCACGACGGCAGAGGACTAGATTCGGCATCTTGCCGTTGTTGGGGGGGGGGTCGGGGAAGGGAAGGGGAGGGGCTCTAGGGAAGAATGTTGGGGGCAAAGAGGGGAAAACAATGGAGTTACAAAAGCAGCCCTTTTCCGTTCATGTGGCAGGGGTAAAATAGGAATACTGCAGGGCTAAACTTTCGGGCGTGAGATATTTCGTTGTGAGCGGGAAGTTTGAAAACTTTTGGCACCTGAAATTATATTCTGCTCTTATACGGCCGACTATGATATTATGACCGAGAATTTTATTGTTTTGCACGCAAAAAAATGTGCAAGTTTTGAAAATCAATGTCTCCAACTAGATACTTAGATTGTCCATTCAATTGCAATATGGATCATTGAGCTAGTACAAGCAAATACCATCATACGGTCCAATTCAAATGAAATTCCAAATGTGTTTATCCTAAATATGATGACAAAAGCAAAAATGTGTATGTCTATGAATAAAGTGGATGATTATAAAGTTTGAACATGCCCGTATGTGTATATCTCTATGTTTGATATATGAATTTGAAATCATGAAATCCCGGCTTAAAAAAGTACCTCCGTTTAAATGAATTAGAAAAACTAATGATGGAGTCGAATTCCAAAATTCCAATATTAGGTTTGTAATTCTGGTACATCATGGTATATCACGCATGTTCAAAAGTATCGCTATCTCATTGTCCAAACTGTGAAACAACTTGATCAACCGCACACACTATTGACCATGTATATCTTAATTACGCTAAAGTCCCTCAATAATAGACACCTCACTCT